>NC_062538.1:6020747-6365747 GCF_022655615.1 Tachysurus fulvidraco | reverse complement strand
CTTAACACTCTGAACCTTCCCTCATTAACCACAGAAGAATCAAACTTTTTAGAACAACCCATCACTTCTGAAGAACTCAGCAAAGCATTACAAAGTATGCCAAATAACAAATCACCTGGACCCGACGCACTACCAGCAGAATTTTACAAACACTTTTGGGATATTTTATCACCAACTTTTAATAGATAGACTTTTAACTTTTTTCAATCAATTGGAACAAATCAACTATACTTCCGCTATCAGGAGGCGGTGTAGACTCAGCAATTTATGATCTCTCCCTCCCCCTCAACATAGGCAACATCAAGTACTTAGGTATTTCAATCTCCCCCAAGATGTCAAAACTATACAGCCTCAATTATGCCCGACTTCTCAAGAGTTTAGAAGATAATAAACGATGGAACAAGCTCCCACTTACACTCATAGGCCGTATCGCAACAGTTAAAATGAAGACTCTTCCACAGATTAATGACATTAATTATTCTCAATGATTCCGATTACTCCGACAGACTATTGGTTCGAAAAACTAGACTCTCTCACCACTCAATTTTACTGGAAAGATAAAAAACCAAAGATAGCACTTACAACACTCCAAAACTCAAAACAGTTAGGCGGACTTGAAGCACCAAATTTCTTGCACTATTACCTGACAAATCAACTACAGCACTTATATAAATGGACTCAACAACATACATATTCCAACTCATGGCTTGATTTTGAGCAATATCTGTGCTACCCGAATTCAATCGCAGACCTTCCATTTTTTACCACAGTCAATCAAAAAACTAGACTTCTATAATAACATTACAATATCAACAACTCTGGCAGCCTGGTGGAAAACCAATAAAATTACAAAATCACTTTTAGCACCATGTGGATACACCCCAATTTGGCACAACCCTGACTTCCGTCTTCACAATGAACCGATCCATTTTCCTAAATGGCAGCAAAAGGGCATCACTCACCTCCACCACGTATTTTTACAAATTTATGCCATTCACCTCAATTATCCAGAAATTTGGGATCGAGAAAGACCAATTTCTTCACTACCAACAGCTTAAATCTTTATTTAAAAATAAAATAACATTAACTAATACCTTACAGCCTTCTAAAAACCAGTGAACAGTTATTGGAAGTAGCCAACCACCGAAGAAAACTCATCTGATGGTGAAGTGAAGCTTTCTTGAAGCAGTGAAGCCTTCAACTCAATTGTATCGGAAAAAGGTTCATTACTCAAAGCTTTTCAAATCAGAGCTTGATGAGGACCTCTGCTGGCGAAAGCGCTTTCACACAATGTTCCACAACCAAACAACGTATTCATATTAGAAGCAAAAATTAATGGATTGAAAAATTAAGGATAGATTAATAAATAAATTAATCAATATACTAAATACATGACCAAAGCATGTTCCATTGCATAAGCATGTTAACTCCAAACAAAAATGTAATTATCTTTATTAACTTTTTGTATGGTGAATGTGGACATTTTGACTGTTTTTAGATGAATGTTGAAGGTACATAGACATTTTGACTGCAACTCATGAATGTTGAAGGTACATAAGTGCAGACACTTTTACACGATTATAAATCTGCCTTACAGACTACTGTACTGTAGGGTAGATGGATGCTTTGTGCTTTATTATGTTTTATTAACAATCAGAAGTCAGCAATCAGGTGTCCACCTGTTCAGCATGACTATATATAGACACAGTCTTATTTATAAGTGTGAACTCGTGAAATGGACATTGTAAGTGTTCTTGAATGAGTGACATGGATGATGTATTATTATTTTAGACCAGCTGCTGGGAGCAAATCAAACACTGGACCTAAAAACAGATTAAGGAAAGACCTTGTCTCAAAAGTATAAAGTGTGAACCATTCAAAAAAAGATCATGGTATTAAGCGGTGCACAAAAGGCTTTTCTTGCATTCCTATATTTTTCAACTTATTACTACTATCCAATAAATATATACATGACAATATATACGACATGGAATGTTACATTGAACCGTATAATTGCCCAGTGATGAGTGAGATTTAAGTTAGAAATATAGGCTTCACAACAAAACCATATATATCCACCTTATTGGGCGAAATCAAATGAAAGTGTTCCCACATTTCAGATCTTTTTGTAACTCACAACAATAAGCTTCCCTAAACTCGCTATACAGTAATAGTCCATGTATAACTCCAATGATCCAAAACCTTTGAATCAGATAACAAAGCAGTCACGTGGGTGTGTGTGTGAAACGAAGCTTCGGACGTCATTGGTCACGTGGTTTTGCCAGAACGAATCACGCTTCGATACAAAGCTTCAATGAAAATTGGTTAATTTTTTTGACACACGCCTCAGAGCTTCGGTGTCACTGGTAACATCACTAGTTATTTTATATTGTTTGATTTGTTTATTTATGGGGATTTATTTTGATGCTATGGGAAAATTGTGTTTTTGTTTATTTAGATGCAGATACATTGAGTAATGCTGACTGTGTATGTTGACAGCTGCTGGTGTAGGTAAATATATGGGCTTTGTCTTATTTTTAATTAAGATGGGATGAAAGTTTTTAATTGTATTTCCCTTTGGGAATGTGTTTTGATTCAGATGTGGATAAATGCTCAAACATTGACTGTTATATCTGCTATCTGCCAAAGAAGGTAAATGTATTTTATATTTAAATTAAATAAAAATGAGATCATGAAGTTAGTAACCATGGTTTTATAAAACATGATGTATTATTAATTTTGTTTTCTTCTGTTTTAGATTTAAGCCAATTGCTGTTTCTCCTGTGTTGTTTTTTGTTTGGTTCCCTGGCTGGCCGGTCTCAGAGGTGTGTGCAGCATATAGAACGGAGGTCATAGAAGCCTTTAGTATCGCCACGTATACAGCACAGTGGAATTCTTTTTTTCACATACCCCAACTGAGGAGGTTGGGGTCAGAGTGCAGGGGCAGCTATAATACAGCACCCTTGGAGCAGGGAGGGTTGAGGGCCTTGCTCAAGGGCCCAGTAGTGGCAGCTTGGCTGGGCTCGGTCCGGTTGGCTGGGGCTTTGTTTTGTATTTCTTTTTTTTATATAACACTTTCCCAGCCTTACATTGCCAGCTTGATTCCTAGTGCTTGCTTTCTGTGTATGGAATCAATGTTTGCCATGTTTTCTTGAAGTGGTTATGAGAGAAGGTTTATGTTTTGAGTTGTTAGTTTTGTTTTCTTTTCAGTATGTATTATCAGGGGAATGTCCCCCTATGCTTTTAGGGTCTGTCACAGGAAACTAGCTAATATAGTAAGAGTGTGAGCTGGCTGTTAGCATCTTGGAGAGCTGGGACCAATTTTGATGAGTTATATACATAAATCATTTCATGTCTATATGTGTTTGATTTACACAACAATCATTTGCTGTCCTATTTTTGTAATGAATCTTTGTACCTTGAGTGATTTGAAGTATTTCCTTTTTGGGCCTGTGCTCTATAGAAGTTTGAAGGAGTGGCCTAGTGTTACACATGGAAGCAAATAAGGATGACTTAATGTTGTAATAACCATTATTTTAAACATGATGAAATCTGTTGGCAATTAAATATTTATTCAAATACAAAAGGTTAAAAGGTTTTTAATGTAAAATGGAAAAAAGGTGTCAACAAACATTCAAATCTTAAAAGAGAACCAAAAGCAAAGGGGGAAAAAAATCAAGTACGTTTTATCGTTTAGTATCTACACACTTTACCTCATGTCAGTGAGAGATTCATTAGTAGATCAATGCCATATTGCTTTAGGTTACTATGTAACTCCAAATCTATATCCAGAGCGACATACATAAGTGCTTTTAAGACTCTATTATTGAATACATTAACTCTGGGTCACTGGGTTACAGACTGGAGATACCATGAGCCTTTTTTCTTCTTTTTAAATACACACTCACAACAAACAGGGGAGAAAGTGCTAGTTCAAGTATTTCACGAAGAAGATACTTTCATGTCAATACTAACATGAACCATCAGAACTGAGGGAAATCGAAACAGAAACACCTTGTTGATGAGAGATAACAGGAGAATGGCCAGTGATTCGAGCTGACAGCAGCATAAATATCCATGCTTTATATAAATGGTGAGCAGAAAAGCATCTCATGTACAACCTATCAAACAGACAGGCTACAGAAGACTCGCTCTAACTGAACAGATGAAGACTGTAAAACATTCAGGTTTTGTAGATTCTTTAATTACATAATGAATCAAAAAACGCATAAGCATCATAGAACAGCCAGTCGCTGTACTATGAAGTAACCAGCAGGTGTTCCTACAGTACTTCCTGCTTTTATCGTATTGCTTAGCAGCATGTGGCACAACTAGCAGGAGATTTCTTGCAGCTAAACTGAAACATCATGGAGGGAAATTTGGTGTTTGTGTATAAAATTCAGCAGTGTATATATGCATTATATCATATGAGATGAAGAAGAAGCAGTGTGTGTTGTTTATGTGCACGCTACTGTCGTAACTTCCTTTGGTAGTTGTCATGTTCACATCCATATCTTGCAACCTAGGGGCTTTCGCTCATGTCGCCAGATCTCTCTGCTTCTTTGTCACGGCTATATCTATACATAGCATTACAATTACAAACTTACTATGATGTGATTTTCTCATAGCTCAGAACGTTTCCTTCTCAAACCAAACCAACAACCCTCCTGATGTCAGAATAAGCTTGATCCCATAACCCACCTCTTCTCGCAATTTCTTAATTCACTCTTCAAAGTCGTTCTTTTTTTTCTTCCAGTTTCTTTTTGAAAAACTCGAAACGTTTTTTAACCTGGTCCCACGAGGAGAGTTCCACTCCCATTCTCATTCCCAGGTTCCTCTGGTCTGTACAAGAAGAAGCAAACTTTAACGTGTGTTACCTACTGCATATGGTAAGTAAAAAAATGGTAATAAAAGTGAATACTCACGCCTCTTATCTTTAATATGCTCCAGAAAGCTGATGGAGGCTTCCACAGCACAATGGCAAACATTGCAGTAGTGCCTAAAGGGACAAAGTACAGCATCACTTATGAGACGTACTAATGAAACATAAAAAAGTAAAGTTACAGAGTGAGCCCTGTCCACAGAGAGGGTTATGGTGAGAGGCTGTTTAATATCAGATTCTGTTTAAACAGATCACAAGTGAACAGGGTGTGAATGGGACGAGACTTGATCACTCAACTTGCTGAAGTTTAAAACCCACATGGAAAAATTGGGCAACCTTATAAAACGGCATCGAAGCCACTAATGTGTTGCTAGGGTTGATGTTTTCATCAGAATTGAGTTTTAAACTGTCCAATCAGTGTGTTGATCCGCTTAGAAGGTTCATTTGTTTTTCTGACACCACTCTGTGGTATAAATGACTCCAGTCTCAATATAAACATGTACATATGCAAAATTCCATCTCATGTACATGTTGCTGTTCTCAACATTGCTAGACACGTTACTACATCAACATGGGATGTTTGTAAATGGATTGTTTTAGTCATTATTACAGCTATTCTAATTTATAATGTCAAATTCATCACCTTTAAGAAAATGTATTAAAATACTGCACGATGTCACAGTTTACAATCATGGTCTTTGATGAAATGATGCACAGGGTTTGGAAAGGGGCTGATTTTGTTCAGAAAGCATGCAAATAAATTTCCTGACATGAACTTGAAAAATGATGAGTAGACAAACTACATACAATAAAAGGCACACTTATTGAATCCTCACTAACAGTATTTTGAGGTTTGTAGCCTCATGCACTGTGTATAAGCGGTTTGCACATTGTAATGACATTTTTCCCCATTTTACCCACACCTCCAGAGAAATCCCTATTTTCTAGTGGTGTGTAAATAACAGTCAAATAAGCAGTAAATAACTAAACTAAAATGGTTTGATGTGGAGTTTAGAGATGCAGTGTGATAATGTGAAAAAGACATGTAGGCCTACTGCATATATCTGGTTCAGCAGATGTTCATCAGCGACCTACCCTCCCATCTCAGCCTGTGGTGTGGTCTTTGTGATGAAGCTGGTCCTTCCAACCTTAGACTCCAAATCCACCTTGTAGTCTCTGGGCTGGAGGGGCGCTAGTTTGACCGGGGGTACGAGTTTGCCTAGAGAAGCGAACACAGAAATTAATGAATCATTTAAACACAAACTCAGTGGCCACTTTATTAGTGTCATGACCATCACTGAAATCACACGATCTAAACTGATTGTTCTGAGTTTTGTCATTAGTCTTGCCAAGGAATGAAGTTATTATGTCAACAATTGATGATGCTGTAATCCACTTCAATTCAATTTGACCTGGAAAAAAACAGGTTATTATTATTTGCCGACATTAAAAATGGTTTCAAAACAATGTTCTGGCTTTGAAATATACCAGCCTGTAATAATTCATCAACTTTTGTGCCTCTATAATGAAAATAATTCAAAATGTCTGTTTTTTATTTATTTATTTTTTACTAAAAATTAGGCATTTTTGTATATAAATGAGGTTTATTATACCAAATATTACAAAAAAATTGTGCAAAATATATGTTAATATGTTGGAAACAAGTTAGACTAAAAAGGTGAAAAAAAATGGCTATCATATATACTTCATTTTTTATAAGCAGTAAAAACAGACACGGTCAGCTTGACTCTGAGCTCCTAAATTGCATAGAAAAACATGGGAGTACTCACCATCTTTTTTCTCTCTTTCCTCTGTGATTCGCTTTTGAGCCAAATGTTCATACTCATCCTTTTGCCACTTGTGCCGAAAATCATTTTGTGCCTATTAAAAACATAAAAAAATGTTTTTTTTCAGTTCAGACATTTTTATAGAATTATACACAGTATTCTACATATTGTTGTGCGACTCTGGTAGGTACAGGATGGAGTTACAGGAATCTTCCTAGGCTCCAACACTGTCAAGTCAAGTCAAGAAGCTTTTTATTGTCATTTCAACCATATATAGCTGTTGCAGTACACAGTGAAATGAGACAACATTTCTCCAGGATCATGGTGCTACATAAAACAAAGACAGGGCTAAGGACATGTAAGTAGTCTTAGCCACATAAAGTGCAACTGTGCAACCTAGTGCAAACAGTGCAGGACACGACAAGCAAGACAGTGCAGGACAAAAGACAGTGCAGGACAAAAAACAGTGCAGACATTAAGTTACAAGACAATACAAAAAGTACAAAAAATGCAATACACAAAAGACAATAAACAGTAACAGAAACAGCGCCGACCGACCGGTGTAAATACTGAATGTTCAAACAATATTTTGTGCAGTAAAAGAATGAACAGCAGCAGGTTCTTAGCAGCAGGTCCTTTGGATTATATATGGAGTTGTGCAAAAAACAGCAGATGACTGAGATATTGTCCAATATGCCAGATCTCTCTGTTTCTTTGTCATTGCTATATCTATACATAGCATTACAATTACAAACTTATTATGATGTGATTTTCTCATAGCTCAGAACGTTTCCTTCTCAAACCAAACCAACAACCCTCCTGATGTCAGAATAAGCTTGATCCCATAACCCACCTCTTCTCGCAATTTCTTCATTCGCTCTTCAAAGTCGTCCTTTTTTTTTTCTTCCAGTGTCTTTTTGAAAAACTCGAAACGTTTTTTAACCTCATCCCACGAGGAGAGATCCACTCCCCATCTCATTCCCAGGTTCCTCTGGTCTGTACAAGAAGAAAGAAGCAAACTTTAACACGTGTTATCTACTGCATATGGTAAGTAAAAAAAATGGTAATAAAAGTGAATACTCACGCCTCTTGCCTTTAATGTGCTCCAGAAAGCTGTATGGGGCTTTCACAGCACAATGACAAACATTGCAGTAGTGCCTAAAGGGACAAAGTACAGCATCACTTATGAGACGTACTAATGAAACATAAAGTAAAGTTACAGAGTGAGCTCTGTCCACAGAGAGGGTTATGGTGAGAGGCTGTTTAATATCATCCTCTGTTTAAACAGATCACAAGTGAACAGGGTGTGAATGGGACGCAACTTGTGATCTGATCACTCAAATTGCCGAAGTAGTGTAAAACCCACATGGAAAAATTGGGCAACCTAATAAAACGGCATTGAAGCCACTAATGTGTTGCTAGGGTTGATGTTTTCTTCAGAATTGAGTTTTAAACTGTCCAATCAGTGTGTTGATTTGTTTTTCTGACACCACTCTGTGGTATAAATGACTTCAGTCTCAATATAAACATGTACATATGCAAAATTCCCTCTCATGTACATGTTGCTGTTCTCAACATTGCTAGACACGTTACTACATCAATATGGGATGTTTGTAAATGGATTGTTTTAGTCATTATTACAGCTATTCTAATTTATAATGTCAAATTCATCACCTTTAAGAAAATGTATCAAAATACTGCATGATGTCACAGTTTACAATCATGGTCTTTGATGAAATGATGCACAGGGTTTGGAAAGGGGCCCATTTTGTTCAGAAAGCATGCAAATAAATTTCCTGACATGAACTTGAAAAATAATGAGTAGACAAACTACATACAATAAAAGGCACACTTATTGAATCCTCACTATCTAACAGTTTTTTGGGGTTTGTAGCCTCATGCACTGTGTATAAGCGGTTTGCACATTGTAATGACATTTTTCCCATTTTACCCACACCTCCATAGAAATCCATATTTTCTAGTGGTGTGTAAATAACAGTCAAATAAGCAGTAAATAACTAAACTAAAATGGTTTGATGTGGAGGTTAGAGATGCAGTGTGACAATGTAAAAAAAGGACATGTAGGCCTTCTGCAGATATCTAGTTCAGCAGATGTTCATCAGCGACCTACCCTCCCAACTCAGCCTGTGGTGTGGTCTTTGTGATGAAGCTGGTTCTTCCAACCTTAGACGCCAAATCCACCTTGTAGTCTCTGGACTGAAGGGGTGCTAGTTTGACTGGGGGTACGAGTTTGCCTAGAGAAGCGAATACAGAAATTAATGAATCATTTAAACACAAACTCAGTGGCCACTTTATTAGTGTGACATGACGTGACATACGGCTAAGTATGGTGACCCATACTCAGAATTCGACACACGCACTGTGAACACACACCCGGAGCAGTGGGCAGCCATTTATGCTGCGGCTCCCGTGGAGCAGTTGGGGGGTTCGGTGCCTTGCTCAATGGCACCTCAGTCGTGGCTGGCCCGAGACTCAAACCCACAACCTTAGGATTACGAGTCAGACTCTCTAACAATTAGGCCATGACATGACTAGTGTCATGACCATCACTGAAATCACAAGATCTATACTGATTGTTCTGAGTTTTGTCATTAGTCTTGCCAAGGAATGAAGTTATTCTGTCAACAATTGATGATGCTGTAATACACTTCGTCAATTTGACCTGGAAAAAAACAGGTTTTATTATTTGCCGATATTAAAAATGGTTTCAAAACAATGTTCTGGCTTTGAAATATACCAGCCTGTAATAATTCATCAACTTTTGTGCCTCTATAGTGAAAATAATTCAAAATGTCTGTTTTTTATTTATTTATTTATTTTTACTAAAAATGAGGCATTTTTGTATATAAATGAGGTTTATTATATCAAATATTACAAAAAAATTGTGCAAAATATATGTTAATATGTTGGAAACAAGTTAGACTAAAAAGGTGAAAAAAATGGCTATCATATATACTTCATTTTTTATAAGCAGTAAAAACAGACACGGTCAGCTTGACTGCGCTCCTAAATTGCATAGAAATGCATGGGAGGACAATGTACTCACCATCTTTTTTCTCTCTTTCCTCTGTGATTCGCTTTTGAGCCAAATGTTCATACTCATCCTTTTCCCACTTACGCCGAAAATCATTCTGTGCCTATTAAAAACATAAAAAAAAGTTTCTTTTCAGTTCAGACATTTTTATAGAATTATACACAGTATTCTACATATTGTTGTGCGACTCTGGTAGGTACAGGATGGAGTTACAGGAATCTTCCT
This sequence comes from Tachysurus fulvidraco, assembly GCF_022655615.1. Lineage (NCBI taxonomy): Eukaryota > Metazoa > Chordata > Actinopteri > Siluriformes > Bagridae > Tachysurus > Tachysurus fulvidraco. The sequence goes on along the minus strand of NC_062538.1, from coordinate 6,355,798 downwards.
AGGCTCCAACACTGGTTATCAGACAACAAACCTAAATAAATAAAAAGATACACCACAACCAATTATTAACTTATCCATCAGAAGACAGACAGGAATAGACAGTACAGTACAAAGAGAAGGAATTACTTCAATATTTGTAACCTATAAATCCCAAACATTTCTGATTTAAAAAAAACAATTATTTGTATATCATAACTCATTAAAAGAAATAAGCAAGTAATGTGATTCCTTTCAAGTGAAAAATGCAAACGCAATTGATAAAAAAAAAAAAAAAAAAAAAAAACAGTTTTGGTTCTTAATATGCAATATATGAATCAATGCGTCACTGCGTACTGGCTCGGAATCGAAACTGAATCGAATCGTTCAGACCCATAATGTCTATGAAAACGATTAGATAAGTAAACAATACTGAATATTGTTCTCAAAAGAAATGCGAACATACAAACAGTCTAATGCATAAATATTAACAAAAGAATCATGTGATTCAAAGCCCTAGTAAGGAATCAGGGGACATAGTGTTCTGTATTAATACAGCTCCCGGCCCAGATGGGGTCTCCCCTTCCTGTCTCAAAGCATGTGCTGACCAACTGGCTTCAACAGATCACTGGAGCTGTGTGAAGTCAACTCCTGCTTTAAACGCTCCACAATCATCCCGGTCCCCAAGAAACCCTCAATCACTGGACAATATGACTACAGGCCCATCGCTCTGACATCTGTACCTTTGAACAGCAGGTATTAGCTCACTTAAAGACTGAAACAGAACAGATGCTGGATCCCCTACAGTTTGCCTACTGTGCAAACAGATCAGTGGACGACACAGTCAACACTGGACTGCACTACATACTGAAACACCTGGACTGCCCAGGGACATACGCCCGAATTCTCTTTGTCGACTTCAGTTCGGCTTTTAATACACTAATTCCAGAAATTCTCCACTCCAAACTCCTAAGGCTCACTATACCCCCTTCCATCTGTCAGTGGATCACCAGCTTCCTGACAGGCAGGAAACATAAAAAAAAGGCATGGTAGGCTGAAACCTCTGACCTCAACATTTCTGTACTTGCTCAACCCAGTGAGGGCTCAACCAATCTATTCTTGAAACCTTTCATGTCTCAAGTGGAACAAGATTTGATCTTTTGTAACTTTCAAGCAGTGTCTCGGACATGTTTTTCACCTTCCTCTTTTGTTTTCCTTTTTCTGTGCAGCCTGAATCAATAAGCCAGCAAGGCCCATCTTCTGGACTGGGCTACACATTTAATAGGCACTTAATTGCTGAGGGGAATATTTTGGGATGGCTGAGGTGTCTCCTGGAGACTGACAACACGTGCAGTGAAACTGCCTTGCAGAGCGAACAGCCACTCTGGAGATTTTATTGTATTACCATGATTTCTACAGACCATGTATGAAACCATGTTTTCCAGAGAAATGTGTACCTTTTTGTCTTGTATCACAAGCTGTTGCATGCACAGAGCACATTAGCGGTGGTTAAGCATCAAAGGGCATCTTTGTAACATGGATTTATAATTAATCAGCACAGCATGTTTTCATTATTTTATGTTCATTGATGTTCATTTGTTTTTGTCACAGTTGTATTTTCACTTTCAGAGCCTTTTGTCAATCCTGCCCCTAAAAGCACTTTGTTTTGCTGTTCTCTTTTTCAATCCAGTCCCTTGGTTTCCACTTTTTTGACTTAGTTGCTGGTAATTCTTACAATTCTTTTGTACATCTTTAAGTAGTAGAAAACAAACCTAATAAAGATATGATACATGTTTGACCTTGTCATTAATGAATATAACCATGGCACCATGAGTGCCTAACACTCAGACTCATTTTTAAACTGTGTTGTAACTGCAAGTATTTTGTACTTGGTTAATATTTCACTTGACCAAACTTGTATCTTGGTTTTATACAATTTGGAAAATGGGTTTCTCAATGGTTCTTTGGAGAAATAAAGGCTCTTAGCTCCCTGAAGTTGTTTTACTTGTCACCATCACTGTTTGGTAGGTGCCAATGAACTTTTAAGAATGTGTAAACCTAATACAAATATCAAGTTCCTTTATGTTCTTAAGTTGCATTGAGCTGCAAGATCCTCAGCATATCCATTGATGGATATATAACAATGCTCAGCCCGAAGGAGCGACATGGGGCCGATCTCCAGTGGGCCCACCACCTGCAGGAGAAACCGTAAGGGGCCGGTGCATTGTGGATTGGGTGGCAGCCGAAGGCGGGGGCCTCGGCGACCCAATCCCCGGACACAGAATCTGGCTCTAGGGACATGGAATGTCACCACGCTGGGGGGAAGCAGGGCTGCCCTTTGTCACCGGTCCTGTTCATTATTTATATGGACAGGATTTCTAGGCGCAGTCGGGGCCGGAGGGAGTTCGGTTTGGGGACCACGGGATTTCGTCTCTGCTTTTTGCAGATGATGTTGTCCTGTTGGCTTCCTCAAATCAGGACCTCCAGCGTGCACTGGGACGGTTTGCAGCAGAGTGTGAAGCGGCGGGGATGAGAATCAGCACCTCCAAATCCGAGGCCATGGTTCTCAGCCAGAAAAGGGTGGCTTGTCCCCTTCAGGTTGGTGGAGAGCTCCTGCCTCAAGTGGAGGAGTTTAAGTATCTTGGGGTCTTGTTCACGAGTGAGGGAAGGATGGAGTGGGAGATCGACAGGCGGATCGGAGTATCTTCTGCAGTGATGCGGTTGATATACCGGTCTGTTGTGGTGAAGAAAGAGCTGAGCCGCAAGGCGAAGCTCTCTATTTACCAGTCGATCTACGTTCCTACCCTCACCTCATGGTCATGAACGAAAGGACAAGATCCCGGATACAGGCGGCCAAAATGAGTTTTCTCCGCAGGGTGGCTGGGCGCTCCCTTAGAGATAGTGTGAGGAGCTCGGTCACTCAGGAGGAGCTCAGAGTAGAGCCGTTGCTCCTCCACATCGAGAGGAGTCAGCTGAGGTGGCTCGGGCATCTGTTCCAGATGCCTCCTGGATGCCTTCCTGGGGAGGTGTTCCCCGCATGTCCAACCGGGAGGAAGCCCCAGGGTAGACCTAGGACACACTGGAGGGACTATGTCTCTCGGCTGACCTGGGAACGCCTCGGTATTCCCCCGAAAGAGCTGGAGGAAGTGTCTGGGGAGAGGGAAGTCTGGGCATCCCTGCTTAGACTGCTGCCCCCGCGACCCGGATAAGCGGTAGAAAATGGATGGATGGATGGATGGATATATAACATTAAAAATGTTATTTTCTGTACATGTTTTTTCCCTCTATTTTTATTCTAATTCTAATTTACTTTTATAATTCTAATCTTAAAAAACGAGAATTGAAAAGAATTTTACTGCATGTAAGGGCTGTAGCTTTAAATTTAACTAACAAAATTCTAATTAGAAAATATCTATTGTCACATCTTACCTGGTGATGTTGCATTATTGAGTCTGTTTGCTCAGAAAGTGTTAAATCTTCTATAATATCCAAAAAATGTCTCAATTTTACTAAATTTAAGCTCGTAACACTGAGACAGCTTGGCCTGTGTTGATTAAACAGCTGGAACAGCTGGAACCAAATTCCTTGTGTTTTCTGATTCTGATTCACGTTTTGCTTATTTCCAGTAAAACTTGACAGTAATTCAGTTTAGAGTATATACAAATCGATTAATACATGCATTCAAAATGGTTTAATAAAAATAAAAAAAAAGCTTGCATGTGCAAGCGCGCGTCCTCCATTTCAGCTGCTGAACACAGTTATGTCATTAGCACGTGTATGTTTTTTCCTCTAATTTTATTCTAATTCTCTTCTAATTCTACTCTTATAACACTAGAATTTTACTGCATGTAAAGACTGGTTTTAAAATTAACCAACAAAATTCTAATTATAAAATATCTATACTTTTCAAAAGATGTCACATCTTACCTGGAGATGTTGCATTATTGAGTGTGTTTGCTCAGAAAGTGTTAAATCTTCTATAATATCCAAAAAAAGTCTCAATTTTACTAAATTTAAGCTCGTAACACTGAGACAGCTTAACCTGAGTTGATCAAACAGCTGGAACAGCTGGAACCAAATTCCTTGTGTTTTCTGATTCTGATTCTGTGTTGAATAATTTCCTTTTACAGCACGCCCTCAAGTGGTTTGTTCCTTAAATACACTCTATTCACTTTATGGCTTGATTCACTTTTTCAATAAAAAAACATTTTATACACGTCAGAGCCCATCGGCCCTATACGCTCATTACGCAAGTTGCGTAGGGCCCCGTAAATTATGCAAGGCCCCGCCTCCCCCTGCCTCATTATACAGCACGTGTTAATGTTTACTGTGTAGATGACAATATGAAATGGAGCTATCCATCTGGCCATGAAAAGAGAAAAAAGAAACAAAATGAGAGTGAAATGCGAGAACAGCAATCAGGTAAACTTGTGTTCTCTTCAAGTTTGATGTCAGCAAGAGTAAATAACAGTAAAGTTAAGTTGATGTGATTCTGTCTCTAGTCTCTATCTGACTAGCTAAATTAGCTGTGCAATGCTGCCAGTGCAAGTGTGAATGTGTGGCAAATGGTTTACATGGCTCACGGGTCAGGTAGGAGGGCCCCTTAGCAGAATTTTGCTTAGGGCCCCAGGGAGGTCAGGATCGGCTCTGCACGTGCTAATAACATCACTGTGTTCAGGAGCCGAAATGGATGACATGATTTTTTTTGTGTTATATTTAAATCTTGCTATATCATGTTTATTTATTTTTTGAATCTTTATTTGTGGTTACAAATGTGTTACTGAATTTTTCTTTTTTACAGCGAAAACATTGATCGAAATTAAAGCAGTACAATGAATGCGCATTGAAAAGAAAAAACTCTGAAGAACAGAGGGGTAAATCAGCTGTGAAACAGATGAAGATTAAAGACTACTCCATGTCATGCAGGCAGGTTACTCAGTCCACAATTGACAGGCTTGTAGTGGAGTTTGTCTGTGAAAGCCTTTAGCCCTTTACCATAGTACCAACATTCAAACATTCAACATTCACTGTTGCCCAGACCAACAGTGAAGCTGAGAATCGAGGAAGCAGCCACAAAGTAAAAAAAAACATCGTTGCTGAGATGGCAAAAGTCTGCTATATAGGCACTACTACTGATTGTTGGACAGCACAACAATGGAGTTACATCAGTGTAACCGCTCACGGGATTGACGAATCTACAGTACGCTGGAAAGAAGGACTGCTTTCATTGCCTTTAGACGTTTGAAAGGATCACATACATTTGATTTGCTTGCAAGGACCTTGGATGACCTACACTCAGAATATGGCTACTCAGAAAAAATTGTCAGAACAACTGATAGTGGATCAAATTTTATTAAAGCATTTAAGGTGTATGGTGAACAGAGTCAGGGTGAGTTGATTGGTGCTAACTCTGAGGCAGTGACACTGGAGAGTGAGGAAGATGCGGAAGGAGTTGAGGTTCAGGACATCTGTTCAATTTTAAACACCAACAGTGGGCTGGAGTATCATCTACCCAAGCATCAGCATTGCACGCATCATCTTCTTAATTTGGTGGCTTATACAATATGCTGTGTATATATTGTGTAACTTATCTAGACTCATCTCCAAGATCTCCAGGGAAATAAACAAAAAAGAGGAGGAGAGAGGATTTTTCAATTAAGGCAAGCAGTTACACACATACAGTAAAAAAAAAATTAGCTAATAATAAGTATTGACAATTTTTTTTAATGTTTCTCTTTTTTTAGATCATCTGCACCCAAGTACCAAGAAGCAGGTATGATGATGCTGATCAAATATTCGCACAACACACAAGGAATGTTATTTGAACGGCTTCTTTATTGTGCTCACACCACATTTATCTATATATGTATCTTGTTGAAAGCAATATTGAAGCATTTATTAAAGAATTTTGTTCAGATTTATAATGTGATATTAAATGTTTTATGTAGTATGTGACTTTGCATGGTACTGTTGTTTTTAAACTTTTTTGTAGATGATTACTTTGCTTTTAATCCCTGGTGGTTCAGAGGCAGGATCATGTACTTTTACTCTTCTTTATACCACAGCACTACTGGGTTCTCGATACTCTGAATGTGTTAATGAAATTTCTACAACAGCAGTTTGGTGCTGGCTACAAGACAAATCACACATTTATAGTAATGTAATTTATTTATTTATAATAATATAATAATTGCTCGTATAACACGCAACCTATATGATGATCGATACGGTGAGATGTTCTGTAAGGAGATTAATATTTAACAGTAAAAAAAATATAACATAACAGTAGTTTTATGTAGAAGGAGTCTTTAGTGTTAAGCCTGTTGTTAGTTTTCAGTCTTTAGGGCAGAATGGTATAATAAACTGAACTGAAAAAAGTGAGGCTGGTGAAGAAACAGCTATTTATAACTGCTACACATAATAAACTGTTATTGACAAATGCACTGTGTTGTTCATTAGAACAGTTTGCATATTCCTGTCGTATAAGAGGGAAAACAATTCTCAGATAAGGGCGATAGGAAAATAAACAGCTCTGAAGTAGTGTCATGCCACCTAAATATTAATAATTTTCCCCTAACAGCACACCCACATCGAGTTTTAATCCTCACTGCTCACAGTTTTACAGTAAATATCAGCCCAAATAAAAAGCAACTCCAGTATCACTTTGTGTAAAGACCTGACACGACTAACACTAGTAGGATGCATGAATCTATAGCCTGGGCTAGAAAAAAAATCAGCCTGGCTTATTTATACCATTTTACATATTGTTTAAAACCTCTTTAGGATCGCCGTGCCCTGCACGGCACGGAAGACAAAGTGACCACTAGGGGATGAGCCAGAAACAAGCTCCATTGCAGCTTTAAAGCATTAAATCCTCTAAAAACACGAAAAAAACCTATTTACCTAGTAAACTTTATACTCTCAAGATTTTCTTAAGCCCACACACAAAGCATAATATGATTCATAGCCGTCATACTATTTGAAAATTTTTTTGGAGAAAACTGACCTAGGTGGCGCTAGACCAGTTTTTCCCTTATCTTTAGACGCTTCCCTTTCTTCACTGGGGTATTTATATAGTTCCAAAACAAATATTCCAAAAAAAAAAAAATCCCCACAGGTCCAAGGAACTGGAATCTGTAAGCCTTTTAATCCAAAACGCTTTGGTCGCCTCGCAAATATTCCGTTTGTGTTCCGAAAACTGGAAACAGTAGTGCGCCACCATCTAGTTTTTCGGCTCTAACTTCTAATTGGGGGGTTTCAAAAATTTTAAATTTACGTCATATTTAGAGCCCAGGGCCTAACGAATCAAACAAGCCCTCACTTGTGCCAATCGGTGCTTGTATTGCAGAGATAGACGGCTGAGAAGCCAATGATGTCATGACATTATTTTTGAGAACCCGCATTTGACTGACAATTACTCCTTCCAATAGCAATGAAATAGGCCGGGATCTCTACAGCTCTTTAGCCAATAAGGAGACGATTTCAACGGTTTGCAACATACCACGTCTCCGCAGCCTGAAGCTGCGTGAAAAAGGTGCGCGAAAGAATTATTGCGCAATCCTCGACCTTTTCACACTCTCAGAGCTCAGGGTGTCAGGTTACAGGCCTTTTTTCACAGCAGACTTGTAGACAGAGAGTCTCTGTGTGTTTTAGGCCTTTTAAACTGAGCATGCAGTCTTTTAATTCAAAGTTATACAGTAAACAAGTACACAAAAACACATGACCGGACGGACATGTCCGTAGAAAAATATTTTTATTGAAGCCATTTTTGCGTCCAACTGGTCCATTTAGGCTATAGCAAGCTCTGCTTCTGAGGCATGTCTCTAGCAGACAATTGCAAGGTTCCTGGAATAATCTAGTCTCAGTGGGCTTTTTCCTTTTCTAAACACACAAAATGACCACATCGTTATTTCTGCTCTACTTTCTAAACACATCAAGTCATTACTTACTATAAGATGTTTTCCATTGTTCATTGGCTACATGCTAGTAACAAGTCATTATATAAGCTTTATTAGATTTATTATCAAATAAGTCTAACCCAAACAGTACAGTCCAATAAACTCTATTAAAGGGATAGAAATAGTACATAATCTCATAGAATGTTGGGTTCATATTTATGTTTTCATTCATTTAGTAGTAACTTGTTTTCTTGTTTCACTTCATGACTATTTATGTGCAACAAAATAAGTAACAACTGAAATATAGACTTAAACAATTAAAATAGTACTTTTGATGTAATCATACAATTTAAATACTTTTAGTACACAAACAGGACACCAAGCGGTGACATAGGAGTACTGTCACAAATCAAACTCAGTGAAACTTGTAGATTAACTCATTTTGGGGCAAATTCTGACTGTGTTCACAGTGTCAAATCATTAGGCTCAGTTCAGAGTCGAATTTTCAGCTCCCAAATTGGACAAAAAGATTTTGACCAGTTATTAGCCAGAACTCAACAACTACAGACTTTTATGCAATCTTGCTTTAGTTTCCCTTTAACCAAATAACATTCCAAAAATAACTCATCCATTAGTGTAATATCCTTTGGTGCAGATGTATGTAGATGCAGACATAGACACAGGGAGATGAATTAACATGAACCTTTATTTAGGTAACGAGCGGAACACCTGCACATCCACTCTTGCTCGGAGCCAACAACTGAACTCTCCTAACGCCACTCCCTACTGAATAGATAACCTTGTCTGTAGTATTCCTACACTCCTATTCCTTTACTACATCCCCTTCCCCCAGATAACACTAGCTTCACATAGTTAGCTACATTTTTTTTTTTTTTCTGTAGTAACAAACATCTTTATGGGAATGTACAGCTTATGAGATCTACCCATATACCACACGTTGTCATTAGTATTGCAAATTTTACACATATGAAATATACGTAGGAAAACAACAGAAAACTATAACAATTGTGCCTTTACAATAATAACTAGGGACTTCGGGTGGACTACCTCTGTCCCAGTGAGTTCCAGGACGCATTCTTGCCCTGTGGCTGGGGAACTTACTTCTTACTACTCATAATCCTGTAAGTAACTTGGAGTCTTCTTCTGTCTCGTTGACCTTGTTAGCTCTAAATTGTCTTTTACCAAAGGAGTTTCTTACCTGAACACCTCTTTGGTCACTTCCTCTGTCTGCTCCGTATTAGAGTCTCTAGAGACTGTGACACCCACAATTGATGTTACCCCATCTCCCTCTTTCCTGCATGTTTTCTCCAACCCCACATGCCTGTTCCTCACTTGATCTATGTGCCGGTGCACAATTTGGCCATTTCCAAGTTCCACAGTACAAGACACCGATCCGGTCTGTTTCTGCACTGTCCCAGGAATCCAGTTAGGCCCCATACCAAAGTTCTTAGTGTACACTGGGTCACCTTCAGTCACCTGCTTCTTTTTAGCATGTCGATCATGATAAAACTTTTGCCTCATCTGTTTTTCCTGCACTTGAATTTTAAAATCAGGATGGATGAGATCCAAGGTAGACTGTAGTTTTCTTCCACACAACAGCTCTGCAGAAGATTTCCCAGTAGTCGACTGCAGTGCGATCCTATAACTGAACAATGCTCTAGCCAGTTTTTTCTCGAGTGATGTGTAGCCTACAGTAAGTGTACAGTCCTTTGTGTGTATTGATAGTGACATATTTCTTTGCACTTTCATCAAGTATGATCTGCTGATATGCATGGCTCATGTCCAGTTTTGAGAATTTCTGCCCACCAGCTAACTGTGCAAAAAAATCATCCACTTTAGGAATAGGGTATTGTTCCACACTGGATGCTCTGTTGACTGTGAGTTTATAATACCCACAAATACGAATGGTGCCATCTGGCTTTTTCACAGGTACAATGGGTGCGGCCCATTCTGAAAACTGCACTGGCTCTATGATTTTCTCTTCCACCAGTCTTTGAAGCTCTGCCTCCACCAGGGGTTTTACTGCAAGGCAGGCAAGGCAAGTTTATTTGTATAGCACATTTCATACACAGAGGTCATTCAAAGTGCTTTACATAGAAATTAGAAAACAGTTATATATATATATATATAAAATAAGAAACACATGATAAAATCAAAACAAAAACAAATAACAATTAAAGAAAATAAATGTGATTTTAATAAAAACAGTTTAAAATATGTTAAAAAGAATAAAACAGGAGTAAAAGTGATTTGGATAAGAAGTGCAGTCAGTGTGAAGCAACACAGTGCTCATTCAGTAAATGCAGAGTTAAACAGATATGTTTTTAATCTTGATTTAAAAGTGTCTACTGTTGAAGCACATCTCTCTTCTGCAAGCTGATTCCAGCTATAGGTGGCATAATAACTAAATGCTGACGCACCTTGTTTTGAGTGAACCCTTGGTATCTCTAACTGACCTGATCCTAATGATCTGAGTAGTCTGCTTGGTTTATATTCAATTAGCATATCTGTAATGTATTTCGGTCCTAAGCCATGAAGTGATTTATAAACGTGTAACAATACTTTAAAATCTATTCTAAATGTAACTGGAAGCCAGTGTAAGGACCTGAGGACTGGAGTGATGTGCTCAGATTTTTTGGTTCTGGTCAGAATTCTGGCAGCAGCGTTCTGTATGAGCTGCAGCTGTCTAATGGTCTTTTTGGGGATCCCAGTAAGGAGTCCATTGCAATAATCCACCCTGCTGGTGATGAAAGCATGAACAAGTTTTTCTAAGTCCTGTCTTGAGACAAAACATCTAATTCTGGCTATATTTCTGAGATGGTAGTAAGCTGATTTGCTTATCGCTTTCATATGACTACTGAAATTAAGGTCAGACTCTAAAATTACACCAAGATTTACGACTTTATTTTGTGTCTTTAGACCCCTAGAGTCAAGGTGTGTGTTAACCTTGAGAGTTTCATCTTTATTTCTGAATACAATGACTTCGGTTTTGTCTTTGTATAACTGGAGGAAGTTTTGACGCATCCAACTGTTAATTTCATCAATGCACTTACATAGAGAGTCAGTGGGGCTGTAGTCATTTGGGGACAGGGCTAAGTATATCTGGGTGTCATCTGCATAGCTGTGGTAAGCAATTTGGTTCTTTTTCATTATTTGACCAATTGGGAGCATATACAAATTAAAGAGAAGCGGTGCAAGAATTGAGCCCTGTGGGACTCCACATGTCATGGATGTCCACTCAGATTTATGGTTACCTATGTTCACATAGTAACCTCTCCCTTTTAGGTATGACTTAAACCATTTGAGGACCATCCCAGAAAGCCCTACCCAGTTTTCCAGTCTATGTAAGAGTATGGTGTGATCTACCGTGTCAAGGGCAGCACTAAGATCTAGTAGCACCAGCACTGATATTTTACCTAAATCAGAGTTTAAGCGAATATCATTTATTATCTTTATGAGCACTGTCTCTGTGCTATGATGCTGGCGGAAACCAGAATGAAAATTGTCCAGCTAGCCATTTGAGTTTAAGAATTTGTTCAGCTGATTGAAAACAACCTTTTCAATGATCTTGCCTATAAAAGGAAGATTTGAGATTGGTCTGTAGTTGCTAAGTATGGTTTTGTCTAGGTTACTCTTTTTTAGGAGAGGCTTAACAACTGCCGTTTTTAGGGACTCTGGAAAAGTGCCTGTGAGCAGAGAGGTATTTACTATTTTTAAGAGGTCAGTTTCTAAGCAGTTCTAAGTACCTTTTTGAGAAAGGATGTGGGGAGGGTGTCAAGGCTGCAAGTTGATGCTTTAAGATGTTGTACTGTTTCTTCCAGGGTTTTTATATCAATTATGTCAAATTCTGAGAAAATGACAAATTTTTGAGGTTGTTGTGGTGAGGTCTGACTGACCACATTACAATATGAGGCTGTATTGATTGCCATTCTGATATTACTGATTTTCTCAGAGAAAAAGGTTGCAAACTCATTGCATTTGTTGTCAGAGAGCATTTCACTAGGAACTAGATTTGGTGGGTTTGTTAGTCTCTCTACAGTAGCAAAAAGAGTGCGAGTGTTGTTTATGTTGTTGTTTATAATGTTTGAGAAGAAGATCTGTCTAGCTGTGCCTAGTTCTACATTGAAAGCACGAAGACTGTCCTTATAGATGCTATAATGTACTTCAAGTTTTGTTTTCCACCACATACGTTTAGCTTTTCTGCATGTTCTTTTCATGCTCTGTACCGCTGTTGTGTTTCGCCAAGGTGCTTTATGTCTGCCAGTGATCATCCTGACCTTTACTGGAGCTATACCATCAATAACATCTTTAACTTTTAAGTTAAAATTTTCAAGGAGAACATCAACAGAGTCTGCTGATATGTTTGGCAACATTGATATAGCATTCATAAATACCTCACTGTGTGTTCATTTATGAACCTTTTTTTGACATAGATCTAGCATCAATGGCAGGACAGATCAAAAAATCAAAGTAAATACAGAAATGGTCAGATAGCGCTTCATCCTTGATAACAGTGGATGGAATGTTTAGACCCTTGCTAATGAACAGATCAAGAGTGTGTCCCCTATTGTGTGTAGGACCTTGCACGTGCTGGGTCAGATCAAAAGTGTTTAAAACATTTAACGCTTCAATTGCAGTATTGTTTTCTGCATTGTCTATATGAATGGTGAAATCTCCAGCAATAACAAAATAATCAAATTCAGAGAAGATTGTTGATAAAAGTTCTGTGAATTCATCAACAAAAGTTGGGGTGTATTTGGGAGACCTATAAATGATTGTAAACAGAATGCGTAGTGTACCTTTTAGAGCAATACACAAATATTCAAAAGACTGGTAATCGCCAAGTAACACTTGCTTGCATTGAAAGGCATCTTTGAATAAAGCAGCTATTCCTCCACCTCTTCTAACAGCTCTACAGACACTTATAAAAGTAAAGTTGGGTGGGGCTGATACATTGAGGACTGTAGCGCTGCAGCTGTCATCTAACCAGGTTTCATTTAGAAACATGAAGTCCAGGTTGTTAGTGGTGATAAGATCATTAACTAAATATGATTTGTTCTTTAATGAACGGATGTTCAGAAGTGCTAATTTAACAGTAACTGGATTTGGCCCTGTACCCATCTCAGAATGACGTCTTAAATGACGTCTAGATTAGATGGAGTTGTCGTGTGGCTGGAGAGGGCCTTTGTCTTTCTATCACATATCAGGACAGAGATAGGGAAAGCTAAAGGGACAAGGCTCCCGCTTGTTCTGAAAACATTTCTGATTGTTACTGCTGTCATAGCGGGGACCCAACACATATCAGTTACCAGTGCTGTTTGCATATGAGGGCTGGTGTGATCCCTGACGTTGACGCAGAGGTCGGAGTGCCCTCTCAGATGGAGGGGGAGGGCAGGCTGGGCCCGGAGGCTTTGGTGGTTGTGGAGCCCGCCGTTTCTTGGTTGGTATTTGGGGACTCGCAGCAATAGCGTGGGAAAGCTTAGTTCCAGCAGATACCAGTTTCTCCATTGTCTCTGAAAAGCACAGAAGTGGTTATGTTGGAGAGAAGGAGAGAGAGTGTGACGACATCAGCTGTGATTCTGGTGTTCCTGGAGGCTTGGGTGTGCTATCTTGTTTTTCCTGGTTGTTATCCACAGAAACATCTTGGGTGTTGATTCACCATCCAGCTGTAGTGAGTTCTGTGGGCAGGGCTCAGCCTGAGCTGTGTCTGTGAACAGTAGTTGATGTGGCTGCGGAGTTTTATCCTTGTCAACTGAATGTCCATCTAGGTGTTGGTGTGAAATCCTGTGGTCATTTAGGCCATTCAGGAGTGGACTGGCACACTCAGCTGATGAATGATGAAGGAAGAAAAAGATATTGTCTTTAAGCAACCTAGCACCTAGTTTGTTTGGGTGGATACCATCTCTGTTAAAAAGTTGCCTTTGACTCCAGAAGATATTAAAATTGTCAATGTAATTCAGTCCTCTCATGGTGCAGGTTTTTTGCAGCCATGAATTTAAACTTAGTAGCCGAGAAAACAAATTTGTTCCTCTGGCTGGGAGAGGTCCACTGATGAATGATTGAACTTTCAGTCTTGCAAGTGTTTCAAAAAGTTCATTGAAATCCCTCTTGAGGAGCTCAGACTGCTCTTTCCAAATATCATTCTTTCCCACATGTATGACAATCCGACTGAGAGACTTATGTTTCATCAGAATGTTGCAAAGTTCCTTGTTAACATCAGAAACCGTTGCCCGAGGAAAACAGTATGTACGGGTAGCCTTGCTTCCAATGTTTCTGATAATAGAGTCACCCACTATCAGCGTGCTTGGCTTGGCTGCTGTCTGAGTGGAGCACCGCTGCCTGTATGATATTGAGCGCCTGTTAGCTCTGTTAGCTACTGGCTGATGTGATCTGTGTCCATTTACATTTGGGGATTCTTCACCCAAACTCACTAGTGCTTCATATCTATTTTCAAGCCACACAGGGGGTGGTGGAATACCAATATTAGCTACTCGAGTTGGACCCATATCTGGGGTAGATGATGCTAATGCAGCACCTTTGGGTCTTGCACCCTGTTTATGCCATCGGTTTGTGTCCTCAATTACTTTAAGTTTCTCTGAGCTCACTATGACCTGTTTAGAAGCATTAGGTTCACAGGACTCACCAGCTTTATGTTGAGAGGGACCACGATGAAGCTCTGCTGTATGTTCTGGCAGGATCGGCAGCACCACAAGTAACTTTGTTTCGAGAACTGCAATCTTTTGTAGAAGTCTGTGGCAGTTTGAGCAGCAGGTGGATTGAGATCCAAAAGAAGGCATTTTCTCTTCTGTTTGAGTGTGGCCAGCTGTGTTGTCCTGATTTAGGATTGTAAACCACCGGAAATAGCAGACTGGTAGACCGCTGTGACAAATTCCCCAAGTTGTTGAATATTCCAAATGTCAATATAGTTCCAGGAATTTTGTAGTTTTAGTGTGAGTGCCCAATTGTTTAGTTAGAGCACTGTGCTGAACTGCTGGTAGTTAAATCAAAAGATAAAAGCGAAAAAGCAAAAGCGCAAAGCACAGAGCGCAAGTAAAAGCGTCCGACCAGTAGCGAAGCAGGAAGCAAAGGGTAAACATCAAGGCTTATACAGTAGAATTGTGGCTGGGCTTTGGGGTTAATGTGAATGTTTGCTGTGGTGCCTTTAAGCTGCCCCAGCTCTTCCTTGAACACTTCACTGTGCTTGTCTAACACATCTGACAATTTTAGAGCTGGAGTCATTGTGACTTTATTTACCAGCTGTGGCAGCAGCCCTAAGTCTCTTAGCCAGCCACGGCCCAGCAAATTTGGCCCTGCACCTTCTACTACCACTATCGGCAGTTTTTTTTCTACTTCTTGGCACACCACTGTTCCTGTGACTTGTCCCAGCACCCCCATCTTCTCACCTGTATATGTCTTCAAGCTTAGATTGCATGATCTCCACTCTGGCATGTCTGTTCTTTTCCATAGCTGGGAGTATTGTTCTTTGCTGATGATTGTAACCCCACAAACTGTATCAACTTCAAACTCCACTTCCATGCCATTCACCTTTAACTTTTGTGTGATAGGAGCCACTCTAGGTAGATTTTGTGATACACTATAAATTGTATTGATGTTGTTTGCATCCTCTTCATCACTCACCTCCTCCTCTTTGACTAAATGTGACCTCCTACCTTTCTCTTTTTCCTTTGTCTCCCCTCTCTGTCCTTTGAATGGTGCAGTCTACAATTTTGCCCTCACTTGCTTTGACTTGCATGCTCTTTTTATGTGTCCGCGCTTGCCACATTTATGACCGAGTTCATTGAAAAATCTGCATTCCCCGGGTGCATGAAGTCCTTTGCATCTGTAACACACTGAGTCTCTTTTCGGGCCTTTCCTTACCGCTGAGTACATTCTATGCACCAATTTCAGCCCTTTCGGCATCCTCGTTGCTGTCGCTGTCTCATCTGCTAACATTCCTTGCAAATCCTTTACATTTTTGTTTGCCAACTTCATTGCCTGACAGATATTAAGCTTTCTCGAAGTTTAAGTCCACTTCCGACAATAGCCGTCTCTGCATTCTGTCGTCATTCACTCCACACAGGAGTCTGTCTCGCAGCATTTGTAAAAGCGTCACCCCGTACTCACAATGTTGTGCTAACTTTTTTAGCTCAGCCACATAGTCAGCAACAGTCTCTCCAGTCTTCCGTGTGTGCAAATTAAACTTATATCTTTGCAATACTTCACTCGGCTTTGGATTGTAATGGGCTTTTAGCACATGTATTAACTCATCATATGTTTTCTCCCCTGGAGTCATGGGACACAGTAAACTTCTCAAAAAACTATAAGTGGCTGCACCTACCCCATTTAACAGCACTGCTTTCTTCTTGTCCGTGACAGTAATCTCGTTTGCTTGAAAGAAAAATGTGAAACGTCACTGTATTCATCCCACTAGCATTCCGTTTACTACAATTAGCTCATCCAAAAACAACTCACAAATGGGACTCGGCTCATAACAACACTTTCCTAAAAGAGCTGACTCTTTCACAAATGACACACTAGCTTTTAGCCAGTTTTCCACAACCTTTTTTTTTCTTCTTTCAGGCATGCTTCATTTATATTGAAATCAATTTAAATTTACTAAAACTTTGAATGAACAATAATTAAATAATTTATTAAATAAATAAATATTCTACAAAAAGCCCCAACAGTTTTGAAAGCAATGTAAATGTAATTAAAATTTTATTATTAAATACAAGAAAAATGATGGTTAAGGTTCTACATATATTTACTGGTAAAATATTACATCCAAGTATGTTGTTCTTTTTATAATACAAACTTGGTTTACTGGTTTGAAATCAGTTATATTATTTGTGTTTGATTCCTAAAGAAATTTAAACTCTATGTCAGGGGTATTCAATTAAAATTCAAAGAGGTCCAGTTACTAAAATTTCCTCCCAGCAAAGGTCCGAATCTTATATTGTCACTTAAAATAATGTACCCTCATGTTAATAAAATCAATAACGCACATACATTTCTATATAATTTATTGTTAAATATCAAGTGTTTTCAAAGTCTGAACTTGTATGGCACTTGAATGGAAAACAATACTGTAGTTGTCTTTACTACATGTCAAGTAACAGACAACAGACACTGAATTTCTTCTGAATAAAATAAATAAAAAGAGCAAACACAGCTTTGAGCAGCCTGAACTTAGGGCCTATATTTCAAGTAATGTAAAACATTCAGAATCTTTTGAATAAAATAAAAGTGCTTTTAATCTTTAAGAAAAAAATTCAACAAAAGACTTTTGAGCTGCCCCTTTTTTAAACATTAACTACATTAATAACACAGGAACCTTAGGCAAACGAACATTTCAAGTAAAATAGAACAGGGCAGAATTTACTGAATAAAAGAAAAGTGCAGAGCTTTGAGCAGCTCCCTTTTTCCTCTCTCCTTTCCACCTCTCCTTACTCCCTTTCCATCTTCCATCCTAGTGAGAGAAATGGGCATGTAACTGTCCTGCCAGCAGTTTGAATCTTAATTGTCCTGCCAGCGTAATTAGGGGCATTACTGCCACCTTCTGCTCTGGAGTATGGAACAGAAACAATCTGTTTTTGGCTTGACTTTTGATGACGCTCCTGTCGTAATAACTAGATTAACTGCGCATGAATGAAAGATTTATCTTTTTGTTAATATCAAAGAGCTTATAATCTTATATTAGATTATAATAAGGAGATGCTTAATAAATATTAGAATTTAATGGGTCCGGGCAGACCGGTCACTCGGTCCGCCATTTGGTGATGCCCGCTCTACGGCTTTTTGAATGTATTTGTTAGTTCTCTGTTCATCTAAACATGTGTAGCCAGGTAAGCGCCTACCAGTAGGGGGTGTGGTTGGCTAATTATTCCAAGACTTTTTAAGCAGACACTGGGGAAGAGGCCTCGGAATGTGGGCCTTGTTTCAGAAGCATGCGGGATATAGTGCTGTTTGAATTTGCCCCAGATGAGGTAGGCAGAGTGGTTATTTTATATTGTTTAGTGATGGCGAAGTGAAGCTTTCTTGAAGCAGTGAAGCTTTCAACCCAATTGTAACGGAAAAAGGTTCATTACTCGAAGCTTTTCAAATCAGAGCTCGATGAGGACCTCTGCTGGTGAAAGCGTTTTCACACAATGTTCCACAACCAAACAACGTATTCATTTTAGAAGCAAAAATGAACGGATTGACAAATTAAGGATAGATTAATAAATAAATGAATCAATATATTAAATACAGGAATGTACGTTCTTATTGTATTTCTATAATTTACTATTTTACTTTTAATTATACACAATGTACTTTGTTTAAATGTAACCTTTTGTACTATTTGTATACAACACAGCTGCGAATGCTTTCATAATACAAATGTACAGTTTTTGTCATGCCAATAAAGCACACTTAAATTGAAAGAGAGATACTGTGTTCCTATTTTGACAATAATAAATTAACAGCAGCACTTTTAAACCACTTAGTTATTCTAATAATTAAAACTGAAACAATTGAATAAAATTAAAAGTAGGCTTTAACCTTGGCTGTTGGCTACATCTTGGACAGAGGATCTGGCTGTTATGCTTTGCACGAAAATGCCTCAATAATACATGGATGATGTATTATTATTATTATTATAGACCAGCTGCTGGGAGCAAATCAAACACTGGACCTAAAAACAGATTAAGGATAGACCTTGTCTCAAAAGTATAAGGTGTGAACCATTTAAAAAAAAAAAAAAAAAGATCATTATTGGTATTAAGCGGTGCACAAAAGGCTTTTGTTGCATTCCTATATTTTTCACCTTATTACTACTCTAATATATATATATATATATATATATATATATATATATATATATATATATATATATATATATACGACATGAAATGTTACATTGAATCATATAATTGCCCAATGATGCGTGAGATTTAAGTTATAAATATAGGCTTCACAACAAAACCATATATATCCACCTTATTGGGCGAAATCAAATGAAAGTGTTCCCACATTTCAGATCTTTTAGTAACTCAGATTTTAAACCTTTAATCAGATAACGAAGCAGTCACGTGGGTGTGTGTGAAATGAAGCTTCGGACGTCATTGGTCACGTGATTTTACCAGACGGAATCAAGCATCGATACAAAGCTTCAATGAAAGTCGGTTCATTTTTTTGACACACGCCTCGGAGCTTCGGTGTCACTGGTAACATCACTAGTTATTTTATATCGTTTGATTTGTTTATTTATGGGGATTCATTTTGATGCTATGGGAAAATTGTGTTTTTGTTTATTTAAATGCAGATAAATTGAGTAATGCTGACTGTGTATGTTGACAGCTGCTGGTGTAGGTAAATATATGGGCTTTGTCTTATTTTTAATTAAGATGGGTTGAAAGTTTTTAATTGTATTTCTCTTTGGGAATGTGTTTCTATGCAGATGTGGATAAATGCTCAAACATTGACTGTTATATCTGCTATCTGCCAAAGAAGGTAAATGTATTTTATATTTTAATTAAATAAAAATGAGATCATGCAGTTAGTAACCATGGTTTAAAAATGTTTAGTGTTTTTAATACAACATGATGTATTGTTAATTTTTTTTTTTTTTTTTCTGTTTTAGATTTAAGCCAATTGCTGTTTCTCCTGTGTTGTTTTTTGTTTGGTTCCCTGGCTGGCCGGTCTCAGAGGTGTGTGCAGCATATAGAACGGAGGTCATAGAAGTCTTTATTATCACCACATATACAGCACAGTGGAATTCTTTTCTTCACATACCCCAACTGAGGAGGTTGGGGTCAGAGTGCAGGGGCAGCTATAATACAGCACCCCTGGAGCAGGGAAGGTTGAGGGCCTTGCTCGAGGGCCTTGCTCGAGGGCCCAGTAGTGGCAGCTTGGCTGGGCTCGGCCTTGAACCCCGATTCTCTAATCAACAACCCAGAGCATTAACCAGTTGAGCCACCACTGCCCCCACGTATGCAGCCAGCACGTGGATTGTTTGTGTTCGAGTCCATTGGCTTTGGCTTTGTTTTGTATTTCTTCTTTTTATATAACACTTTCCCAGCCTTACATTGCCAGCTTGATTCCTGTACTTGCTTTCTGCGTGTGGGCCTCTCTGTGTATGGGATCCATGTTTGCCATGTTTTCTTGAAGTGGTTATGAGAGGTTGTTTATGTTTTGTTGTTAGTTTTGTTTTCTTTTCAGTATGTATTATCAGGGGAATGTCTCCCTACGCTTTAAGGGTCTGTCATAGGAAACTAGCTAATATAGTAAGAGTGTGAGCTGGCTGTTAGCATCTTGGAGAGCTGGGAGCAATTTTGATGAGTTATATACATAAATCATTTCATGTCTATATGTGTTTGATTTACACAACAATCATTTGCTGTCCTATTTTGTAATAAATCTTTGTACTTTGAGTGATTTGAAGTATTTCCTTTTTGGGCCTGTGCTCTCTAGAAGTTTGAAGAAGTGGCCTAGTGTTACACATGGAAGCAAATAGGGATGACTTGATGTGTTGTAATAACCATTATTTTAAACATGATGAAATCTGATGGCAATTAAATATTTATTCAGATACAAAGGTTAAAAGCTTTTTAATGTAAAATGAAAAAAGGTGTCAACAAACATTAAAATGTTAAAAGAGGACCAAGAGCAGAGGAAAAAAAAAATCAAGTATGTTTTATCCTTTAGTACCTACACACTTTACCTCATGTCAGTGAGAGATTCATTAGTAGATCAATTTAATATTGCTTTAGTTTACTGTGTAACTTCAAATCAATAGTAGAGACTGGACAAATGATTGGAATACTAAATCACCAGACTTAGACAAGTACTAAAATGTCAAATAACCAAGGATGGCAAAATAAGTGGATTAGTTGTTGGCTTTGAATTTTTTCATTGTATTCTCATTGTGCATTTGAAAAAAAGAAAAAAAAAAATCAGACCAGTCCTCAAGCTAAACAGAGCTGTGAGGCCTCAGCATTGGTACCTGCAACACATTAATATTCAATGAGGCTTCTTGGAGGAATCGAATTTTGAGAATCCCATTACAGCAGCTATTTCCTCATCTGCTTCAAACTCAAGGTCTTCTTCTGCTTTTCGTTTCCTCTCTTCTCTTCTTCTCTTCTTTTCATTTCGCTTCTCCCTTTTGTACGCTTTTGCCTTTTCCTCCTGAAAACAAACACATACAACAATCCCATTTTAAAATGTATATATTGTGCACATGTATTTCATTCTGTTGTTCTATAATATGTAGTTTAGTATTATAGAACAGAATGAAATAAATTCGTTATATTATTCTCATGATTATATAATAGAAGTGATTAAAGTAGCACTCTTGATTTTTGCTCAACATGAACATCATTAATTCTTCAGTGCACGGTGTTTGATTAGATTAAGGTTTAGATCTTTAGAATTTATGCTTTTTATATAGAGGGAAGAACTGTTGCGTCTCTCTAAGAATTAGTCAGAGTAGCTCAAAATAATCACATTTGTCCTTCCCCATTTCTGCAAATTAAAAAATCTAATTAAGCATTTCACAAAATGGTCTTTGTGAAGTGTGATCATTATTTACTCAGTCCCTAACCATAATTTGGCTGTCTATCAAATATTACACAGTGTGTAATAAAGTACTAGTGAAGACCTTACTCTTCATTGTATACGTAGATGAACACTGATGAAAGAGTCTCAGTCAATACATTTACAGCATTTGGCAGAGGCCCTCATCCAGAGCGACATACATAAGTGCTTTTAAGTCTCTATTATTGAATACATTAACTCTGGGTCACTGGGTTACAGACTGGAGATACCATGAGCCTTTTTTTCTTCTTTTTAAATACACACTCACAACAAACAGGGGAGAAAGTGCTAGTTCAAGTGTTTCATGAGGAAGATACTTTCATGTCAATACTAACATGAACCATCAGAACTGAGGGAAAACGAAACAGAAACACCTTGTTGATGAGGGATAACAGAGGAGAATGGCCAGAGTGATTCGAGCTGACAGCAGCATAAATATCCATGCTTTATATAAATGGTGAGCAGAAAAGCATCTCATGTACAACCTATCAAACAGACAGGCTACAGAAGACGACCACATGGGGTTCAACGCCTGTCAGGCAAGAACGGGAATATGAGGCAATCATGGACACAGACTCGCTCTAACTGAACAGATGAAGACTGTAAAACGTCTTTGTAGATTGTTTGATTATATAATGGATCAAAAAACACATGTACACATAACCAACATAGAACAGCCAGTCGCTGTACTATGAAGTAACCAGCAGGTGTTCCTACTACATGCTTTCATCGTATTGCTTAGCAGCATGTGGGCCAAAAAAATCAGGAGATTTCTTGCAGCTAAAATGAAACATCATGGAGGGAAATTTGGTGTTTGTGTATAAAATTCAGCAGTGTATATATGCATTATATCATATGAGATGAAGAAGAAGCAGTGTGTGTTGTTTATGTGCACGCTACTGTCGTAAATTCCATTGGTAGTTGCTGCAAGAAATCACTCCGTATTCGCATAAAGTTAAACTTTTCTCAACATTGTCATGTTCACATCCATATCTTGCAACCTAGGGGCTTTCGCTCATGTCACCAGATCTCTGTGTCTCTTTGTCACGGCTATATCTATACATAGTATTACAATTACAAACTTACTATGATGTGATTTTCTCATAGCTCAGAACGTTTCCTTCTGAAACCAAACCAACAACCCTCCTGATGTCAGAATAAGCTTGATCCCATTACCCACCTCTTCCTGCAATTTCTTCATTTGCTCTTCAAATTTGTTCTTTTTTTTTTCTTCCAGTTTCTTCTTAAAAAACTCGAAACGTTTTTTAACCTGTTCCAATGTGGAGCGTTCCACTCTCATTGACATTCCCAGGTTCCTCTGGTCTGTACAAGAAAGAAGCAAACTTTAACGCGTTACCTACTGCATATGGTAAATTTAAAAAATGGTAAAAAAAAGTGAATACTCACGCTTCCTGCCATTGATATGATCCAGAAAGTTGAAGGAGTCTTTCACCTCACAATCGCAAACATTGCAGTAGTGCCTAAAGGGACAAAGTACAGCATCACTTATGAGACGTACTAATGAAACATAAAAAAGTAAAGTTACAGAGTGAGCCCTGTCCACAGAGAGGGTTATGGTGAGAGGCTGTTTAATATCAGCCTCTGTTTAAACAGATCACAAGTGAACAGGGTGTGAATGGGACGCAACTTGTGATCTGATCACTCAACTTGCCGAAGTAGTGTAAAACCCACATGGAAAAATTGGGCAACCTAATAAAACGGCATTGAAGCCACTAATGTGTTGCTAGGGTTGATGTTTTCATCAGAATTGAGTTTTAAGCTGTCCAATCAGTGTGTTGATCCGCTTAGAAGGTTCATTTGTTTTTCTGACACCACTCTGTGGTATAAATGACTTCAGTCTCAATATAAACATGTACATATGCAAAATTCCCTCTCATGTACATGTTGCTGTTCTCAACATTGCTAGACACGTTACTACATCAACATGGGATGTTTGTAAATGGATTGTTTTAGTCATTATTACAGCTATTCTAATTTATAATGTCAAATTCATCACCTTTAAGAAAATGTATTAAAATACTGCATGATGTCACAGTTTACAATCATGGTCTTTGATGAAATGATGCACAGGGTTTGGAAAGGGGCTGATTTTGTTCAGAAAGCATGCAAATAAATTTCCTGACATGAACTTGAAAATTTGACTGTTATTTACACACCACTATAAAATAGGGATTTCTCTGGAGGCGTGGGTAAAATGGCAAAAATGTCATTACAATGGGCAAACCACTGTGTATAAGTGGTTTGCACATTGTAATGACATTTTTGCCATTTTACCATTTTGCCATTTTGTGTAAACCAATGTGCAAACCACTTATACACAGTGGTTTGCCCATTGTAATGACATTTTTGCCATTTTACCCACGCCTCCAGAGAAATCCCTATTTTATAGTGGTGTGTAAATAACAGTCAAATAAGCAGTAAATAACTAAAATGGTTTGATGTGGAGTTTAGAGATGCAGTGTGACAATGTAAAAAAAGGACATGTAGGCCTTCTGCATATATCTAGTTCAGCAGATGTTCATCAGGACCTACCCTCCCATCTCAGCCTGTGGTGTGGTCTTTGTGATGAAGCTGGTCCTTCCAACCTTAGACTCCAAATCCACCTTGTAGTCTCTGGGCTGGAGAGGCGCTAGTTTGACCGGGGGTACGAGTTTGCCTAGAGAAGCGAATACAGAAATAAATGAATCAATTCAACACAAACTCATTGGCCACTTTATTAGTGTCTTGACCATCACTGAAATCACAACATTACCTTTACGGCATTTAGCACCCTTATCCAGAGTCACTTACAACTGAGCAACTGAGGGTTAAGGGCCTTGCTCAGGGTCCCAGCAGTGGCAGCTTGGTGGACCTGGGGTTCGAACCCATGACCTTCCGATCAGTAGCCCAACACCTTAACCACTGAGCTACCACATCCCCAAGACCTAAACTGATTGTTCTGAGTTTTGTCATTAGTCTTGCCAAGGAATGAAGTTATTCTGTCAACAATTGATGATGCTATAATACACTTCAAGTCAATTTGACCTGGAAAAAAACAGGTTTTATTATTTACCGACATTAAAAATGGTCAAAATGGTTTCAAAACAATGTCCTGGCTTTGAAATATACCAGCCTGTAATAATTCATCAACTTTTGTGCTTCTATAGTGAAAATAATCAAATAATTCAAAATTTCTGTTCTTTTCTTTTTTTTTGCATTTTTGTATATAAATGAGGTTTATTATACCAAATATTACAAAAAATTGTGCAGAATATATGTTAATATGTTGGAAACAAGTTAGACTATGGCTATCATATTTACTTAATTTTTTATAAGCAGTCAAAACAGACACGGTCAGCTTGCCTCTGCGCTCCTAAATTGCATAGAAAAGCATGGGAGGACAATGTACTTACCATCTTTTTTCTCTCTTTCCCCTGTGATTCGCTTTTGAGCCAATTGTTCATACTCATCCTTGTCCCACTTGCGCCGAAAATCATTCTGTGCCTGTTAAAAACATAAAAAAAGTTTCTTTTCAGTTCAGACTTTTTTATAGAATTATACACAGGATTCTACATATTGTTGTGAGACCCTGGCAGGTACAGGATGGAGTTACAGGTAAAGATAAACCACAACCAATTATTAACTTATCCGTCAGAAGACAGTTACTTCAATGTTCGAAAACTATAAATCCCAAACATTTCTGATTTAAAAAAAATGTTTAATTTTTATATCATAACTCATTAATAGAAATAACCAAGTAACGTGATACCTTTCAAGTGAAAAATGAGAATGCAATTGATAAATAAAAAAAAACAGTTTTGGTTCTTAATATGCAATATATGAATCAATGCGTCACTGCGAACTGGCTCGGAATCGAAACTGAATCGAATCGTTCAGACCCATATTGTCTATGAAAACGATTAGATAAATAAACAATACTGAATATTGTTCTCAAAAGAAATGCGAACATACAAACAGTCTAATGCATAAATATTAACAAAAGAATCACGTGATTCAAAGCCCTAGTAAGGAATCAGGGGACAGTGTTCTGTATTAATACAGCTCCCGGCCCAGACGGGGTCCAACTGGCTGACCAACTGGCTCCTATCTTTACCCATATCTTCAATAGATCACTGGAGCTGTGTGAATTGCTTGAAACTCTCCACAATCATCCCGGTTCCCAAGAAACCCTCTATCACTGGACTGAATGACTACAGGTCTGTCGCTCTGACATCTGTCGTCATGACAGCAGGTATTGGCCCACTTAAAGACTGAAACAGAACAAATGCTGGATCCCCTACAGTTTGCCTACCATGCAAACAGATCAGTGGACGACACAGTCAACACTGGACTGCACTACATACTGAAACACCTGGACTGCCCAGGGACATACGCCCGAATTCTCTTTGTCGACTTCAGTTCGGCTTTTAATACTATAATTCCGTAAATTCTCCACTCCAAACTCCTAAGGCTCACTATACCCCCTTCCATCTTCTATCCCCTACCTATACCCCCTTCCACCAGCTTCCTGACAGGCAGGAAACAAAATAAAAAGGCAAGGTAGGCTGAAACCTCTGACCTCAACATTTCTGTACTTGCTCAACCCAGTGAGGGCTCAACCAATCTATTCTTGAAACCTTCCTGTCTCAAGTGGAACAAGATTTGATCTTTTGTAAATTTCAAGCAGTGTCTCAGACATGTTTTTCACCTTCCTCTTTTGTTTTCCTTTTTCTGTGCAGCCTGAATCAATAAGCCAGCAAGGCCCATCTTCTGGACTAGGCTACGCATTTAATAGGCACTTAATTGCTGAGGAGAATATTTTGGGATGGCTGAGGTTTCTCCTGGAGACTGACAACACGTGCAGTGAAACTGCCTTGCAGAGCGAACAGCCACTCTGGAGATTTTACTGACTTACCATGATTTCGACAGACCATGTATGAAACCATGTTTTCCAGAGAACATGTGTACCTTTTTGTCTTGTATCACAAGCTGTTGCATGCACAGAGCACATTAGCCGTGGTTAAGCATCAAAGGGCATCTTTATAACATGGATTTATAATTAACCAGCACAACAGTTTTCACTATTCTATGTTCATTGATGTTTATTTGTTCTGTCACAGTTGTATTTTCACTTTCAGAGCCTTTTGTCTCACTCTACAATCCTGCCCCTTAAAGCACTTTGTTTTGCTGTTCTCTTTTTCAATCCAGTCCCCTGGTTTCCACTTTTTTGACTTGGTTACTGGTAATTCTTACAATTCTTTTGTACCCTGCATATTTTTGTACATCTTTAAGTAATGGAAAACAAACCTAATAAAGATATGATACATGTTTGACCTTGTCATTAATGAATATAACCATGGCACCATGAGTGCCTAACACTCAGACTCATTTTTAAACTGTGTTGTAACTGCAAGTATTTTGTACTTGGTTAATATTTCACTTGACCAAACTTGTATCTTGGTTTTATAAAATTTGGAAAATGAGTTTCTCAATGGTTCTTTGGAGAAATACTTGTCCCCATCACTGTTTGGTCAGTGCCAATGAACTTTTAAGAATGTGTAAACCTAATACAAATATCAAGTTCCTTTATGTTCTTAAGTTGCATTGAGCTGCAAGATCCTCAGCATATCCATTGATGGATATAATGCATGAACACAGATCATGTTCTTATCTGTACATGTTTTTCCCTCTATTTTTACTCTAATTCTACTCTTAAAAAACTGGAGTTTTACTGCATGTAAAGACTGTGGTTTTAAATTTAACCAACAAAATTCTAATTAAAAAATATCCAATATAGTTTTCAAAAAGATGTCACTTCTTACCTGGTGATGTTGCATTCTTGAGTCTGTTTGCTCAGAAAGTGTTAAATCTTCTATAATATCCAAAAAAATCTCAATTTTACTAATTTTAAGCTCGTAACACTGAGACAGCTTAACCTGTGTTGATTAGACCGCTGGAACAGCTGGAACCAAATTCCTTGTGTGTTCTGATTCTGATTCTGTGTTGATTAATTTCCTCTTACAGCACCCCCTCAAGTGGTTTGTTCCTTAAATACTCTATTTACTTTATGACTCTATTCACTTTTTAAATAAAAACATTTTTATTCCCGTGCTAATAATGTCACTGTGTTCTGATTCTGATTCTGTAAATGTTTATACTGTGAGTTTGGTTAAGCATATATAATGCATGAATACAGATCTGCCACCAAGCTGTGTTCATATATTATACACTCCCTGACAAAAGTCTTGTCACCTATCCAAGTTGTAGGACCAACAAATAACTTGACTTCTAGTTGATTATTTGGAATCAGAAGTGGTTTATAAGAAAGGCAAAGGCCTCTAGATTACGAATATTTTACCAAAATAAAATCTTATCATGCCTTGATTTTTATTTATTTAATTAGGCCAGAAAGGTCAGACTTTGTTTGGACAACTGTCTTGTCACATCTAGTCACATCTAGTTATTATCTGTTGTTCCTACAATTTGGATCAGTGACAAGACTTGTGTCTGTGAGTGTATTTGTAAATTTTCTGTACACATTTTTTCCCTCTATTTTTATTCTAATTCTACTCTCATAATTCTACTCTTATAATTCTACTCTCATAATTCTACTCTTATAATTCTACTCTTAAAAAACTAGAATTTTACTGCACGTAAAGACTGTGGTTTTAAAAGTAACCAACAAATGAGAAAATATCCAATATAGTTTTCAAAAGATGTCACTTCTTACCTGGTGATGTTGCATTCTTGAGTCTGTTTGCTCAGAAAGTGTTAAATCTTCTATAATATCTAAAAAATGTGTGATTCTGTGTTGATTAATTTCCTTTTACAGCACGCCCTCAAGTGGTTTGTTCTTTATAAACACTACTCACTTTTAAATAAAAACATTTTTATACACGTCAGAGACTTTTAAATAAAAACATTTTATACACGTCAGAGCCGATCGGCCGAATTCGCTCATTATGCAAGGCCCCGCCTCCCCCTGCTTCATTTTACAGCGCGTGCTAATGTTTACTGTGTAGATGACAATATGCAATGGAGCTATCCATCTGGCCATGAAAAGAGAAAAAAGAAACAAAATGAGAGTGAAATGCGAGAACAGCAATCAGGTAAACTTGTGTTCTCTTCAAGTTTGATGTCAGCAAGAGTAAATAACAGTAAAGTTAAGTTGATGTGATTTTGTCTCTAGTCTATCTGACTAGCTAATTTATCTGTGCTGTGCTGCCAGTGCAAGTGTGAATGTGTGGCAAATGGTTTACATGGCTCACGGGTCAGGTAGGAGGGCCCCTTAGCAGAATTTTGCTTAGGGCCCCAGGGAGGTCAGGATCGGCTCTGCACGTGCTAATAACATCACTGTGTTCAGCAGCCGAAATGGATGACAAGTGCAAGCGCGCGTTCGCGTTGCGCGGCCGCGCGCTCCAGCGGGGGCGGGGAGGGGGGCTAGCTCGCCTCTACGGATACACACTAGTGAATTTCTACAACCGTTTCTCTCAGTGTTACTAGCACTGAGAGATAAACCTAATGCTCATCCCTTATTCTGCTCAGATTCACCAGCTAAAATGACTTCATACCTTGCGTGTCGTTTCTAGATCATTTGTGTATCTTACTTAGCTATTTGTCTGTATATCATATAGCCATAACCTAGCATCCCGATCTACTGTATATATATTGATATGTACATACTGTGATGTCAGCCATGTTTATTGCCATCCTGATAGGCAGCTTATGAATCCGTGGTGTTTATGTGACGATATCATACGGATCTGGACGAAAGGGTTATGCTGCTTTTGATAGATTTGCTTTATGTTAGACTAACATCATAAATGACTTGTTGTCTTGTTATATTAATGATGCTTTACTCGTTTTTTTGCAGCACAAACATGACATGGCTTTGACCGCAGTATTGTCGTTAGCTAGCTAAATAAATCAGTGCAATGCTAAGATACACATGTGAGAGGAATGCAACAGCAAACACGTCTTTAAGCCTTTTTTGTTTTTAAATGTAATTTGAAAAATGAACGACAGGGTGTTTTTTTTTCTAGACGGTCTATCAAGATGACTGTCTAGGCAGGCTGCCATTTGACTGGGTTCTTTCTACATCTCCGTCACTTCCGGTTCATTAGCAGTTAATTATAGTCTTTGGTCTGTTTTTTTTTTTTTTTTGAGATATGAATTAGGAAAATACTGAGATGCGCTGTATTAGGTGTTGTATATGACTTGGTATCAATCAAGATATTTCAAGTCACTCAGATCTTAGTAGCTTCTATACATTTGGCTCTGTGGCTATGTTTAGACAGGAAACTACATTAGAACATGAGACAAAACAGAAGCATAACAACTCGTATTCAGATTCTTGCTCCATAATATGTAGGCAGATGTGGTTAGCCTAGTAGTTAAGGAGTTGGACTACTGAACAGAAGGTCATGAGTTCAAATCCCAGGTTCACCAAGCTGCCACTGCTGGGCCCCTTGTCAAGGCCCTTAACCCTCAATTGCTCAGTTGTATGAATTGAAATAAATTGTAAGTCACTCTGGATAAGGGTGTCTGCTAAATGACAGAAATGTAAATGTAATACAGTATGTGGTTTCAAATCAGGATTTCTGGACATGTGACTTGTCCTGCCTCGTTAGGATGGGTTTCACATCATCTTCCCCTCTAGTATTTGGTCGAGACCATTCTAAACACTGGACATGTACTCGTGTACATAAGGTACAGAAGTCTCAATGTTAGATAGCGGTTGAAAGGAAAAGGGCAAATATTCAACCTGCAGACATCTTTGATATTCTTACACTCATCCAAACATCATGTGCAGGCTCAGAAAACATTCAAATGTTTATCTGATAGTCTTATCAAGAGCATTTTTCATAGGAGAGGTGTTAAGTTTTAAAACGTTATACACTGTGATAACCTATAATGATCTACAAAATGTAATGGAATCTGAAATATTCATACAAAAGTTACTTTACACAATTATACAAAAACAAAAGACAAAGTGGCCATCTTATCCCTTACTTGCTTTTCTTTTTTGACGTATACTTTTACAAAAAAACAACTTCTGAAGTAGTTACTGTGAGGAAAGATATTGTGCTGGAGGAAAAAAAAACTAACAGTGTGCCGAATTGCTTTGCCAAAAAATACACTTTTGTTTTGATTTGGTCAGTAATGCCATTGTCTGTGTGTTTGACCACCATGGAGGATAAAGTCATGAGCATGGAAAACTAGAGTTTTACTGCATTTAAAGACTGTGGTTTCATATTTAACCAACAAAATTCTAATAAAAAAAATATCCAATATAGTTTTCAAAAAATGTCACTTCTTACCTGATGATGTTGCATTCTTGAGTCTGTTTGCTCAGAAAGTGTTAAATCTTCTATAATATCCAAAAAAAATCTCAATTTTACTAAATTTAAGCTCGTAACACTGAGACAGCTTGGCCTGTGTTGATTAGACAGCTGGAACAGCTGGAACCAAATTCCTTGTGTGTTCTGATTCTGATTCTGTGTTGATTAATTTCCTTTTACAGCCACGCCCTCAAGTGGTTTGTTCCTTACATACTGTACACTCTATTCACTTTATGACTCTATTCACTTTTTAAATAAAAACATTTTTATACGTGCTTATAATGTCACTGTGTTCTGATTCTGTAAATGTTTATACTGTGAGTTTTGTTAATCTTTATTTTTTTTTAACTCATGCCATGTATAAAAGGAACATGCTTAGCTGGTCAATAACAGTAACATTTCAAAAAAATCTTGTCCATGTACACCATATTTCTTTGTGCATCCCTCAGAAGGGATCTAACTGAAAAAGAGTCCTGTGGAAAATATAGCTCATTTATACATGGGGTTGTTTGTGGTTAGTGGGTTCAGACTGGCTGGTCATGCACAAAACCCAAGCTCTGTTTTTGACCATTATTACACAAATAGGCCTTTGGATTCCCTGGGACATCACCTGATTTGGGACAACTTTCCTGGTTGTATTAATGGCTTCAAGAATTCTAAAGTACCTGGTTATTTAAAAACCTAATTTCTTCTGTCAGATCAACACAGAAATGTCTGCAGGGAAACAGAATTGTGGTTACACAGTGAGCTGAATGATGAAAGTTGTGGTGTGTGGTTGCAGTACAGTAAACCTGTGTAAACCTAAGAACATAAAGGAACCTGATATTTGTATTAATCGGGCTGCAAGATCCCCAGTATATCCACTGATGGATATAATGCATGAATACAGATTTGCCACCAAGCTGTGGTCATATATTATATTTGTATATTTTTTGTACGTTTTTTTTTCTCCTCTATTTTATTCTAATAATACTCTTAAATTCTACTCTTTAAAAAACTAGAATTTTACTGCATGTAAAGACTGTGGTAACAACAAAAGTCTAATTAGAAAATATCCGTGCCCCCCGACTCTATTCACTTTTAAATAAAAACATTTTTATACACGTGCTAAAAACGTCACTGTGTTCTGATTCTGATTCTGTAAATGTTTATAATGTGAGTTTTGTTAATCTTTTTTTGTTTTTTTCTAACTCATGCCACGTTTAAAAGGAACATGCTTAGCTGGTCAGTAACAGTAACATTTCATGGATGCAGTTGTGCAGTGAACTTGTGGTGTGTGGTTGCAGTACAATAAACCTGTATTAACACAAGAACATAAAGGAACTTGATATTTGCATGAATACAGATCTGCCACCAAGCTGTGTTCATATACACTCCCTGACAAAAGTCTTGTCACATCTAGTCACATCCAGTGTTGTATAAAGTAGTAGAAAGCAATACTTGTGTAAAAGTACAAGTATCGTACTAGAAAAAGACTTTGGTAGAAGTGAAAGTTACCTTTTAGAATATTACTCAAGTAAAAGTCTTAAAGTATCTGATATTTACTGTTCTTAAGTATCAAAAGTAATTTTCTGATATTTAGTGTACTTAAGTATTTTAAGTAAAAGTAAAAAGTAAAATTTCAGTGATTTTGGTAGGCATAAGAGCAGGGGCGGTTCTAGGGTTTCATCTTTAGGGGGTTTACCAGGTAATAAGAATAGTGACATTTCACTGCTTTTGGTTGCCGTCTTTGCAGCTTTCAGCCGATTAACGTTATAGATAAACGCCTCCAGCTCTGACTGCACGTGCATTTAATTTTAAATAGAGAAGTAAATTACAGATACGTGAAATTTCTACTTAACTGAGGTGCATATAAAACACAGTCGTGGGTGTCATCAAAGTAAACGAGGAGGGTTACAGTGTCATCTCCAGAATACATTTGGAGACAAACTTAAATGGACTAAACACATGCCGTTCAATCAAAGGACAAATTACACAAAAGGATGTACAATAAAGCCATAAGGTTTTTTTTATACAAAATTTGATTACATCAAAAAAAGATTACATCATTTTTATTATGTTATTGATAAAACCTCATGATTTAATGCACCAAGCTACTGATATATTTGCTTTTTAGCTCTACCATCTCATATCCCAAACACCTGTCACTACTGAGAACACAAACAAGTACTGGTGCAATATTAGAAGACAGAGCATTAGTAATGAGGACAGACTCTTATTTGTTGCAATCATGTGTATTAGAATAAAAGAGTTGATTCGATATAACTAGAAAGAAAAGTCTAATCCAATTTCTAGGTTTGAAAAAATAAACAGCTTGTTATCAACACTGAGTTGAAACAATTGGCCAATCATGTCTGTGACTTTGATTTGACTTAATCTCCTGTGTTACTTCATATACAGCCACTTACACCCCATTTACACTCAGCATCCATTTCATCTGCCAGGAAATGGGGAAAAAAATCATACTGGGTAGTGAGTGCCGTAGGGTTGAAAGATATGAGGATACACAAACTGCAAATGTTATCACCAGGAATGAACCTAGATCACATATGTCAAACTCAGGCCCACGGTGTAATTATATTTGGCCTGCGAGATCATATCAAATGTGCATTACAGCTGGCTAACTGCATGCTCCGCTAATACTACAAATCCCAGAATGCCTTGCCACTGTATTGACGCGTAGTCTCGAACAGCAAGCGCCACTCATTCTCTGTTGACAGTCATTAACAACCATGTTACAGTCACATCGGGCAAGTTAATTCCACCCAAACGAAAGATGGACAATAGGAGCTTTCAGGACAGGTGGGAGGCAGATTATCTGTTCTCGAATTTAACGGACAGACCTGTTTGTCTTGTGTGTGAAGCTAACATGTCTGTGATGAAAGAATATAACATAAGAAACCACTATGAAACGAAACATTATGAGAAGTATAAGGACCTGGGGCCTCATTTATAAAGCGTGCGTACGCACAAAACGGGGCTGGAAACGTTCATTCGCCAGTTCCCACGCAAAGGTTGTGATCTATAAAAAACAAACTTGACGGGAGAATGTGCTCACCATTAAGCAAACTTTGAGCTGTGCGTACGCACATTCTGGAGACAAAGGGAATTGGCGACACAGATGGTGAGGTCGTGAACTGAAGTTAGATTGTAGAAAATAAATGTGGGAAGAACGAATTTATGAATTAATGACATTTAATTTTCACTCCATTTCATACGTTATATCCACATTATCATGAAGATTAAATCCAACAGTGTTATTTGTGCCGATTGTTTGAGGCTATTTACATCTAGTAAAATCCAAACGTAATTCAAAATGAAAAAAAAAATTTTTAAATAATCAGCGCTGCGTTACAGTCACATTGTCCACAACGGGAGCGCAGGAGGA
The DNA here is from genome assembly GCF_022655615.1 of Tachysurus fulvidraco. Lineage (NCBI taxonomy): Eukaryota > Metazoa > Chordata > Actinopteri > Siluriformes > Bagridae > Tachysurus > Tachysurus fulvidraco. The sequence goes on along the minus strand of NC_062538.1, from coordinate 6,321,599 downwards.
GATGGCGCGATTACATGTGATACAGAATAGCATGAAATACCTTTTTATAAGAGAACTGCAGAACACAGTGTAAAAACGAAATATTTTCCTTAATGTACATACATCATAAAATGTCAAAGTCTGCAAATACAGTCATGAAGCACGATCGCTACTCATCATCAGTCCTAACTATTACGGTGTTCATTACAAAACCGACATGAAGAAGCATGTGTTCACTATAACATTTCCGTCTTATGGCTGAATAAGGAGAGAACGAGTTTTCAGGGACCATGATGATTTCCTGGCCCATGATGATGACTGGCTAATAAGCCGATTTATAAACCGATTCCCTAGAGCTGTGCTCTTGGATCTATGTGCTGAATTGGGTCCAGTATTAGAGAGGGCAACATGCCGGAACCATGCCATCCCAGTCCAACTACAAGTCCTCACCACTCTGGGGTTCTTGGCAACCGGCTGTTTCCAGCGGGAATTGGCAGACGTAAATTATTTATATAAATAAAAGGATAAGTAATCCTCAACTTTGTCTCTAAGACCTTTTTGTATATGAAATAATTCTATTGGAATCTATCATCTCTTCCTATAGGTCTGGTATATCACAGCCGTCCCTGAGTGCCATAATATCTGTCGTTTTGAATGGTATACTTAATGTAGTCGATACATCAGGTTCCCCTACACTGTGCGAGAACAGGCCGAAATTTAAATGCAATTTGTAGCAATGTCTGGTTTCCCAAATGTAATCGGCACAATTGACTGCACTCATGTTGCTATAAGGGCACCATCTGAAAATGAATTTGCTTATGTTAATAGAAAGCATGTGCATTCTATTAATGTGCAAATCATATGTGACTCCTACAAGACCCTCACAAACCCAGACTTACGGCAGTTCGTGACACAGGTCACGAAAATGTAATCTGTTTGATTCGTGTTCGTGGAGACAAATTTGCCTTTTTTTCGTGTCACTCAGTACGGACTTTCGATCTAATGTATTTCAATAGGAAGCATCTTTCGTGTCTGCACCACGTTTTTTTTCTGCCACTCCGAAGCATTGTTTTTGCACATTTGTTATTCATTTTTAAACTTTAAGCACTACATTACTCAACATTTAACCAGGATATTTTATCCTTGTTTTTATTGCTTTGTGCTATGGTCTACTTTTACTGTGTTGAAGACGTCAGCTAAAACTACCTGATGACCCACCGCCAATTCTCTTTTAATGACATCCTCATCTTTCTTTCAACACATAAACACGAAAGTGTGCTTGATAATTCAACAATACAATGTCATGACCATCCATATTATTTTATTCTCCTTTTATTATATCCCAGTCTCACGGCAGTTCGTGACAGTCACGAACTGTAATCCATTGATTCGTGTTCGTGGACACGTATTTCGCTTCTTTCAATCGAATGTATTTCAATAGGAAGCATCTTTCGAGTCCGCTCCACGTTTTTCTTTCTGCCACTCGAAAGCATTAGGACAGTAAACTAAATACTACAGTACCCATGAGTCTTTTCTACTTTTACTATGTTGATGACGTCAGCTAAAACTAGCTGATGACCCACCGCCAATTCTCTTTTAATGACATCCTCATCTTTCTTTCAACACATAAACACGAAAGTGTGCTTGATAATTCGATAACATTCTAAGCTGGTGCTTCATTGCGCTCAAACCACTTCCCAGGTAAGCCACGAGACTTGAATGTGATATTATGTGGATTAAAAGGCTTACATATTCCAGTTCCTTAGACTCTTGGGGATTTTTTACAAGCATTTGTTTTGGAAAATATTACCCCAGTGAAGAAAGGTAAGCGCCGCCTATTTCCGGTGACTATCAACTTGGATAAAATTAGTATGATGGCTATAAATCATATTATGCTTTGTGTGTGGGCTTAATAAAATCCCGAGAGTCTAAGCTTTCAAATAATATAACATTTAACCGTGTATTTGATGTTTAAAACTAGTGCTGGGGTGCCTTGGACAGCACGGCGGTCACATATGTTGTTGTTTCTGCCATTTGTATAACTTTTTGTTGTTTTCAACTATCAGTGTAGTTTTTATAATTTTTTATTTCACTTTAAACTAATGTCCTTTTAAGAACAGCAACGGCTCTTTTAATTTAATTAAAACAGCCACTTAATTCAAATTAAGCGTATTTTTTCTTTGTCTCCTCACATTACATAATTATTTTTTAAACATATGACACGCATATCACAAAGAATGATAAGAATGACTGTAATATAATAAGGCTTGGGTATTGTTAGACGCGCCATTCTTCACTTTATTGAATTAATACATAAAACCGCTAGGGCTTTCTCGTGTTCCTGGATGGCGTAGTGGATAGCGAATCCGTTTAGCATGCAGAGGAGACATTCGGGGTTCGAACTTTATAATAAAGGTTCATTAGTTGACATTAGTTACCACATTACTTAACATGAACCAATAATGAACTGCACTTCTACAGCATTTATTCATTTTGTTCATGTTAATTTCAACATTTACTAATACATTATTAGCACCGTGTTAACATTACCTAATATACTGTGAACTAACATGAACAAAGAATAAACTTTATTTTAACAAAGATTACTAAATACAATAATTTATTACTCATGGTTAGTAAATGTTAGTTAATACATTATTACGTTTGAACTAATGATCCTTATTGTAATGTGATTATATTTTTTCCCCAGTAGTTAATATACTGTGAACTAACATGAACAAAGAATAAACTTTATTTTAACAAAGATTACTAAATACAATAATGTATTGCTCATGGTTAGTAAATGTTAGTTAATACATTACATTTGAACTAATGATCCTTATTGTAAAGTGATTATATTTTTTCCCAGTAAAATCACTGATTGATGCTTTAGTTCAAGATCTTCATGGTGCTTGTTTCAGGAAAAGATAAATGGATTTTCAGGTGTGCTCTTTTGTTGCAGGTGAGAAACTAGTCTGCAAATATAACCATAGTAACTGTGCAGCCATACCCTAGCAACCATGTAGTGCACCTTACGAACCATATTGCAATATAAAGAAGCCATATCTCAGTTACACAACATAAAACACTCAGCACGATGAGGGGAACTGACGTCACGTGTAGCCCCGCCCCCAAAATAAGCGAAAACAAAAATTTAGCATAACATGGACATGTCATATATCAAAACACTCAGCAAGATGAGGGGAACTGACGTCACGTGCAAGCACATTCACATTTTCTTTAGGAAATGTACCGTTCTAGTTATTTATGTGAGCCACCATTCTCAGACAGGTGTGAAAGAAGCCAAAGCAAAATTTCCATTAAAAAATCAAAATTTACCAAAAAATAAACAAATAAAAAAAACTATTCAAAGTACAACTCAACACTTAACAAAACACAAAAGGGAATAACTAAATTTTTGGCTACCGTTCCAACAAACACCCCTCTCTCTCTCTCTGCAGCATTTCCTTTGTCCTTTAATCATCCTGGTCCCCTCCCTTCAGATTCAAATGGACCAATCATAACACTCCATTTGTTAGCAACACTATTTTTCTAGATCTTATCACTTTACAAGTCACACCCAAAATAAAGTCTACCTGTAATCAAAGGCATTATCCTTTAACAAAACACTGAAATCTCTACATACAATACATTTATAATCCTTGCATGCTTGATCAGATGACTCCTCCCCTTCAGGATGCTATAACACTGGCTTCCTGTTCACGGGCCACTCCCTTTTAGGCCTTTCCTGAATCGGTAAGACAAATATTCACATTAATACAAACATTTATTGATTTCACCTTACTTTGGATGTTACTAGCAGTCAGCATGGAATGTGCACCTTCCATGTGACTGCTTCAATAGTAAAACAAACAAAATAAAGAACTTACCAAACTGTATTGTGTCTTTATTTAACTTGAACTGTGTGTGCCACATCACATTTTCTCCCTCCCTCTCCCTCTGGTTGGTTTAAATTGGGCATACGGGATAAATAATCAGCAACAAAATTTCTCTTACCCGGACAGTGCTCAATTGTAAACACATAGGGCTGCAGAGCCAGACACCAGCGCAGTATCCTTGAATTACCATTCTGCATGGTTTGCATCCATTTCAGGGCACGGTAATCAGTCTGTAACGTGAATTCGCGTCCAAGCAAGTAATTCCGCAGGGAGTCCACAGCCCACTTGATGGCAAGGCCTTCCTTCTCAATTGTTGAGTATTTCCGCTCTCTTTCAAAGAGTTTTCTGCTCAGAAATAGGACTGGTCTCTCTTCATGAGCCTCTCCTTGGACTAGCACTGCTCCCAAGCCAACATCAGAAGCATCCACCTGTACAATAAATCTCTGAGAGAAATTAGGGCAATGTAATACTGGTTCATGGCATAACAAATCTTTAAGTGCATTGAATGCTTCTTCACATTCATTCGGCCAACAAAATTTAGCAGGACTCTTCTTGGTCAGATCAGTCAGAGGTGTAGCCAGTGATGCAAAGTGGGGAATAAATCGGCGATACCAGCCGATTAAACCGAGAAAAGATCTCACCTGCTTTTTAGTTTGAGGATGAGTAATGTTTTGGATAGCCTTAAGCTTTTCCACTTGGGGCCTGATCTGTCCATGCCCTAGTAAATAACCCAAGTATCTCACCTCTGTCTGAGCCCATGAACATTTTGTGGTGTTGATTGTGAGTCCCGCTTCCTGAAGACGCTGTAGAATGTCCACAAGATGCCGTAGATGTTCTTGCCAGGACCCACTGTATATCACCACATCATCAAGGTATGCAGCTGCATACTGGTCACAACCCGCAAGGACACGATACATCAATCTTTGAAAAGTGCTCCATGTGATCCAAACGGCATTACCGTATACTGGAGTAGCCCTGAGGGAGATCGAAAGGCAGTGTAGGGCTTGCACGAGGGACTAAGGGGCACCTGCCAATAACCTTTACACAGATCTAATGTAGTCATAAAGGATGCATTGCCCAGTCTCTCTATCAACTCGTCAATCCGCGGCATCGGATAGGAATCAAAACATGATACACTATTTAGTTTTCTGAAGTCAGTGCAAAACCTAATTCCTCCATCCTTTTTAGGGACGAGTAGTATGGGGCTTGACCACTCACTTTTCGATGGTTCTATAATCCCCATTTCCAACATGGTCTTGATCTCAGTCATTAACTGTTCTACCATGTTCTACGGGACTCGATAGGATTTCTGTCGTATAGGGGTAGTGTCCTTCAGGATGATATTGTGTGTGAGAATCTCAGTCCGACCCGGCCTTTCCTGGATCAGAGAGGGAAAAGATTGAAGTACCTCAGCTGGCTGCTGTTGTTGTTGGTTATTCAAATGTGAACAACATTCTGGGGCATCTTGTATTGACTGAACTGGACCCATATCTGGTTCATTCTCTTCCTCCATTACGGCTCTCACCATCATCACTTGGTCTTTAACCTTCTTGGGACCTTGGAGATCAGACACATTCTCTTTAAATTCTCTGAGAAGATTAACATGTAGAACCTGCTTAGGCTGTTTTCTTTCTGGACACAAAATCTCATAGGTTACTGGACCCAGTTTTCTGGTTACAACATATGGACCCTGCCATTTGGCCGACAACTTGCTGGTACCTGATGGTAATAGTAATAGAACTTTCTGTCCTGGTTTGAAATCCCTTTCCCTGGCATGTGTGTCATACCAGACCTTTTGTCTTTGCTGGGCAGCAGCTAGGTTTTCTTTAGCCAGAGTCCTAAAGTTCTCCAACTTGTCCCGCATCTGTAAGATATATGAAGCAATACTGTACTGGGTTGGTTCCTCTGCTATCCACCCCTTCTTGAGCATGTCCAGGGGGCCACGGACTTGCCTGCCAAACAAAAGTTCAAAAGGTGAGAAACCGGTTCAACACTGAGGGACCTCTCTATAGGCAAAAAGAAGAAACGGAATCCATTTATCCCAATCTCTCCCAGACTCCTCAACAAATTTCTTCAGCATGTTTTTCAACGTAGCATTAAAGCGTTCTACAAGACCATCTGTTTGAGGGTGAAATGGTGTAGTTCTGATTCCCTTAATGCCTAGATGTTTATACAACAGCTTCATCACTTTAGCCATAAAGTTTGGCCCCTGATCTGTGATAATTTCGGATGGAACTCCAACCCGTGAAATCAAGTCAACCAAACATCTCACAATGTGTTTAACTTGGACTGAACGCAAGGGGATATCGGGTAGCATAGTCGCAGATCACCAATGCGAATCGGTGACCCGAACTACTCTTTACCAAAGGACCTATTATATCCATACCTATACGATCAAATGGAGTCCCAATAATGGGCAAAGGTTGCAGATAACTTCTATCAGCTTTTCGAACAGGTGCTACCATTTGACATTCAGAACAAGTTTTACAGTATTCTTGCCCATCATGGTACATTTTTGGCCAATAAAACCGTTGACTGACACGCTCATACGTTTTCTGTTGGCCTAAGTGTCCTGACCAAGGGATGGTATGCCCCAAATGTAAAATTATTCGATGCAATGCTTTGAGTACCACTAATCTAGGACTCTGTATGTCAGCCAGGTACAAAAGGTTGTTCTTTAAAATGTACCGGTCCCCCCCAAACCATCTACTTCACACACTTTTGCAAACAAGGGTTGTAAAGCAACATCTTTTTGTAACTCCCTAAAATTATCAGGAACCTGCCAACGGGAATTAAGCAACTCAGACCCAGAGTCAGGAAGATTTGCTAACCTCTCTTGTACCTTATCCTTCCCCCTATGTTTTTCCTGTCGTCTCTGTCTTTTACTTTTTCTCTCCTTCCCCACATTAGAAAATAATTCAGCTTCTGCATTGGGAAGAGGTTGCAAGCCTTTAGCCTGGGACCTTGTAACTACTGCACACATTTTGGAAGTCACCAAATCAGTTAAACAAGGAAAATCTTCCCCTAACACCACATCAAACGGTAATTTCTCAACTACCCCCACCCTTAACAAGTATGCTTGTTCTTCAACAATGACAGAGACTTCAGCAGTCGGATAAGTTTGTTCATCCCCATGTACACATCCCAAGCATACAGTATCACTATAGTATCACTATTTCACAGTTCAGCAAGTCAGATTTCACCAAAGTTTGTGTACTACCTGTATCAACCAAAGCCTGGGCAGGCTGACCATTTACAATTACCATTAGAATGTGGCTATGTTTCTCGGTAGATGATGATTCGGCAAAACACTCATTCCTGGGAACATAACACATATTAGTCACTTTGGTTTTTTTAAGGGGACAAAGGGAAGCCTTATGTCCAGGTTGCTGACAATAAAAACAAATCAAAGTTGCATTAGAATGTTTCCCAAACACTCCCACTGTCTTATCAACGGGTTCCTCAACTTTACCCCTGCCCACAGTCACAGTACCTTTGTTGGTTCGTGGTGGATCTCGATGTGCAGCCATGTATCTCTCAGCCAACCTAGCAGCTTCCTCACCAGTTAGTGGTTGGTTTTCTTTAACCCTTACTCTCATGTCAGGACGCAACACTCTTAGATACTGTTCCAGTATGATGGTTTCTCCCAGCTGTTCCTTGCTCTTCATTTCCGGTCGCAGCCAACTCTCGTTCAAGCCCTTAATGCGGTGTAGGTCTCTCTTACACTTTCTCCAGTTGGTACCGTCAGACTCCTGAAACGCAGGCGATATGTCTCCTCAGTCACGTTGTACTTGGCCAGCACAGCAGCTTTGATGTCAGCATAAGATCCGGAACGTCGTTCATCCATGCCTGCATAGGCCTACAGAGCTTTGCCTGTTAACAAAGTTACCACTCGTGCTGCCCACTAATCGGTTTGCCATCCCCACGTTCTAGCAATGCGTTCGAACCGCACAAAGAAGCTCTCCACATCCTCACCTTCCACAAAATCAGGAATTTGACGTTCATGAAAACGTCTCAAAGGTGCTACCAGTGGTACAGACATACTTGGCAGATGGTCCTCTGGTTGGGTTGCATGAGGTTCTGAAAACATGGCTCCTCCTCCTGGTGCTTGTGGAAGTGTTCTGGGTGTAGGTAATGGGTAGTGAGTTTGTTGACTTATCTGTTGAACTGATTCCCACCCTGCCTTGGATTTCTGGAGAATGGTAAACCCATTCAATTCACCTTTCATGTGACTGCTTCAATAGTAAAACAAACAAAATAAAGAACTTACCAAACTGTATTGTGTCTTTATTTAACTTGAACTGTGTGTGCCACATCACATGTTCTATGATTGTAAGCAAGTGTTTAAGATTGTTTAATTTTACATTTGTTACTTTAAACAATATTGGGTTTAAACATACTGCCAACTATGGAATTATGTTTGGGATGGTTTTTCTACAAGCCATATTTCCTTTCTGTTTTCAGCCCACATACAGTACAACAATATTTTTAATGTTTAGGCACACTGACCAAAAGTAATTTTTGTAGGGACATATACTAATTAGATCCATGATATCTGCTAAGGTCTGTTTTGGTCACTGAGTCAATGAATCAAATTGTAATAAATCTCAACGGTAGAGCTCATGATGCAGATGGACCATTAACTGAAACAGCACAATGAAAAAGAAAACCATAAAAATGCTGGCTGGATACACCACATGCTTACACTACTACAAACTTGGAGGCATAAAGCCTAAAGTTTTTTAGTGCACAACACAGTCTAGTCTGAACTAAATACAGACTCAGTCTGCAAACAAACATTACACTTGGTGTCATTTTTTGAATACATATTATGAGCACTCTGTTTTTTCCTGACTAAAAGATGATCAATCACAGAAAATCAATTAAATATAGATTTGCAGATGTATAATACATCCAGTAGACTATCAATAATTTCCCTGGAATCTAAAGTGCCCACAAATCTGGTTATGAAAAATTTGATTATATGATTCAAACAGATTAACACTTAAATATGTACAATTCAAGTTCATGGTTAACCCTATAAATGTGAGTGAAACAACACTTGTTTAACTTGCACAGGTTGGACCAAGGATATTAATGATGATCAGCTGAGTACGCTGCACCTCACACCCTGTGAACCATTGGAGAACACAAGCAACTGCGAGGTGGTGAGGACCACACTACAGAGGGGGAGATGGAGCAGACGAGCACTACAGAGGGGAGGATGGAGCAGATGAGTACTTCGGAGGGTCAAGGTAATTAGGACAGATGTTGACCCATGGGTTACTTTAACGTTACTTGACTTCCAGTGTTTTTTTTTGTTTTGTTTTTACCCATAGAGCTTTATGCAGGTTAGGGCGGCATGATATATATTTTCAGCATCAACATTGCAATGTATGCATGTGAAAGTCACATTGCAGGACGCATGATGTCAAATAGGGAAATTAACTCAAACACGTCACGCTAAAACATTTTTGCTGCTTGATACTAAAGTAAAACTTTCAAGTTTCTAATTTCCATGATTTATCTACAAGAAAAGTCCATCTGATATTATATTATTAGACAGATGATAGATCTATCTGTTCTAGGGCTGTTGGAGCAAATTTCTTGAGTCACACACTTAAATGTCAGGGTAGGGCCGCATGATATTTAAAAAAATTAAAATGTAAAAACTTTGTTTTTCTGCACCATATATTATGATAGAAATTCACAAAAAAAAAATCACCAGATAACTTGAGTAGCTCTATTTGGAAAGAATTAACCATTCAAGGATGATTTTGTAGGTGAGTGAATACACATTGAAAATAATGAACAAATCACAAGCATAAATAAATACAATAGAACAAAGATACAAATGAAATAAATAGTGCTTTTATATATTTTCAGGTAAATCTAACAGGAACAGAAATTTAATAGTCAATTGTAAAATAACACTGCATATTCTTAACTGTATAAATTAAATATAATTAATTTGTGTTAAAACTACAAAAGTGATTTTTCTCTTTGTCTTTTATTGTTTGATTGACATTCATGATACAGAAAGCAGCAGGAATATAGGCTACGGTCACTTTAAGACGATGCGTGGATCCAAAATACTGTTACACAACCAGTTTTCTTTCTCAATTGTAACAGCATTCTGTGTTCAGGTCTGCATGGCTCTGCGTGTGTGCGCACAGAACACAGACAGCTGCGCGTGCACAATTCAGTTGTCTTTCTCGTTTTTGTGTGCTCGAATGGTTTAAAATTGCTTTAATGTTGAAACTTACATGACCTAAAACACACTGAAATGCTAAACTTTAATTATATGATGGTCAAACTTTGCATTCAATCTGAGAATCATGTACGTGTTACGCCCTTAAATCTAGTGTAGGCAATGTTAGAGAAACCAGCCAGGGGTGCTAGATTATGAAAGTATACAACTGTAAAAATACCACCCCTCCCATCAGGCCTCACAAATTAAGCATACATTTGATTTTGGTCATTTTCTGTGCGTACTATATGTATAATTATTTCTAAAAGCAAAGCAAACTCATGGCACCAATTGAAACACAGTTTTGGAAGTGCTTACATAGCACACATAAGAGAGTCTAAAATTCAGTGAATCCTTAGGTCCTTCTTGTCAGTGGGGTAAAAGGATTTCAGTGTTTGTCCATGAGCGCTTGAAGGCAACAAATCTTAAAATCAATTGGATTGTCATGAAATTTGATGAGCACATTTCATGCTAACCACACCACATGCCGCACTTGTGTGTTATTGTGATCTAGTATTATAAATAATAAGTTAAAGCTTTATTTGGTATATGAGTAATTTTCTTTCTCCAACCCCACAGCTGTCTTCACAGGGTCAGCCAGGGGCACAGTCACAAGTCCCAAAAAGAAAAAGTCAGGTATGTAAATAATATTTGTAGGGTAATTATTGGTGGATCTGATATCTCTATTAACATAGCTCATTTGTCAAGCAGATTCTCATAAGCAATTGAATTAATTTAAAGGGGACCTCTTATGCTTATTTCTATATTTATGTTGGCTTTGTAGAAGCCAACATTCTGTTTTCCTTAGACAAAAAATTGTAAATAGTAACTCCTCCTAGGGCTTTCGAGCCACATGCACCAAATTCTGACATGTTGTAGACCCTGGTCTAGTTAGTTGCTATTACTTTTCTAAGCGATCCGAGTACCGGTACGTCCGGTACCGGGTCTCAAACTGGCCTTTTTTCCCATAGACTCCTATTATAAACTTTGGAGGTTTATAAGCTTTCGAACCAACTACACCAAATTAGGCCAGCTCCTTTAGGGTGATACTCTGAACAAAGTTATAATTGGTATACCGACTGGCCTTTCAGTTGTGCCGCAGCCCCGCCCCCAATATATGCAAAATCAAAAAACTTTTTGCAACATGGACATGTGACATGTCAAAACACTCAGAACAATGAGGAGAACTTCTTCACGGGTATTCTGATCACGTCACGTGACGTCACATGAAAAAAAAAAATTAACACAACATGGACATGTGACATATCAAAACACAGCCCAATGTGGGGAACTTCCTCAAGAGTATTTGGATGACGTCACATGCTCGTCTCCACTTACCTCCAAATGTTTTGGCACCCTAGCTTTCTGTCTACTTGCTTCCAAAAGTAACAGTGTCCCTTATGTCCACTCGCCTCCAAAAAGCACCGGCCTTTGCGAATACTTGCACCATCAAAGACAACATCAAAGTTTGTTGCGACAAACTTTACAAATCTAGTTCTATTCTGAAACTCCACTAGAATAGCTTTGCATGTCCACAGTTACAAATGGCCCTTATCTTAAATTGGCCCTTTTATTCAGAACCTCAGTTCATTGTCTGTCTGAAAAAAGCCATTTTAGATGGAGCAATCTAGAAGCCTACTGGTTATTATGCTAATAAACCTGCACATGATGTAAAATGTGGAGCCAACATAATATTGTGTACACATTTACTGAAAGAGAGAGGATGTTCTGGTCTCATATTTTGGGGGTATCTAGATGCACCAGGGACACATTTATGTTGAAAAGACATTACAAAGTGCATTTTTGTCAATTATAATTTTTATTTTTTTCTGAGTGGATATATGACTGGACTGTAATCTTCTATCCCACAGGTGGACTAAGACATATGCCTGAGAGGAAAAAGCCACAAAAGAGTAAGTGCATGTAAATGCAATGATTGATGCTTCCATCAGTGTGTTGAAATTGCTATTTTACCCTTGGTTATTTGCTATATTTTTATTGGGTTTTTTTAACTACTTACAACAAAAAAATTGCCCTAACAGACAAACTATAAAATCCAACTGGCTTCAGGTGTCTAATTTGACCAAAATGCATTGGCAAGTAGTAGAAGAAGCAGCAGCAGTAGAGTATTCTCAATTGTGATTTGTGGCTCAGCAGAGGTATTGTTATTCAAGCAAGAATACCACATTTGAACTGAGAATAATTTGGCTATAGGGTACAAGTTAAACCTGGTTCAACTTTTGATTAAAGATAAACATCACTTGTCATCCTTGTAAGTCTGGTCACTACTTAAGTCTTCTTAGTTGTTTATTTTGTTCCTAATCTAAGAAATGTGCGAAACATATTTTTGATGTTCACAGATTGCTCCTATCACACTCGCCTAGAGACTTTCCCCAACATGAGTGTTGTAAGAGAAAGAGTGAGAAAGGTTAGACAGTCATACAAGAAAAGCATAGTGTAGACAATATGCCGAGTGTAATATAATATTTAGAAACCTCCTTGTGTGTTGGCAATACATACAGTACTATACATACCATAATTGTTAGATAGATCATTTTTGTGTTTTTATTACAGATTAGGAAGGAGCTTGTACTGAAAAATTCATTATCAGATACTGTAAATATCAACAATGACCCTTTGTATCAATGAAACTGTAATGGGTCTGTCTGTGTTTTCCCCTTGTTTCTGTCTGCCGTCTCTCCCTGGTATTAATTGTTTTGCTCCGCCCACTCATTGCTCACCATGGACACTAATCACATTCCATCTCTTTCCCAGGTGTCTTGTCTTTGTCTCTAATCGTCTCTGCTTTGTTATTGGGTCCTGTCCACTATATCTACTCTGTCAGTTCACTTCCCTGGTGTTGGTCGTTGTAGGTGTTTGGTTCATGTTGTTCTCTGTTCCTGTTCTGTGTCCTGATCTGTTTTGCCTGCCTGTATGTTTGTTTCTTGTTTTTGTCCAGTAAAGTCCTATCTGCATTTGGATCCTCTCTTGCCTTTTGTTTCACCGTGTCACATCGTGACAGAACGACCAACCACATGGATCCAGCAGAAATCCTGTTTTGTCTACGTCAGGAGGACGCCCCAGTTGAGGAATACACGGAGGTATTCTTGGACCTGTGCAACGAGGTCAATTTTGGCGAGAAGGCGCTCAAGGATATCTTTAAGCATGGACTAAGGGACATCCTGCGGTATCTGCGGACACCCTGCCAAACCGACCGGGTCGCCGGAACCGACCGGGTCGACGGAACCTGCCGAACCGACCGGGTCGACGGAACCGACCGGGTCGACGGAACCTGCCGAACCCACCGGGTCGACGGAACCCACCGGGTCGAAGGAACCGGCCGAGCTGACGGAACCAGCCGACTCAGCCGGGTCGACCGATATGACTGAGTCAGAGAACGCGGTCGACATCATGACACCCAAGCTACCTGAACTCTCTGCCTGGCCTGAACCTATGCATGTTTCTGTTTTCCTGTGTTTTGCTTCGCTGGACTTGCCAGCCCTTCTACCTCCTGTCCCTGTTCATAGGCCCAAAGCACCACCCTGGCTGCCAACTCCGTTCTGGTCTCTGGCTCCGCCTCCAGCACCACCCTGGTCTCTGGTCCTGCTCTGGTCTCTGGCTCCGCCTCCAGCACCACCCTGGTCTCCGGTCCTGCTTTGGTCTCTGGCTCCTCCTCCGGCACCACCCTGGTCTCCGGCTCTGCCTCCGGCACCACCCTGGCCTCCTGTTCTACCGGCTCCGCCCTGGCCTCCTGCTTTGTCGGCTCCGCCCTGGCCCCCTGTTCACCCGGCGCCGCCCTGGCCTCCGGCTCTGCCGGCGCCGCCCTGGCCTCCGGCTCTGCCGGCGCCGCCCTGGCCTCCTGCTCAGCGGGCGCCACCACTACACGAACCCGACCCGCCCTCCCACCCTGGTTGCGCCTTCGCTCCACCCGCCTGAACTGGGTTTTGTGGACTTGGGAGCGTCTGGAAGCCGCTCGTAGGGGGGGGCTCTGTAATGGGTCTGTCTGTGTTTTCCCCTTGTTTCTGTCTGCCGTCTCTCCCTGGTATTAATTGTTTTGCTCCGCCCACTCATTGCTCACCATGGACACTAATCACATTCCATCTCTTTCCCAGGTGTCTTGTCTTTGTCTCTAATCGTCTCTGCTTTGTTATTGGCTCCTGTCCACTATATCTACTCTGTCTGTTCACTTCCCTGGTGTTGGTCGTTGTAGGTGTTTGGTTCATGTTGTTCTCTGTTCCTGTTCCGTGTCCTGATCTGTTTTGCCTGCCTGTATGTTTGTTTCTTGTTTTTGTCCAGTAAAGTCCTATCTGCATTTGGATCCTCTCTTGCCTTTTGTTTCACCGTGTCACATCGTGACAGAAACTCAGTGCCTATAACCAATCATAATAGCCTTATGCTAAGAATTGAATTTGTGTTTTAATGCTTTTTATTTTCTTGACAGGGCAAAGCAGAAATGTTGGTTGACTGGGAGCCCTGTCCAGTATGGTATGTATTCTTCTGTTTTTCTGCTTTATCAATTATTGCATGCATTATTAATTTACTTCATTCATTTTCTACCGCTTATCCGAACTTCTTTGGTCACGCGGAGCCTGTGCCTATCTCAGGCGTCATCGGGCATCAAGGCAGGATACACCCTGGACGGAGTGTCAACCCATCACAGGGCACACACACACTCATACACTCACACACTACGGACAATTTTCAAGAGACGCCAATCAACCTACCATGCATGTCTTTGGACCGGGGGAGGGAACCGGAGTACCCGGAGGAAACCCCCGAGGCACGGGGAGAACATGCAAACTCCACACACACAAGGCGGAGGTGGGAATCGAACCCCCAACCCTGGAGGTGTGAGGCAAACGTGCTAACCACTAAGCCACCGTGTCCCCCTAATAATTTACTTGTTAATTTTTATTTGTTTTGTTTGTTTATTTATTCATGTATTGCTACAATGATTTGTTATTAATCTGTTCTGTTTTACAAATGGTGCTAGTTCACAGATGGAAAATTAAACTGTTATACTTATAAAAACATGTTCTGTAATGATATGTGCTTTACACTTGTTAAAAGGTTTATGTTTATTGGAAACACCCAACTACAAAGTTCAAAACAAATTTCCTTCTTTTTTTTTTAGTGGCAAGGAGTGGGCCTATTCCTGGCAGCCAAAGGATTCTCTCCAAATGACTAAAAATAAATAAAATGTACAATTGTAATCCATTTTGGTTTCTGCCTATTTATTACATTTTTTTTCTGTGCTGCATTTGAAGTTGTATCACATCTTTCTGTAGTGGTGAAAAGATAAATCTCCAATAAATGTGACAAATGTTACACCCAAGCAGGCTTAAATAGAAATATACTTAATCCAACTCAATTTCCTTTTCAGATGTCACTCAGAAACATGTTTTTATGTGTCATGATTATAAATTTCACTGGTATTTTATTACAGTTTACATAATTAATAATAATTTGTTAAATTTATATGGTACTTTTCTGTGTACTGAAAGTGCTTTACATGTAAGGGGAATCTCCTCAACCACCACCAATGTGCACCATCCACCTGGATGATGCGACGACAGCCATATTGCGCCAGAACTCCCACCACACACCAGCTTATTGGTGGAGAGGAGACAGAGTGATGAAGCTACTTGATTTTGTGTTCTGTTGTCCGTGCTTTTCAAGTTAACTTAACCTTACAGTCCACTGTTAAGAAAGGCTTGTTTGAGAATTATGAAGCTAGAATATGGTTCAACAATAAGTGACCATACCATTACATTCTCTCTCCCACACTCTCACTGTCTTCCACTCCAAACTTGTCAGCTGACTGTTGGCACTTTACTTCTTAAACCAATCATATTTTTAAATAAGTTTAAAGCTGTTCCTTAGCTGCTGTCAGTTGTCATTTCAGGCAAATTGACGTGACCCTCTTCCACCCCATTCACCTCCAGTCATCATTGCATTCAGCTCCCATGGATCCTTCCGCTGAGCTCCACATTCATCTTATCAGCATCCAGATTTTCAGCCCTGTATCACCACCATTGTCTAGACTCCATGCCAAAGAATATTGGTTTCAACTTCTGCATCTTGTCAGTAAATTGTTATTACGACTCTTTAATGAATAAATAGTCATTTGGTGTATTTTCATTTGTATTTTTGTCAAAGAACACAAATGAACTACAATAAACACTTGTAAAATATAATTTTTGTTTTTACTTTTCCATGCATCATAATAACTCATAACACAATATGACAGTGATATAGTTGATTAAATAAATAAACAACTTACATTGAGCATATTTAATTGAGAAATTTGATTGTTTTAGGTGGATTACTTTGAAATGACAATTTGGGGTAGCATATAATTTAATTATAAATATACTTTTCTGGATCACCATGGTTATAGCTACTATAAATGAACACTAGTCACTAGTGTTTTTCACTAGTTAAAAGACAACTACTGATTTTTAACCCTAAACTGGATGAACTTCAAGTGTGGATACTGATTTGAACGCTCAGTAACAAGTTCATTGGCGCATCTGTACTGTGAATTGTAGTTTTTAAATACAGTGATATATTCCCCATATTTAGAAGTTGACAGTATTAAACTGTGGATCCTCTTAAGGGCTTTAAAGGGGGGGGGGCACATTGGTGTTATCAGATTTAAAAATATAATTGTTAAATGGGTGAAAATAGCTTGTGAGATATTTTTGACAGCACCCCCAGTTGGTGCCCAATAGTGACTATACTCACATGATAGCTGAGGTCCAGAGCTCTCTATAACAGCTGGTCCCATGTCTGTAGACCTTTTTGTTGCTGGATTATAATACTTCAAACATGGTCCAAGGTCAAGGTTCAAAGATCAGTATTTGGAACGCAGGGGCCATGTAGAACCTTCATACTGACATATGTTACTCTCCAGGTTGAGACCTTTCCAATTGATGTATTTGGATTAGCTCTAAGACAAAGTTTTAATTTTCTCTTTTTTTATTACCACAAGCCATCCCAGGCCTAGTTTCATAGAGCACTTTGAAGGCCCTGTATATAAAAAAGAAGCTTTTGTTTGTTTTTCCTTTTTATGTGAAAATAGTGACCAAAATGAGTCACTTTCAAGTTTACAATATGACAGAATCTGTTTTATTAGCTAATTTCTTTCAGTCCTTCGGAAAACTTTTAATTATCACAATTTCATGAAAAGGCTTTGCACAGGTATAGCTTTACAGAACCCCTTTGACAAAAATTACAAAGTTGTTTGACATGGCCTAATTTTTAAGATTATTTTCATGATGACATGCGAGATCTATGTTTTCAGTCTCAACCCAAGTCCTTCAAGCATTCCCCCACACCTGTAGTAATGCACTGGATGGTCAGCAGAATTGTAGGCAATTCCAGTTGGTCACTACAAGTTTGTTACAACGATGAAACCCCTTGAGATGAACCATCGTTTTCAAGAGGGTCCTTAACACATATCAGGGACACAAACAGGTGGGGGTGAAAAGATGAGAACATTGCACGGGGCAGGAGCATGCTTTTTTTTTTGTTTTTTGTTTTTTTGTTTTTTGTTTTACATGCTTATTTGTAGTTACTTCAAGGGATTTTTTCATGTATTATTATTACCCTATATGACAATAGCTGTAATTTTTCACAAAATATTGTTGCAACCCCCCCCCCCCCATAAAAACACATTTTCATTGGATCTATGCAAATCCTATAGATGACCTATTTTGATCTCAAAATGTTCTCACTGAAAGGTGAGGAGTTTGCCTCTATGCATTTACAGAAACTACTGTACATAAACACAATCCAGATACAGTCCCACATACAATACATAGACAAAAACTCTCCCAGGTCTAGCCACTCGCCACCACACCAAGTTGTTTCTCAAAAAATGCCAAAATACATGCATTAAATGTAAAAATACTAATACAAAGCTATGCATACATTATGCATATACACCTTAGATACACATTACTTCTATATCTCAAGTTTAATGCCAAAAGCAGTTTGTTTGTAAATAAATAAATAGACCTGCCTTAAAGTATTAAAAATGCAGTGTGATGTCAAATTAAACAAGATTACTCTTATAAATATGCTTTATTTATCTTTCTTTCTCGAGCTATTTACTTTCATCAACCATAAAACTTTGTTTATAAATAATGTATATAAAAATAAAAGACATAAAATACTCATCTTTGGAAATAATTTATTGAAAATACACCAAATGCATATTTGTCACACGTCATACGGTTGTATTTAATGACACTGGACTGAGGTTAAGGTAACTTGAAAAGCACCAACAAAACAGGGAAACAAGTTATCGGTCAACTGTAATAATATACTATATAAAGTATAATCATAGCATACAAAACAGTGTATTTTTCTGTTACATACAATCTAATGCATTATACAAGCACTGAATGTATTAGCTAAATCTGCTGTACCAATGTACAATGTGCTTGTAAAAAAAAAAAAAAAAAAAAGACAGTGACAAATTGTCAACAAAGGTTGAATTTTCAACAATATAGGATGCATACATATTTTGATGTGGTTAAACAATCAGCATACTAATAATATACAGACATAGGGTGAGTCCATTTCCTTCAACACAGTCCTTTGTGTATCTTCCATCTGGGAAAATACAGAAAAACAAAAAAAGCAAGACGTATGATAAGAAGGTGAAGTTTTAGAATGAACAAGGTGTGTAAAGCATTAATAAATACACAAATAAAGAGTAACAGTAACAGGGGGGTATTCCATCAATGCAGTTAATGTAAGCTGACCACTTGAAAAAGGCTTGCTTAAATTAACACTGACTTTCACTGCAGGCTCAAGCCATTCCACTAAATTATTAGCCACGTCTAGTCAACAGTGACTTTAACCAGGCTTGAATAAGCATGCATTGTGCATGTGCACATAGTTCATAAGCAGCCCTGAAGAGTTGAATAAATTTTAAGGCTTGAGTTACACAGATAGTGCTGTTCCTCAAACTAATTGATCAACTGATCATCTCTTTCCTCCATCCAAAACTTCAACTAGCCGACAGTTTAGTGACTTGACCAGCTGAATTTGCTACGAGCTGATTGGCTGTTGAAACAGGTATTGTACCTTACATTCGAAAACCAGCAACTGGTGAATTGGTGCCATCAGAGTCAATCTGAAAAGGGCCTGTTTACATCACTGTAACGTTCTAAAATGGTTTTGTCTCATTGTGAATCTTTGGTGTGAACTGGGCTTAAGCCACAGTAATGGCACGGAACTCTTACCTAAATTATCAAGATTTATCAAAATAAGCCAGGTGTTTCCTTTACCCACCTTGATGGAACACCCCCCAAGTCTATTCTTGAGAACATATGAACAAATAAATACCTAAACTGTGTTTTCCTCTTCATCCTCACTGGTGTCTGGACTACTGAGGCCACTTGGATCTTCTGCTTCAACATGTAGAAGGACAGAGGCCTCGGGACCTAAAGCAGGCTTGTACTGTTGGAGGACAACTTGCAACTGTTCTGACACCTCTGACAGTCGTCTTCTTAAGAGACAGCAAAGTCCCTCATTTCCCTTGTCTACATCTCAAAATACAAAAGAGATTACATTAAAGACAAACTGCTTGTTAAGATTGCTTAATGAGGCCAAAGAACTTCAATGAAGATTTCATCCATTCAAATCTACATACCAGCATATTTTAATGTGTATCGTTGCCATGGTACCAGGCTAGCTTCTGTATAAACTGACTTGAGGCAACATGATCAGTCTCACTGAGGTGAATTTATGCAGTGAGCCCCAAAGCAGCAGAAATGTGTTTTGTGTTGCAGCCAATGTCTGATAGCTGTTTTAAGTTAACGGTTTTCTTCTTCACTACAGTTGTGCTAAAGTAACACATTGTGTAGCATTCAGGTGTTACATCAAGAAATAGGTGTGTTTGATGGTGCTGAATTCAATGTTCAAAATTCTTTTGTTAATTTCTCCTTTTATTTAACAGCCACAGTACAACAAATACAACAAATCTATCAAGCAAATTTGAAAAGTTTTAAAGCCTTACTGACTTGTTACCATCGCATAATATAATCCCCATTTGTGGCAAAAAGAGCAATAACCCTTCTACTCCATTCAAATTGTGTGGCTGAGACTGATAATGTTTATTTTTTTCCATTTGAAATTCATACTTTAAATGGATAGCGGTTTTATTCAACTTACCCTCCTCAGCCATCTTGTCCTTGAGAAACACATCCAGGCTCTGCAACCATGTGCAGTGTTGTGCCATCTCCAATGCCAAAATGCTTTTTTCCTTGGTCATGCAATTGTTTCTTGATTGAAATGTTGGCTAAGAATCAATAGCAATTGTATGTATGCATGAGACAATCTTGCATAATAGCATTGCAATGTTTTGTAACTACAAATGTACCTTTTCAAGTTGATACATAATAAAAAAAACTGAAAGGCATCTAAGGCATGCATGTAACATATTGAGTGTTGTAATATTCATTTAGTTTGTGTGTTTTTTCAGTATAGTCTATACAGCAGAACTGTAAATAAATTCTTGAGAAGCTTCTGGAAACTGACATACCACTGCCATGAACCTCCCACGGCCATATTTGAGACACATTGCTCTCTCCATTAAGGGAATGCTCCACAGTAGCTACATCTATGTTTGTGGCAGAGTCTTGTACAAGACCATTGTATTTCTGGATCTCCTGAAGGTGTTTTTTGTCTTCTGCCAGCTTCCCTCAAAGGCGGTGGCGAAACTTGCTGCTATCTACAAAAACAAAGTAATACTATTAATTATTTATATATACTGTGTGTGTGTGTGTGTGTGTGTGTGTGTGTGTGTGTGTGTGTGTATATATATATACACACATACATACATACATACATACATACACACACACACACAGTATATATAAACAATTAATAGTATTACTTTATATACACACTTTATATAATTACTTTTTTAAAAAATAAATAAATTAACAAATAAGAAATATAATACTATTTGTATTTCTATGTATTTGTTGAGTAGGATGCATACAGTAGCTTGATTTTTTCAATATATTATATTATATATTTATACCATTCTGACGGTAGAGGGTTTGCTTCCGCTGCCTCACACTAAGGTAAAGACCCTCAATTGACTGCTGAAGTCCTCTGTGTGTGGTGCCTTGACTGGCATGAGATGTATCTTATGTGTCTGTAGAATTAATAGTGAAAACAAATTTTAATCCAACTTGGTATGTGCATTTCCTGCAGGGAAACTGGAATATAAAATAAACATATAAATGTGGCATAACATTGGATGTCTATGGTGGCAGGTGATGTCACCAACTGTTGTACTCCATCGATGATCTCAGCATGATGACCTTTGGCTGCTCTTTAATGTCAAACTTAAAATTTCAAACAGTAGTAAAAAAGGAAATTTGTTGTTTCTTTTATCTGGTCATGCTTACCTTATCAGCTGCCCATTCCTTCACATCAGAGAGCCACTGTGACACCAATTCATCTGTGCAGTGTAGCTCTGCTTTGAGTTCATCTAGCCTTGTAGTCTCATCCTGGAGTCTCTGAAAAGTCTGATTAACAGTTTTAATAATACAATAATCAGGATTAAAACTTGCCAAGTGCACACAACAAAAGGACACACAAAACAATTAACAGTAGTCTTACCTTCACATATCTTGTGGAAAGTGCCAGATGTAGAGAGAGACTTTGTGGTTCCACCCCACTGCATGCAAAGTAACCATGTCCACCCGTGCTGTTGAAAGCAAATAATGAGGTTATGATGCTTAATCTAATAAAAGTATGTAGGAATTTTGCAAACACTCTGATCACCTGCTATGGACATATATTTGGTAGTCAGGGCACAACGTGACAGGTAGCTGTTCACTTGCTCCACCTCCTCTCCAGCTGTTGTTCCTGCTCCTTCCTGGTTCCTACCACTCCATTTAATCTGTTAGTAAAGGGTGGAAGAAATTCAAATCAATTCAAGTAAATATTATTTATATATCCCTATATCACAAATTGCCTCAAAATGCAAATTGTAAAGCAAAAAGGCTACCTAGTATAGTAGCCTTTTCATTTCATATTATTAATGTGCGTGTAAACATTACAAATGTACATATGTTGCAAATATATTATACATACCTCACACTTTGTAGCATGGGCTCGAGCATGCATTATGCTGAGGAAGGGTTTCATTTCGGTGAGCTCCTGAAGGGCAGGAAGGACTCGAACAGCTTTCTCCAAGTATGGCCAATATTTGCAAGCCACATACAAAGCAAAGAATTTTGCCTTGGCTGGCACGAGCTCCTTTTGAAGATACAGGGGGTAGGCAAATATCTCCCCTCTGTACATATCAAGGGCCTTCAGAAGGAACCCATGGCGACACACAGCAACCTCCATCCCCTCTTCATCCAATTTGGAAGCCTTCTTTGACGTCTCCCTCGCTGCTGTCCACTGGGAGTCCCCACATGTGCCTCTTCCCTGTGTCTATGACACACAAACATAGCAAATCAAATAAAAACAATGGTGTCTTACAATATGTAGCATTTATTCTCTCAATTTGATTTTAGAGTACTTGGTAGGCAGAAGTAGTTGAAGTGGGAAGGAAATCAAGTTCGGACACACGTTTTTTTTTTTGTCAACTATTTTGTCAAGTTAAGATAAAACACTTGCATTTCTCACTGCTTTCTGTATGGTGTCGACAAATGTAGACACCACACTGTCTTCAGCCACAAAGAGCCCTTAAAAAAAACTAGGATCATCAGAGCTGAGAAAGAAAGAAAAATAGAGAATCCATCCATTACATATATAAAGTAAATAAATCAATAAAAAGACTGAAACAAAAACCACCTTGTGTTTCGGTGAAAGCGATATAGCTTTCTGTTCCCATCGGCGGAAACAGCCAACATTTCCGGCATGCAGGCTGGGCAGGTGAAAGGTGCACTACAGCAGAGCTGGTCTTCTTCAAAAGAAGCGTAGAAAAACTCCAAAAAGCTCCGCTGCAGTGCATCGTCGTTGATATGTCCATTCTGGAAGATATATAGAAAGAAATAGTATTTGTGATATTGTCTGCTTATGGAAAGACACGTTATAAGTAATAACAATTACACTTACTCTTCCTCCACACTTAGTCCGATGCTCCAACAGCTTTGCAAAGGCTTGTCTGGAGAATCCTCGAGCGATGACCTTGGAGGTCCAGTGTATACAGCGTTGAATTGCTGACAGAGGCTGGCCAAAATCCACTCCTAAGGAGGTCCTTTGAATCAGGAGTCCACTGCTGCTGGCATGTTTGACATTCATATAGTGGCTGATGCAAGTCAAAACGCACTTGGAACAAAAAAGTTAATTTAAAAAATTATAAATAAACATTTACCACATCATTTTTTTACAACAGTTCATTCTGCACATTGTGAATGGTTGAGAGACATTGTTTAAGTTCCTATAATCCCAGTATAGCACTCACACTTCTTGAGAAGTATCACACCTACATTGTTTACATTCGTCTAATTCACCAAATTCCAAACAGCTGTGTCGATTGGATTTCATTCTGGAAGCATTCAAAGGATGTAACTGCTTTGCAACAGCTAACTTTTTTTTTTTGTTTGCAGAGGACAAAAATAAAAAAAGCTGTTTGTATTTGTTCCAGTTAATGTCAATACCATGGGTGTTGACGGGCACAATGTCACAGCACACCAGTATGAAAAACATCAAATCTAAAATAGAAATCTAAGTAGTGTATATTGTTTTTACCATTGATGGTAATCAAAATCACCGGTTTGCCTGGTAATACAGTGAAGCTTGTGCCTTCACAGGAGCAGTCTGGCACCTTCACAGTTGGCAAAATGCAAGCTGGCAAAAAGAAAGAAAACCACTAATTTTGATTATCTGTAACTGGCTGCTGACACACATGAACAGCAACATTAAGACTTTCATGAGAACGTACCTTGCTCATGAGCGCAATATCCACCTTCTCCTTTAATGATGCATGAGGTTGGAGGAATAGCTTCAAAAAACCCATGAATCACACTTTCCCTGTTGTGGAGTGGCTGTTTTTTGTAATGCAATACATCACAGTCCCCACAGAACCAATCCTCAGGAAGACACTCTCTGCACCTACGGAGAAAAAACAAAACAAAAAACATTCTAATATAAATACATCATTTCAGGTGAATAATTTAAGTTATTTCAAATTTACTTTGAGTAGTTCTGATTTGATTTGATAGGACTGCGTAGTAGCTCAATGTTTAGCACCTCACCTCACAGCACAAAGTTCCTTAATGACAATTAACTTGTCATTAATGTGGTTTTCAACTTAAGTTTCTACCATTCCACAAGACATGCAACTTAGCTTATAAAGCACGCCACTGAGCATTAATTCTCAGCAAACTGACCCTGGGTAATTAAAGTTTAATATTATTGAAAACCAACCTAATAACAGCAGGCTCATGGCAAAGGCAACACAAGGGATGACCAACAGCCTCCTTTGCGATAAGGCATTGTAGGTGGTATGGTCTTGCCTCTTTCCAGCACTCTGAGGCTTTCTGCTGCCGAAAAGAACATGATGAAGCAGAGCTTCTCTGAGGCTCAGCAGAAAGACATGATGCCAAAATATTTGAGAGCCTCTCCATATTTTTGTCTGTAAAGAAAATACAAAATAAAGCTGTAAAGGACGATGAGGGCCAATTAAAAAGTCAACTGATCAATATTTTGAATAAACTTTCATGATTCAGTATCAAACTGGACCACATCTTTACTGCATTGTGTTCTTAATCCATCTACTGCACTGACAGTTTTGTCTAAGGGTTTTGTCTTTAATTACTTTACTTTTACATGACTTTTAGATTTAAACTTAAATCCATCACTGTTATTTACCAAATACCTTTTGAGGATTTAGTATTTCTGAGGGAACCTCCACACTGGATGACAGGGAACACTCAACCGGAGGGTATGTGACTGTAAAACACAGAAGAATAACAACAGGTTAGGCTGAGTATTACGAGGTCATCGTATTGTTGAATTATCAAGCACACTTTCGTGTTTATGTGTTGAAAGAAAGATGAGGATGTCATTAAAAGAGAATTGGCGGTGGGTCATCAGGTAGTTTTAGCTGACGTCTTCAACACAGTAAAAGTAGACCATAGCACAAAGCAATAAAAACAAGGATAAAATCTCCTGGTTAAATGTTGAGTAATGTAGTGCTTAAAGTTTAAAAATGAATAACAAATGAGCAAAAACAATGCTTCGGAGTGGCAGAAAGATGCCGAGTGGCGAAAGATGCTTCCTATTGAAATACATTAGATCGAAAGTCGTGCTGAGTGACACGAAAAAAAAAGTCTGCACGAACACGAATCAAACAGATTACATTTCGTGACCTGTGTCACAAACTGCCGTGAGACTGGGTTGTACAGTCAATAAACTTTGCGATAGTCCATTTTATGTCATTTTGAAACTATATGCATCTCGTAAAGCTCACAAGCACTGAGATTAAAAGAACTGCGGTCAAGTTACTCTCTCACTTACGCTTTCTACATAGAGTTCATTTACGATTATTTTACTTAGCAGTCTCTTATCTGTTCAGGGTCCTTGTGTGCAGTCCACAGACTCTTTTTCAGCTTTACAGTGCTTTTTCACGTGGACCGTGCGATCGGCCACCTCGTATCGTCCGTCTCTCTCACTCACTTCGTAGTCCCTCGCACTCTGCCCTCTGACCTTCAGAGGTCAGAGAAAAACCCACCTCATTGGTTAAACAACACTTTTTTTTTATAACAGTATTTTCTTAGTTATTTCTCTTTTGTATGAAAGTAATAATTTTTCACTGTTTACTGTAAAAGAAAATACAAACTAAATAATTATTAGACCCTAATTTAGCAGGGCTCTACATAAGATAGAAAACAAAATAATAAGGTTTTTGTGAACAAATTAATACTAAGTAAATAAATAAAAATGAAAGGATGATATCAGGCACACATATTGACAAGACACGCCCCCTTCTGCTCATTGGCTACACGCTCGTTTTGTTCGTTTTCTGAAGCATTTTTCAAACATCATGCACCCCAATTTTAATGTAAACTACAGCAGTATAACAGCACAGGTGACTTCATATCCCCAGACAAGACTAATGACAAAACTCAGAACAATCAGTTTAGATTTTGTGATTTCAGTTATGATCATGACACTAATACAATGGCCACTGAGCTTGTGTTTAATTGATTCATTTATTTCTGTATTTTTTCTCTAGGAAAACCCGTAGCAGAGAAATGGACCACTGTTGCGCCTCCTACAGCACGACCACAAAGACCACACCACAGGCTGAGATGGGAGGGTAGGTCGCTGATGAACATCTGCTGAACCAGATATATGCAGAAGGCCTACATGTCCTTTTTCACATTGTCACACTGCATCTCCAAACTCCACATGAAACCATTTTAGTTTAGTTATTTACTGCTTATTTGACTGTTATTTACACACCACTAGAAAATAGGGATTTCTCTGGAGGTGTGGGTAAAATGGCAAAAATGTCATTACAATGTGCAAACCGCTTATACACAGTGCATGAGGCTACAAACCCCAAAATACTGTTAGATAGTGAGGATTCAATAAGTGTGCCTTTTATTGTATGTAGTTTTTCTACTCATTATTTTTCAAGTTCATGTCAGGAAATTTATTTGCATGCTTTCTGAACAAAATCGGCCCCTTTCCAAACCCTGTGCATCATTTCATCAAAGACCATGATTGTAAACCGTGACATCATGCAGTATTTTAATAAATTTTCTTAAAGGTGATGAATTTGACATTTTAAATTAGAATAGCTGTAATAATGACTAAAACAATCCATTTACAAACATCCCATGTTGATGTAGTAATGTGTCTAGCAATGTTGAGAACAGCAACATGTACATGAGAGGGAATTTTGCATATGTACATGTTTATATTGAGACTGAAGTCATTTATACCACAGAGTGGTGACAGAAAAACAAATGAACCTTCTAAGCGGATCAACACACTGATTGGACAGTTTAAAACTCAATTCTCATGAAAACATCAACCCTAGTAACACATTAGTGGTTTCGGTGCCGTTTTATTAGGTTGCCCAATTTTTCCATTTGGCAAGTTGAGTGATCAGATCACAAGTTGCATCCCATTCACACCCTGTTTACTTGTGATCTGTTTAAACAGAGGCTGATATTAAACAGCCTCTCACCATAACCCTCTCTGTGGACAGGGCTCACTCTGTAACTTTACTTTTTTATGTTTCATAAGTGATGCTGTACTTTGTCCCTTTAGGCACTACTGCAATGTTTGCGATTGTGCTGTGAAAGACTCATTCAACTTTCTGGAGCATATTAAAGGCAAGAGGCGTGAGTATTCGCTTGATCCCATTTTTTTATTTTGATGAGGAAAAACTGCCAAGTAAAGTCATGTTAAGGTATATGAGTTTTTCAGTTAGACTCTATATACCCCCACCTCCAAAATGTTTTAAATGCCAAAAGTTCATGTTCTCCACCATATCTCGCACACCTCTGTTTGCCTCTACACACCGCTGCTACATGACCGAACTTTTGGCATTTAAAACATTTTGGAGGTGGGGGTATATAGAGTCTAACTGAAAAACTCATATACCTTAACATGACTTTACTTGGCAGTTTTTCCTCATCAAAATGAATCATTACTGAGAGACTGTCCCCCCTATCATTGTTCTTCTTGCATTTTAGCCTTTTTACATCAATCACTGCCGCTCCTGTAAGACCTTTCCTAATCTTTTCAACTGTAACCTCTGTAGGAATCCCTGTAATTGCCCCTCTAACCCATTTCCTTTCTTCTTGAATTGAACAAATCACTCTTTGATCCATGATCGTCTTAACTCTTACAGCCCTTTTTTGTTGCATACTGTCCTTACAATATATCATCAATCTCTCAACTTCTTCACACTTTCAACCAGTCCTATAATTTCCTTTATTACTTTGGACAGCTTTACCCCACCTCCTACCACGCACTCTCCAGTCACAGATCAGCTGCCGCAAACCGCCCCCAGCTCCCAACTTCCAAACCTCGCCAATCTCATTTCCAGGCCTCTTCCCCAGTGTCTGCTTAAAAAGTCTTGGAATAATTAGCCAACCACACCCCCTACTGGTAGGCGCTTACCTGGCTACACATGTTTAGATGAACAGAGAACTAACAAATACATTCAGAAAGACGTAGAGTTTAAATTTCCTCAGGAGTCAAACACAAAGAATCTAACTTACATAGACTTCAAACCAGTAAACCAAGTTTGTATTATAAAAAGAACAACATACTTGGATGTAATATTTTACCACTAAATATATGTAGAACCTTTACCGTCATTTTTCTCTTATTTTTTCCCCCCTCTGTCCTCCACTCGTTACCTGTCTTAATGGCACCTGTTTGAACTTGTTATAAGTATAAAAGACACCTGTCCACAACCCCAAACAGTCAGACTCCAAACTATGGCCAAGACCAAAGAGCTGCCAAAGGACACCAGAAACAAAATTGTAGACCTGCACCAGGCTGGAAAAACTGGGTCTGCAATAGATAAGCAGCTTGGTGTGAAGAAATCAACTGTGGGAGCAATCATTAGAAAATGGAAGACATACAAGACCACTGATAATCTCCCTCGATCTGGGGCTCCACGCAAGATCTCACTCCGTGGGGTCAAAATAAATGGTGAGCAAAAATCCCAGAACCACACGGGGGGACCTAGTGAATGACCTGCAGAGAGCTGGTACCAAAGTAACAAAGGCTACCATCAGTAACACACTACGCCACCAGGGATTCAAATCCTGCAGTGCCATACATGTCCCCCTGCTTAAGCTAGTACATGACATAAGCAGCGCACACAGAGATGGCGGCGAGATATGCTTGGGAAACCGAGAAGTATTTATGAAATAAGATGGTAGCCGTCTAAATGGCACAAAGCCAACCAAACCTGACAGCCAAATCTATCTGGCCACAGTAAAAAAGTATAAAAGCCTGCCTTGAATCACATTGGGTGTGCATTCTATTGTAAGCAGCCTTAGTGCATGTTATACTTTAGGTGCATCATAGAACAAACGCAAGTTTACACATGGAGAGTGTTTCTTGGTTTGTTATAATCTTTGCATCTTAATACCTTTTACTTATTCTAGTAATAAAAATAATGCCTCCCATTGTGAGGATCCTGAAAAGACAAAAAGGTCTAAGTCTGCCTCCTTCATTTAAGGATTCAAACAATAGATTAAGTAGAAGACCTTGGAGAGGAGCCTTTGTTAGAAGACCGGGGGGATTTCGAAGGATACCTTTTCAAGGATACCTGTTCAAGGTAAGACTTTTAACAGTTGATCTTGTGTTTCCAACACGACCTCGTGCCAATTAAGACACACTCCTTAGCGGGGGCACGGAAGGTTTCCTACGCAATCTGAAAACATGTGTCGCTAAGGGGAAAGTACGTCAGTATAATTACTTCACATGACAATGATCCCAAACACACCACCCGGGCAACGAAGGAGTGGCTTCGTAAGAAGCATTTCAAGGTCCTGGACTAGCCAGTCTCCAGATCTCAACCCCAAAGAAAATCTTTGGAGGGAGTTGAAAATCCGTGTTGCCCAGCGACAGCCCCAAAACATCACATGCTGATCTCTCTAGAGGAGATCAGCATGTACGAATGGGCCAAACTACCAGCATCAGTGTGTAAAAACCTTGTGGAGACTTAAAGAAAACGTTTGACCTCTGCCATTGCCAACAAAGGGTATATAACAAAGTATTGAGATGAACCATTGTTATTGACCAAATACTTATTTTCCACCATAATTTGCAAATAAATTCTTTAAAAATCAGACATTGTTATTTTCTGGATTATTTTTCTCAGAGTTGAAGTGTACCTATGATGAAAATTACAGGTCTCTCTTATCTTTTAAAGTGGGAGAACTTGCACAATTGGTGGCTGAATAAATACGTATGCCCCACTGTATGTACTATTCCTAGCCCTTTAACAGAGTTTATTAGACAGTACTGTTTAGGTTAGACTTACTTAATAATAAATCTAATAAAGCTTATATAATGACTTATTACTAGAATGTAGCCAATGAACAATGAAAAACATCTTATAGTAAGTAATGACTTGATGTGTTTAGAAAGTAGAGCAGATCTGAAATAACGATGTGGTCATTTTGTGTGTTTAGAAAAGGAAAAAGGCCATTGAGACTAGATTAATCCAGGAAACCTTGCAATTGTCAGCTAGAGACATGCCTCAGATGCAGGGCTTGCTATAGTCTAAACAGGCCATTTGGGCTACACGTCAATATAATATTCAATTTTTTCCCATCAGATTATTTGCTGTTGACAAATGTCATAAAATTGTTAAATCAAACATAACAGCACCACAAACAATCTTTAAAAAAATATGTAGAATTGTATGAAGAAGCCAGGCTGATTTTTTTCTAGCCCAGGCTATAGATTCATGCATCCTACTAGTGTCAGTTGTGTCAGGTCTTTACACAAAGTGATACTGGAGTTGCTTTTTATTTGGGCTGATAATTTCAGCCCACTTGGCTGACACATCTATAACATGTCATTAGCATTAAGTACGGTAACGAAGTATTTGTACTCCGTTACATTACAACACTGGTCACATCCAGTTATTATCTGTTGCTCCTACAACTTGGATCGGTGACAAGACTTTTGTCAGGGAGTGTACTTGTAGATTTTCTGTACAATTTTTTTTTATTCTATTTCTACTCTTATAATTCTACTCTTTAAAAAACTAGAATTTTACTGCACGTAAAGACTGTGGTTTTAAATTTAACCAACAAAAATTCTAATAGAAAATATCTATAGTTTTCAAAAGATGTCACTTCTTACCTGGTAATGTTGCATTCTTTAGTCTGTTATCTCAGAAAGTGTTAAATCTCCTATAATAGGGGGCGCTGTTGAGCAGCCAATGGAGTAAGACGTGTGATTTGAGACTCCTGCAGAGTTTATGGTAATTGTTATTTTATATTGCAAGTTGGATTACCTTTTTGATATATTCACCCGTGGGATATTGTGTTAATGGCTTTTTTCACCGCTTGGACATAATATCATGGCTGGTAAAACCGCTAAAACCCGTGCCACCCCGACCCAACAACTGAGGCCTGCTACACAGGTAGCGACCCCGGGGATCTGTCTTCACCCCGCAGCTCCACCTCTCCCAGGGAAGTCACCCAGGTAATTGATGCGGAGTCCCTGAAGCGAGAACTGCTAATCTCTTTAAAGTAAGACATTGCTGAGATTTTTAAGACCGAACTTCGTGCGGCACTGGGTGATGATTTGTCCACAATTAGAGCTGACCTACAGTCAGTAAAAGCACAGCTGGTGAACGATAAGGCCGCTTCAGACGCAGAGTTGGCCGCACTCAGAGGTACAGTGGGAGAAATGGGGGATTCTCTCTCTGTCTGTACTGATGATGTAGCAGAGCTTAAAAACAAACTCGCACATTTAACCGCAGAGTTTGTTTCGCTAGAAAATAAGTGTGAGGACCTCGAATCTCGGTCGCGACGGAATAATAGGATAGTCGGGATTCCTGAGGATACCGTCATTAACAATACAGTTGTCTCTACACTGCTTAAGGAAACTTTTAAACTTGATGAAACACCGCTGATAGACCGTGCACATAGAACCTCTCAGCTGAAGCCCAAACACGGTGAGCGACCGCGCACTGTTATTGCCAGGTTTCACTATTATAGCGACTGTGAGAATGTTCTACGGCGTGCCAGAGAGAGACAAGATGCTGTGGGTGAAATAAAGATGTCCGTTTTCCGCGACCACACGGCCAAGGTGGCCCGGGATCGAGCCGCATCTAATGAGGTCAGGAGGTCACGTGGAAAAAGACTTTGTCTCTGCAGAAGAGGCCAAGAAGTGTATAAAAACGATGAACATTGGGTAGCGTTTCAGTTTGCAGTAATACGGTAATATCGGTGTGTGTTTACTTCCTGTTTATATAATGGGGTTTACATTAATAATAATGCTGTTCAGTATTAAGACTCTGTGGGTGTTATCTATCTCTCTACTGCAGCTTAGTCTCAGGCTATTCTCTGAGTTGATGTCACAATCCCGTGGCATCAATGTTTTTTTCTCTTGTTCTTGTATAGTTGTCTTTTTTTCTCTTTTCCCCCTTTTTTTCTTTTTCTTTTTTTTCCCCTTCTATTTTGTTTTCCTTTTTTTGGGGTGTGTATCTGTTAATGGTTGTGTGTGTGTGTGTTTTTTTTTTTTGGGGGGGGGGGCATTTCGTACTATTCATGTGCACTTAAATGAGTACTGTTAAATTGAATTCCGGTAATCCTGTTCGTTTCACTAGCTGGAATATACGTGGCATGAGTAGCCCATCTAAACGTGGTAAAATTTTTAGCCCTTTGAAACGGCTTAATTCCGACATAGTGTTTTTGCAAGAAACTCATCTCAAATCTAAAGATCATTATAGGCTGCAGGTGTCTTG
This sequence comes from Tachysurus fulvidraco, assembly GCF_022655615.1. Lineage (NCBI taxonomy): Eukaryota > Metazoa > Chordata > Actinopteri > Siluriformes > Bagridae > Tachysurus > Tachysurus fulvidraco. Next base: position 6,289,021 of record NC_062538.1, on the reverse strand, counting down.
GATAGGGCATGTCTTTCATTCTAGCTTTAACTCTAAATCAAGAGGAGTTGCTATTTTGATCAATAAAAATATTCAGTTTCTACCTACTGATGTTATTGCTGATAAAAATGGCAGATATCTTATGGTTGTAGGCATGTTAATGCAAACAAAGGTGCTGCTGGTAAATGTCTATGCACCTAACTTTGATGATGTTGAATTCGCCAACAGATTACTTAGTAGCATACCTCATTTAAATTCTCATTTATTGATTTTTGGAGGTGATTTGTATTGTGTACTTGACCCAGTGCTAGATAGATCTAGTTCATGACCAATATCTCAGTCAGCTATGTCAAAATCCTTTTCTGATTTTATGAATCAGAATGGGTTGGTTGACCCTTGGAGAGTTCGTAATCCTTTAAATAAAAAACTTCTCCTTTTTCTCTCAGGTTCACCAGTCATACTCAAGAATAGATTATTTCTTCATAGATAACAGCTTGAATTCATCTGTTGCTGCCGTTATAATATACTTGAAAATATAATATTCAAGTATTTTACTATCAGATCACACACCACTATTTCTGGATATTCAGCTGTCCACACAGAGATCTACCACCCCCCTTTGGAGATTTAATTCTCTATTGTTGGCAGATAACAAATTTTGTGGATTTCTGTCTAATTCTATTGATGAGTTTCTCCTTTTTAATCAGAACGAACTTACATCATCGTCTTTACTTTGGGAGTCACTGAAGGCTTTCCTTAGGGGGCAGATTATTTCATACTCTTCACATTATAATAAAAAACATAAGGCCAAGCTTACAGAACTCACTTCTGCCATTGGTATCCTTGACCAAGAGTGCGCATCCAATCCCTCTCCAGAACTGTTTAAGAAACGTCTTAACCTTAAGACAGAATTTGATTTTATCTCCACTAAGGAAGAGTGATTGTTATTACAGACACGTGGCACTTACTATGAACATGGGGATAAAGCGAATCGACTATTGGCTCACCAATTGAAACGTCAATCTGCCTCACGTTTGATACCTAAAATTAATAATAATGTTAATGTAATTGTTACAGACCCGGGAGAAATTAATGCCATGTTCAAATCGTTTTATACCTCTTTGTATAAATCCGAATTTACGGATGATACTGATATTATGAATCAGTTTTTGGACAATCTTGAAAACCCTACGATTGATTCTGACCATGTACAAGAACTAGATGCCCCACTCTCCCTTGAAGAAATAAAATTCTTAATTAAAGCGATGCAGTCCAATAAAGCCCTGGGACCTGATGGGTATCCTATTGAGTTCTTAAAAAAAATATTAATAAATTAGCACCTCTACTTTTGTCAGTGTTTAATGAATCCTTGGAAAATGGTTTGCTCCCAACTACTATGACCCAAGCTTCGATAGCTCTTCTTTTGAAGAGTGACAAAGATCCAACTTTGTGTGGTTCCTATAGGCCTCTATCTTTGTTAAATGCTGATGTTAAAGTTCTGGCAAAAACTATAGCTCTGCGCTTAGAGAGAGTGTTGCCCAGCATTATTTCTGAGGAGCAAAACGGTTTTATTAAGGGACATCATTTATTTTTTAATACTCGAATACTTTAATACTTTTAAATATTATTCATATTGTACATTCTGAAACGGTACCTGAGATTGTGATTTCAATGGATGCCGAAAAAGCATTTGATAGGATAGAGTGGGAGTATTTATTCACTGTATTAAAAAAAATTGGTTTTGGTAATAACTTTATTGGTTGGGTGAAATTACTTTATACTGTACATCACCTCAAGCCAGCATTCAAACAAACAATGTATGTTCAGAGTATTTCCCATTAAAACGTGGGACACATCAGGGCTGCCCTCTCTCCATCTTTATTTGCCATGGCCATTGAACCATTGGCCATTTCATTACAGTCCTTTACTTTATTTAAAGGTGTCACTAGGAATGGCATCGAACACAGACTACCTGTATCATTGTATGCAGATGATTTGTTGCTCTATGTATCAGACCCTGTGTCTGGTCTGCCTGGTATCTTGTCCACTCTTGATACATTCAGCTCCTTTTCTGGATATAAATTCAATTTTCAGAAGAGTGAATGTTATCCATTTACATTTACATTTACATTTACAGCATTTGGCAGATGCCCTTATCCAGAGCGACGTACATAAGTGCTTAAATCTCTAACATTGAATACATTAATGCTGGTTCACTAGGTTACATACTTAAGATACCATGAGTTTAAAACATTTGTTCAAAGTTACAATGAAAAAAGTGTCAAAGGTTTTTTTTTTTTTTTTTAATGCAAAAGATAAGGAAATAAGTGCTAGTTGAAGTGTTTCCTGAATAAGTAGGTCTTCAACCGCCGCTTGAAAATAGCCAGTGATTCAGCTGTCCGGACCTCTAGGGGAAGTTCATTCCACCACCTTGGTGCCAGAACAGAGGAGAGCCTTGTAGTATACTTGCCTCTTACTCTGTGAGATGGTGGAACCAGTCGAGGAGTGCTGGTAGATCGGAGGTTGCGGGGTGCAGTGCGAGGAGTGATGAGGGCTTTGAGGTAAGAGGGAGCTGGTCCATTTTTTGGCTTTGTAGGCCAGCATCAGTGTTTTGAATCGGATGCGTGCAGCTACCGGAAGCCAGTGGAGGGATTGCAGCAGCAGGGTGGTATGCGAGAACTTTGGCAGGTTGAAAACAAGCTGGGCAGCTGCATTTTGGATCATTTGCAGAGGATGGATTGCGTTCATAGGTGAACCTGATAGCAGTGCATTGCAGTAATCCAGTCTAGAAATGACAAGAGACTGAACAAGTACCTGAGCAGTCTGTGTGGACAAAAATGGCCGAATCCTTCTAATGTTGTAGAGAAGAAACCGACATGAGCGAGTCACATTAGCAACATGAGAGGAAAAGGACAGTAAAGTGACGGTAAAGGTTCTACATATATTTAGGGGTAATATATTACATCCAAGTATGTTGTTCTTTTTATAATAAAAACTTGCTTTACTGGTTTGAAATCTATGTAAGTTAGATTCTTTGTGTTTGATTCCTAAAGAACTTTAAACTCTACGTCTTTCTGAATGTATTTGCCAGGTAAGCGCCTACCAGTAGGGGGTGTGGTTGGCTAATTATTCCAAGACTTTTTAAGCAGACACTGGGGAAGTGGCCTCAAAATGTGGGCCTTGATTTAGAAGCATGTGGGATATAGTGCTGTTTGAATTTGCCCCAGATGAGGTAGGCAGAGTGGTTATTTTATATTGTTTGATTTGTTTATTTATGGGGATTTATTTTGATGCTATAGGAAAATTGTGTTTTTGTTTATTTAGACGCAGATACATTGAGTAATGCTGTGTATGTTGACAGCTGCTGGTTTAGGTAAATATATGGGCTTTGTCTTATTTTTAATTGAGATGGGATGAAAGGTTTTAATTGTGTTACTCTTTGGGAATGTGTTGTCAGATGTGGATAAATGCTCAAACCTACACTGATTGTTATATCTGCTATCTGCCAAAGAAGGTAAATGTATTTTATATTTTAATTAAATAAAAATGAGAGTGTGCAGTTGGTAACCATGGTTTAAAAATGTTGTTTTTAAAGGTGGGGTGTACGATGTTTGAAAGCCAATGTTGACATATGAAATCACCAAAACAAACACGCCCCTTACCCAAATGGGTCCCACCCCTGTATTGATAAACATACCCACACATACATGCGTAACCCAGGCAACTAATGGGAAGAAATGTGTCTTTATCATAGCTGAAGGGAAGAACAATACTATTGCAGATAATCAAACAAGCAAAAATGACACACAAGCATAGTCACGCAAAGGACGCATATATTAGTTCTGTGAAACAAAGCAAAACCAGCGTTACTCACCTATCGAGAAGGAAAAAGGCAACCTTGTCATCCCACTGCAGGCCTTCCCACTCCTTCAGTTTGCTCCAGTGCTTGAAAGCTGATCCTATATTAACACGGGTCCTACTTCTTGCCTTATCGTAAGCCTTTTTTGTTTTTATCTGCCATGTCAATGTTTCAATCGCTTTCTGCTAATGTCACGCATGCACACTGAACACTCTCTCCACCGCATATCGACAAGACATGCCCCTTTCTGCTCATTGGCTACACGTTTATTTTGTTTGTCAGCCCGACTCAGCTTTCTGAAGCATTTCTCAAACATCGTACACCCCACCTTTTAATAAAACATGATGTATTGTTAAATTTGTTTTTTTCTCTTTTAGATTTAAGTCAATTGCTGTTTCTCCTGTGTTGTGTGTTTTGTTTGGTTTCCTGACTGGCCGGTCTCAGAGGTGTGTGCAGCATGGTGGCAGCACGTGGATTTTTTGTGTACGAGTCCGGTTGGCTGGGGCTTTGTTTTGTATTTCTTTTTTTATATAACACCTATAAGATCTAACCTTATTGGGGTGACAGAGAGGTCACATAAACACAGATGCACACACACATACTAACACACACATATACTAGGCTACACAAGCACACACTTAGGGTATAAAAGGGAGAGCTGAATCACTAAACTTTGTCTCTTCACTGTGTAGACTTGGCACTCTGCACTGTAGGAAGACGCCTTTTGCTGCAGCAAAATAAATCATTTATACTTCTTTGCTTTTACGACCAACTCTGTTTTTGACTGTTTTTTATATGTAGATAAAAACTGCCAACACAATCTTCCCGGCCTTATGTTGCCAGCTTGATTCCTAGTGCTTGATTTCTGTGTGTGGGCCTCTCTGTGTATGGGATCCATGTTTGGCGTGTTTTCTTGAAAAGGTTTATGTTTTGAGTTGTTAGTTTTATTTGTTTTCTTTTCAGTATGTGTTATCAGGGGAATGTCTCCCTATGCTTTAAGGGTCTGTCACATGCCAGGAAACTAGCTAATAATGGGAAGTCGTAACCTAATGGTTAGAAAGTCTGAATCCTAACGCTAAGGTTGTGGGTTCGAGTCTCGGGCCAGCCACTGAGGTGCCCTTGAGCAATGCACCGAAAGTGTGTGTGTGTGTATGTATGTGTATTTATATATATTTATATACTGTTACTGCAAACCAAAATATTTTTAAGGATGGCCCAATGTGTTGTAATGACCATTATAGTAAACAAATAATAAAGGCTTGCACATGAGCTGATTCTGAACACTGAGATTTTCACTGAAATTAAGTCAATCAGATGAAATCTGATAGCAATTAAATATTTATTCAGATACAAAGGTTAAAAGCTTTTTAACGTAAAATGAAAAAAGGTGTCAAAAAACATTCAAATCTTAAAAGAGGACCAAAAGCAGAGGGAAAAAAAAAAATTCAAGTACATCTTATCCTTTAGTACCTACACACTTTAACTCATTTCAGATTCATTAGTAGATCAATTTAATATTGCTTTAGTTTACTGTGTAACTATAAATCAATAGTAGAGACTGGACAAATGATTGGAATACTAAATCAACAGACTTAGACAAGTACTAAAATGTCAAATAACCAAGGATGGCAAAATAAGTGGATTAGTTGTTGGCTTTGAATTTTCTCATTGTATTCTCATTGTGCATTTGAAAAAAAGAAAAAAAAATCAGACCAGTCCTCGAGCTAAACAGAGCAGTGAGGCCTCAGCATTGGTACCTGCAACACATTCATATTCAATGAGGCTTTTTGGAGGAACCGAATTTTGAGAATCCCATTACAGCAGCCACTTCCTCATCTGCTGCAAAATAAAGGTCTTCTTCTGCTTTTCGTTTCCTCTCCTTTTCTCTTTTTCTCTCCTTCTTTTCTCTTCGCTTCTCCCTTTTGTACGCTTTTTCCTTTTCCTCCTGAAAACATACACATACAACAATCCCATTTTAAAATGTATATATTGTGCACATGTATTTCATTCCGTTGTTCTATAATATGAAGTTTAGTATTATAGAACAGAATGAAATACAATCGTTATATTATTCTCATGATTATATAATAGAAGTGATTAAAGTAGCACTCTTGATTTTTGCTCAACATGAACATCATTAATTCTTCAGTGCACGGTGTTTGATTAGATTAAGGTTTAGATCTTTAGAATTTATGCTTTTTATATAGAGGGAAGAACTGTTGCGTCTCTCTAAGAATTAGGCAGCATAGCTCAAAATAATCACATTTGTCCTTCCCCATTTCTGCAAATTAAAAAATCTAATTAAGCATTTCACAAAATGGTCTTTCTGGGAAGTGTGATCATTATTTACTCAGTCCCTAACCATAATTTGGCTGTCTATCAAATATTGCACAGTGTGTAATAAAGTACTAGTGAAGACCTTTCTCTTCATTGTATACGTAGATGAACACTGATGAAAGAGTCTCAGTTGATATATTTGCAGCATTTGGCAGAGGCCCTCATCCAGAGCAACATACATAAGTGCTTTTAAGTCTCTATTATTGAATACATTAACTCTGGGTCACTGGGTTACAGACTGGAGATACCATGAGCCTTTTTTCTTCTTTTTAAATACACACTCACAACAAACAGGGGAGAAAGTGCTAGTTCAAGTGTTTCACGAAGAAGATACTTTCATGTCAATACTAACATGAACCATCAGAACAGAGGGAAAACGAAAGAGAAACACCTTGTTGATGAGAGATAACAGAGGAGAATGGCCAGTGTGATTCGAGCTGACAGCAGCATAAATATCCAGGCTTTATATAAATGGTGAGCAGAAAAGCATCTCATGTACAACCTATCAAACAGACAGGCTACAGAAGACAGCCACATGGGGTTCAACACCTGTCAGGCAAGAACGGGAATATGAGGCAATCATGGACACAGACTCGCTCTAACTGAACAGATGAAGACTGTAAAACGATAAGGTTTTGTAGATTTTTTGATTAAATAATGAATCAACAAAAGGATAAGCAACATAGAACAGCCAGTCGCTGTACTATGAAGTAACCAGCAGGTGTTCCTACTACCTGCTTTCATCGTATTGTGTAGCAGCATGTGGCACAACTAGCAGGAGATTTCTTGCAGCTAAACTGAAACATCATGGAGGGAAATTTGGTGTTTGTGTATAAAATTCAGCAGTGTATATATGCAATATATCATATGAGATGAAGGAGAAGCAGTGTGTTCTTTGCCATGGTTTAGGTGTACGTTACTGTCTTCACTTCCATTGGTAGTTGCTGCAAGAAATCGTTCCATATTTACATAAAGTTAAACCTTTCTCAACATTGACTCGTTGCTGTTCACATCCACATCTTGCTACCCATGGTTGCTTTCGCTCATGTCACCAGATCTCTGTATCTCTTTGTCACTGCTATATCTATACGTAGCATTACAGTTACAAACTTACTATGATGTGATTTTCTCGTAGCTCAGAATGTTTCCTTAAACCAAACCAACAACCCTCCTGATGTGCGAATAAGCTTGATCCCATAACCCACCTTTTCTAATTCGTTAAGTCTGTTCTGATATTTTTTTGTTACTAGAACTAGTTCAATTCTTCTAAGATTCTTCTTATAATGATTGCTTGTAGAATTTAATGAGTAGTACTCCAAAATGCCCCTTATCAGTGTCCTCTGATCTGTACAAGAAAAAAGAAGCAAACTTTAACGTGTGTTACCTACTGTATATGGTACATAAAAGTAAAATAAAAAAAATGGTAATAAAAGTGAATACTCACGCTCCCTGCTATTAATGTGACTGAGAAAGCTGGATGAGGCTTCCAAAAAGAAATTGCAAATATTGCAGTACCTAAAGGGAAAAAGTACATCACCTTTCAGAAAATGTATTAAAATACTGCATGATGTCACAGTTTACAATGACATTTTTGCCATTTTACCCACGCCTCCAGAGAAATCCCTATTTTCTAGTGGTGTGTAAATAACAGTCAAATAAGCAGTAAATAACTAAACTAAAATGGTTTGATGTGGAGTTGGAGATGCAGTGTGACAATGTGAAAAAGGACATGTAGGCCTTCTGCATATATCTGGTTCAGCAGATGTTCATCAGTGACCTACCCTCCCATCTCAGCCATCGTTCTTTAGGGGACAGGTTTGTTTGCTACGGGTTTCTCTAGAGAAGAAAATACAGAAATAAATGAATCAATTAAACACAAGCTCAGTGGCCATTGTATTAGTGTCATGACCATAACTGAAATCACAAAATCTAAACTGAATGTTCTGAGTTTTGTCATTAGTCTTGTCTGGGGATATGAAGTCACCTGTGCTGTTATACTGCTGTAGTTTACATTAAAATTGGGGTGCATGATGTTTGAAAAATGCTTCAGAAAACGAACAAAACGAATGTGTAGCCAATGAGCAGAAGGGGGCGTGTCTTGTCAATATGTGTGCCTGATATCATCCTTTCATTTTTATTTATTTACTTAGTATTAATTTGCTCACGAAAACTTTATTATTTTGTTTTCTATCTTATGTAGAGCCCTGCTAAATTAGGGTCAAATATTTATTTAGTTTGTATTTTCTTTTACAGTAAACAGTGAAAAATTATTACTTTCATACAAAAGAGAAATAACTAAGACAATACTGTTAAAAAAAAAAAAGTGTTGTTTAACCAATGTTTACCAGTCTAACCCTAGGTTTTTTCTCTGACCTCTGAAGGTCAGAGGGCAGAGTGCGAGGGACTACGAAGTGAGTGAGAGAGACGGACGATACGAGGTGGCCGATCGCACGGTCCACGTGAAAAAGCACTGTAAAGCTGAAAAAGAGTCTGTGGACTGCACACAAGGACCCTGAACAGATAAGAGACTGCTAAGTAAAATAATCGTAAATGAACTCTATGTAGAAAGCGTAAGTGAGAGAGTAACTTGACTCAGCGTGCGTGCGTTCATGTGAGGGACCAAAGATACCGCAGTTCTTTTAATATCAGTACTTGTAAGCTTTACGAGATGCATATAGTTTCAAAATGACATAAAATGGACTATCACAAAGTTTATTGACTGTACAAACGTTGCGGAATAGTTTGCAAGGCCAATAGTCATATACAGTAAATGAGCAACGGAGAAACTGAAGGCTACGCGATTCTTCAGGAGAGACCGAGGCCACGTGGTGACGTCTGCTGCAACTTTGCCTCATTCCCGCCTCCACCTTGTGTGTGTGGAGTTTGCATGTTCTCCCCGTGCCTCGGGGGTTTCCTCCGGGTACTCCGGTTTTCCCCCGGTCCAAAGACATGCATGGTAGGTTGATTGGCATCTCTGGAAAATTGTCCGTAGTGTGTGTGTGCCCTGCGATGGGTTGGCACTCCGTCCAGGGTGTATCCTGCCTCAATGCCCGATGACGCCTGAGATGTTCGGATAAGCGGTAAGATAATTAGTGAGTGAGAATGTGTGTGTGTGTGTGTGTGAGAGAGAGAGAGAGGGACCGAGACAGAGAGAGAGATTATGACTGGTGGTGTTTATTGTAAGTGTTTGTTGCCTTTTTGGACTCCTTCATCATTTGTAATGTTGCTCCCATTTAAAACAGTTCGGCTCAAGCCCAGACATTTTTCGGGTCATGATTGAGGACAATGTCCCGTCCAGAGACAAGCTGTTTCATGTTGAGGTTTTGTTCAAACCGACCATCGAAAATACCCTCGCTAATGAATATGTTTTTTTCTTCATAGGTTGTTGCGTTAAATCTCACAGAGATGGTGGTATTTTCTGATTGGCTATTGTGTAGCCTCTTTTTTTGATTGGCTGATAAGTGTCAGGCTCGACTAAGAAGGAGACGCCCTTGTTTCCTGCCCGTTTCCATAGAGACAGCGATGCGGACTGATACAGTTTGGGCGATGCGGCCTATTAAATGTATGATAAATAATCAAAACGTTTTTCTGCGTGAGAAATACGATGTGTGGCTTGAGAGCGTGATAAAAGACCCAAATAAGTGACTGTCACTCTCAATGCGTGACATTTGACAGCCCTGGTACTATAAAGTGTTCATACATTCACATGAGCTTCAACGTAGCGCGCCAACGGGAGACTTAAATCCCAGCTGGGTCATATTTCTTTTGTGGGGGTTTGTTTTGTTTACATTTGTTTGAGTTAATAAATGTTTGTTTATTGATTATACAGTATAATCTCCTGTGATTTCTTGTTTAAAGAAAGAGCTTGATAAAATGAGGACTGTTATGTAACTTAAGATTTATGTTGGAGTGTGGTACAAATGTCTTTAATATTATGTGGTTATAATTAACTATTTTCTGAGTGATGGAAGGGAACATTTAAAAGAAACACACTATGACTATCCATAATTCTGGTTAGAGATATCTACAATTTAATTCTGACTAGTCACAATTCCACTTCCAGATATCTATAATGTCTTTTTGAGATCTCTTAAATTCAGTTTTATCTAGTCAAAACTAGATTATAGATATCTTGAAATGAAATTGTGACTAGTCAGAATTAAATTGTAGATATCTCAAACCGGAATTATGGAGAGTCATAATTTAGTTGTAGATATCTTATCAAGTTATAGATATCTTCAAATGAATTTTGATTAGAGAAATCTCAAATCAGAGATATCTTTAACTTTCATTCGTCCTAGTCAAAATGTAATTACAGATGTCTTGAAATAGAGTTTTGACTAGACGAAATTATGTTGCAGATATCTGTAAACATGGGAGGAGCTTGTTATATGGGCGATTGCTGTTAATCCACAGGATAAACTCATTATAGACTGAATAGTAATCATGTCAGAGCAGTGGGAGGAACAATGTGCAGTTTTTCACCGGGTTTTTAATGCTGCAGCACGTGCAAGACATGAGCTGTCAGCAAGAATTGCTGACAATTTACTGACTTCAACAAGACAACTATTTCGCCATCAAGTTCAAAGATCGGTTTGTTGCATCCTTGTAAATAATAGGCCAACGTTAGGCTACTCCTTTAGGTTAATGTAACTTGATTCAACATTAGCTCAGTTACCATTCAAATTATTTTGCAGCATAATGTGTTGGCTTGGCTTAACACACCGTCCTCATTAACCTGAAAAAAAAAGGCGGCAACCAAAGAAGACAATGAACTAAATAATGTTAGTTGTAGGGGTGGGTAGTAATGCCAAAGTAATGCAAATAAGTATTTTTTAATTCTGGAAATATTTTAACCAAGTCTAAGTGATGTCACAGCTTTGCATTTGTTTGCTGGAAGGTCTGGTGGCTGCAGGAAAGAACCTATCTGGCATGCAAACCTCTTCCTTCTTCCAGGGCCTGATAGTGAGATTCTGCCCCCTACATCTGCACTTGCTGAACTCACCAAACATGGATTAGGTAATTGTGAAAAAAGCTTATTAAGAAAATAAACTTATTTTATGACTTGTCAACTGTTCTATGGGCCTGTATATGATTTGCTATTATTGCTGAGAGATAATGCATATAGCAGCTAGGAATGTGTTACTCTGCCATTTGAAACTGATCATACTGATGTTTTTCATTTGTAGACAAACCTGTGCATGAGTCAGCAGAGGCTGGACATACAAAGTCAAAGATTGACATAAGATGGAGTTTATCTGATTTGAACAACTTTGCCAAAGTTACCCTCATATTAGTTTAAATTTGGTAGGCTTTGAATTGGCAAGGACAGGCAAAGGACGCAAGATACAGAAATTACAAGTTAGTTCTGTAAAAGAGCTAAAAACATCTGTTGGCAAAAGCAGACTTTACATCATTCTACAAGCTACTGTCTTACAGGTATGGAAATATATACATAGGGATTTATATAATAATAATTTAAAGGTCACAGGTTTGTAAATGAACTTAAAAGGGTCCCTTTCTACCATCAGATTACATCACCACCCTCTGCCATATCCCAGAATTCATTTCCACCACTCTCCACAGGTGCAGCTGTACAGAAGATCTCACAAGTGACTGAAGAAAACGTAGTTTCAGATCTGGCAAGCCAGTGCTTCTCAGCCTTATTCCTGGATGGCAACTGCCCTGCATATGCTAGTGTTTTCCCTGCTCTATCACACCTGCTTCAATTAAGAAAATGCTGTTAATTTGTTGATTAGTTAAATCAGGTGAGCTGAGAAGGCACTAAAATGTGCAGGTCAGTGGTCCTTCAGGACTAGAGCTGAGAACGTTTGTGGTAAACAATATTAAAATGATTGCACATCTACCCATTTTAGATCATTCATTTAAGTTGTGGTTCTTTTGAAAAGGTAGATAGAGGAAAGATGCTATTTGAAAGATACCCCCTTCTTTTACCTAAACAAAAATGATTTGGATTTTCTGTGTACTACCAGGCGACATCCAAATCCTTTGCTATATCTCAGAATTCATTCCCACAATTCTCAGTTGCTCCAGTACAAGATGTGACAGTTTTGGCTGAGAGTACTCAATGGCTAAATGTGGTTTCAGATCAGGTAACCTATTTTGACGTGGTACAGAACAATTTGATTACATTTTTTAGTGTGTGTGTACTATTTTGTCATGATTTGTGATAAATATCTTTTTTACAATTTGCTTTAGGCTCTTCAAGAATGGTATGCAATACGTGCCCAGCAGGACCAGGAGTATAAAGAAACCTTGTTGATGGATCAAGAAAAGGTAATATCCCAAAGTTTTTTGTGTATGTTTTCCATGCACTTGCAAAAAGCAAAAAAATATTTTTAAATCTGTTCTTTCAACAGGAACTGCAGAAAGTGGCTTATCGGGCCTCTGAGGACAAGAGTCAAAAGGTTTGTGTTTGTTATATATTAGTTTACTGAATTAACAGCAGAACATTTTTAATGAATGAAATCACATTTCACACTACTGAGACAAGACATCAGCAAATGGCCATAATGAACTGTAATGAACATGTAATGAACATGTAATGAACCCTCAGATGGGATATTGTTAAAATTTAAATATCCAGATGGACACATCAGCATGAGGAATTATTTGAGCAGAAGGTTTTACTGCTTTTTCATTGTAGCTTTACAGACTAAGCGGTACACGTTCGTGGCAAAAATGATAGCGGTGTGTGTTGTTCATGGAGGAGTTGGTCCACACTTTTTCTCCTAAAGGCTTTTCCAGCAGATCTGTGGATTACCAACACCACCCACCATGGTAGACAAAGTTGCTGACCATACCTTCAGGCAACATTTAATCAAAGTAAGTGTATAGTTTTTCCTGTGATGCATCCTTCAAACTTTTTTGTCTAATTTACCTGTTCTGTTTATGGTGTAGAACTATCTTCATCTATATACAGAAGGTATCTTTAAAAGCCAATGTTGGCCTCTGGGCTCTCCTTTACAATGATTTAATTAAAGTGTCAAGAAAAAGTATGTGAAAATTTTGAGATTTAATGGTTTCTGCATTATCATCAACTGTGAGCTGATCTTCATCTAAGTCAAGGGAATTGACAAATATAATGTGCCTAAATTAATAACACACACAAATTCTGAACTTTCATGTCTTTATTCAACACACTCATCCAACATTCAAAATGGTACTGGAAAAACTGTGAACCCTTGGAATTAATAACTGGTTGATGTCTTCAAATCTTTGGGGGTCACTTAGGGTTTCTTCTTTTCCTCATTGAGTCCTCATTGTGCTATTGGGTGCCCACTTTTTGGTAGAGTAGCCACAATCCACAAGAAGATACAAGTGTCTTCCCAAAGGCAACAAAGTAGAAGCTCAAGAAGAAGCACACTAAGGTCATGGAGTGGCCTAGCCAGTCTATAAAAAAAATTCAGTCAAGAAACCTTAAGGATTTAGAAAAGATCTGTAAAAAAAATAATGGACCAAAATCCCTCTTGAGATGTGTGCAAACCTGGTAACCAACTACAAGAAACGTCTTACCTCTGTGCATGTCAACAATTCTCCACCAAGTAATAAGTCACGTTTTGCCTAAAGATCGAATAATTATTTTCCTCACTTAAATGCAAATTAATTTTGATCCCTTTTAATTATGTGCTTTTTCTGGATTTTTGGTTGATATTCTGTCTCTTTCCTTTACAATAAACCAATGATAAAAATTGCTCATTTATTCCGGCAAAATAATAAAATCTGTAGGGGATCAAATAATTATTTTCCCCTGCAGATTTTATAAGTTTGCCCACTGTATATACAGATTTTGTAGCGTTTCTGTGAGAATTCGTGCCCATTCATTCTCTGGTCCTGCACTGGCATCAGACAAGAAAGCCTGGTTCGCAATCTCCATTTCATTTCATCTTAAAGGTGCTTTATATGTTGAGATCAGGGCTCTGTGTAAGCCAGTCAAGTTCTTCCACACCAAACTTTTCAAACCATTTCTTTCCAGTCCTTGCTTTGTGAACTGGGGCACAGTCAAGTTGTAATAGAAAAGGGCCTTTTCTATTATATTGTCCAAGATTTTATATATATATATATATATATATATATATATATATATATATATATATATATATATATATATATATATATATATATATGCTCATCAGTTAAAGCTCAATCCTAGCAAAACTGAACTGCTGTTCATCCCAGGTGATTCATCCCCAGGTCATGATCTTGCTATATCCTTGCACAACGATCTGATCTCCCCTTGAGCCACAGCTCGCAACCTTGGGGTAACCATGGACAATCAACTGTCCTTTTCCTCTCATGTTGCTAATGTGACTCGCTCATGTCGGTTTCTTCTCTACAACATTAGAAGGATTCGGCCATTTTTGTCCACACAGACTGCTCAGGTACTTGTTCAGTCTCTTGTCATTTCTAGACTGGATTACTGCAATGCACTGCTGGCAGGTCTACCTATGAACGCAATCCATCCTCTGCAAATGATCCAAAATGCAGCTGCCCAGCTTGTTTTCAACCTGCCAAAGTTCTCACATACCACCCCGCTGCTGCGATCCCTCCACTGGCTTCCGGTAGCTGCACGCATTCGATTCAAAACACTGATGCTGGCCTACAAAGCCAAAAATGGACCAGCTCCCTCTTACCTCAAAGCCCTCATCATTCCTCGCACTGCACCCCGCAACCTCCGATCTACCAGCACTGCTCGACTGGTTCCACCATCTCTCAGAGTAAGAGGCAAGTATACTACAAGGCTCTCCTCTGTTCTGGCACCAAGGTGGTGGAATGAACTTCCCCTAGAGGTCCGGACAGCTGATCTCCAAGATCTCCAGGGAAATAAACAAAAAAGAGGAGAAGAGAGGATTTTTCAATTAAGGCAAGCAGTTACACACAAACAGTAAAAAATTAATAAATCTGCTAATAATAAGATTGAACAATATATCATACACTGGAGCATGGACTATTTAACTAGACAACAGTTTAGACCACAGTTTGTGCAGCTCAAGGACTGTGTATCAAACATGGTCAACTGTATTAACTCAAAATGAAAGAAAATTGACAGTAGGCTTAATTCAGTTCTTATTTCTTTTTTTTTCTTTTTTTTAATCATATTCAACAAATAATGGTTCCTGAACACATTTGTTCTGCTTACATTTTGCCTGGAGTAAATGCACAAGCAAAGTAAGAATAACAACATATACACATTCTCCAAATAGTGAAAATTATACACATATAATGTTCAGAAATATACAAAGTACAAGCAAGGTCATCTGCAATTTTCAACAATGCTGTGTTAAACAAAGGAAGGCAACACATTTCACTGAGAACTGTAGAGTCTAACAACATGCAAACTGAATGTATACACGCATACTTTCACATTGGTAAAGGAGAGTTTTTGGCAGAAGTTTTTAGAGTAAAAGCACGATTTGTTTTAGACCTCAATTAGACTGTCTGTCAAGTGAACGTTACATTCATTAACTGCATGTATTAACCTTATAATACAGTAAGATATATCTTGTGCTCTGTTGACCGTGGATGCATTCAGTTGTGATTTTATGTTTTAGGTTTCAATAGCATTCAAAATTTCTGCACAGCATGTCAGATACTTTATCTTCAAATCTGAAATGTGATCAATAGCATGAGAGATTGACTCCTGTTGGTTTTGACTGAGATTGATTTGAGATTGTCTTTCAATTAAAGCAGGGAGATCATCATCATCATCAGTGGTGGGTAAAGAGTCAATTCCATGGCATGTCAGAACTGCCTCCAAATTTTGTGGTCTGTAAGATTTTCCCCAAACATATTGTTGAGTGCAGCACTGTCCATTGCCATATTTAAGAGTATACCTTCCATCCAGATTTGAGTGGGTGTTCAATTGTTTTCTGTACGCAAAGCATGGTTGTTCCAGGCCTCCCTAAAGCGCTCAAGGCTTTTTTGAATCTCAGGAAGAAAAACTATGTGAGGAGAAAGTTTGTGGATGTCATTACTTGCATAAATCGTCATGAATGCTATTTTCTAGTTCAGACAAAATTCTTCAAAATATACTTTTTCAAAATATAATTCAAAGTGCTAGTAGGTGTAAGTTTATTAGTTACATTCTTACACTTGAGTAAACTTCAAATGAACAATCGCTACTTACCTTAGCCTACTGCATGCAACACTGCTACAATGTTGTGACTATACATGTTAATTTGAACATTTAAATTGTATTGGTTTATTAAATATGATACACAAATTTGAGAGGAACATAATGTGAAAGCTAGATAGTTGATGTGCCAAAGACCAGAGCCGATCGGCCCTATTCGCTCGCCACAAAAGTTGCGTAGGGCCTCGCAAATTACGCAAGGCCCCGCCTCCCCCTGCCTCATTATACAGCGCGTGTTAATGTTTACCTTGTAGATGACAATATGAAGTGGAGCTATCCATCTGGCCATGAAAAGAAAAAAAAGAAACAAAATGAGAGTGAAGTGCGAGAACAGCAATCGCGTAAACTTGTGTTCTCTTCAAGTTTGACGTCAGCAAGAGTAACATCAAGAGCTCTGCACGTGCTAATAACATCACTGTGTGATGCAGCCGAAATGGATGACGTGTAAGCGCGAGCTCCAGCGGGTGCGGGGAGGGGGCTAGCTCGCCTTTGCGGATACACACTAGTGAATTTCTACAATCGTTTCTCTCAGTTTTACTAGCAGTGACAAAGCGGACAAATGTCAAAATCCAAGTCGCAAATCTTTATAATCCCTCATTCATTTCTATCGGTCATTAGTGTTGAATCCTGGACTTTATTATAGAGGTTTGTGTCCATAAAGAGGACGGCTATTCACAATAGCTCACTAATGGCACTGGTTACCTAGCGAGGCTGTTGTGTCTGAATCGGAGGTGATTGTTAATGATTATACGTAGCTGTTATACGTATAGGATTTTAGGTTTAAGGTGTCTGGTGAACAGAGTCAGGATGAGTTGATTGGTGCTAACTCTGAGGCAGTGACACTGGAGAGTGAGGAAGATGCGGAAGGAGTTGAGGTTCAGGACATCTGTTCAATTTTAAACACCAACAGTGGGCTGGAGTATCATCTACCCAAGCATCAGCGTTGCACGCGTCATCTTCTTCATTTGGTGGCTTATACAATATTCTGTGTATATATTGTGTAACTTATCTAGACTCATCTCCAAGATCTCCAGGGAAATAAACAAAAAAGAGGAGAAGAGAGGATTTTTCAATTAAGGCAAGCAGTTACACACATACAGTAAAAAATTAATAAATCAATTTTTTTTAATGTTTCTCTTTTTTAGATCATCTACACCCAAGTACCAAGAAGCAGGTATGATGATGCTGATCAAATATTCACACAACATACAAGGAATGTTATTTGAACGGCTTCTTTATTGTGCTTTCAAACCACATTTATCTATATATGTATCTTGTTGAAAGCAATATTGAAGCATTTATTAAAGAATTTTGTTCAGATTTATAATGTGATATTAAATGTTTTATGTAGTATGTGACTTTGCATGGTACTGTTGTTTTTAAACTTTTTTGTAGATGATTACTTTTAATCCCTGGTGGTTCAGAGGCAGGATCATGTACTTTTACTCTTCTTTATACCACAGCACTACTGGGTTCTCGATACTCTGAATGTGTTAATGAAATTTCTACAACAGCAGTTTTGTGCTGGCTACAAGACAAATCACACATTTATAATAATGCACAGTGCTGATATCGCTCGTATAACACGTAACCTATATGATGATTGATACGGTCAGATGTTCTGTAAGGAGATTAATATTTAACAGTTATGTAGAAGGAGTCTTTAGTGTTAAGCCTGTTGTTAGTTTTCAGTCTTTAGGGCAGAATGGTATAATAAACTGAACTGAAAAAGTGAGGCTGGTGAAGAAACAGCTAATTTTAACTGCCACACATAATAAACTGTTATTGACAAATGCACGTTGTTGTTCATTAGAACAGTTTGCATATTCCTGTCATATAAGAGGAAAAACAATTCTCAGATAAGGGCGATAGGAAAATAAACAGCTCTGAAGTAGTGTCATGCCACCTAAACATTAATAATTTTCTCATAACAGCACACCCACATCAAGTTTTATTCATCACTGCTCAGTTTTACAGTAAATATCAGCCCAAATAAAAAGCAAATCCAGTATCACTTTGTGTAAAGACCTGACATGACAATTTTAGAGCTGGAGTCATTGTGACTTTATTTACCAGCTGTGGCAGCAGCCCTAAGTCTCTTAGCCAGCCACAGCCCAGCAAATTTGGCCCTGCACCTTCTACTACCACAGTAGTCGGCAGTTTTTTTTCTACTTCCTGGCACGCCACTGTTCCTGTGACTTGTCCCAGCACCCCCATCTTCTCACATGTATATGTCTTCAAGCTTAGATTGCTTGATCTCCACTCTGGCATGTCTGTTCTTTTCCATAGCTGGGAGTATTGTTCTTTGCTGATGATTGTAACCCCACAAACTGTATCAACTTCAAACTCCACTTCCATGCCATTCACCTTTAACTTTTGTGTGATGGGAGCCACTCTAGGTAGATTTTGTGATACACTATAAATTGTATTGATGTTGTTTGCATCCTCTTCATCACTCCTCCTCTTTAACTAAATGTGACCTCCTACCTTTCTCTTTTTCCTTTCTCTACCCTCTCTGTCCTTTTAATGGTGCAGTCTACAATTTTGCCCCCACTTGCTTTGACTCGCATGCTCTTTTTATGTGTCCGCGCTTGCCACATTTATGACTGAGTTCATTGAAAAATCTGCATTCCCCGGGCGCATGAAGTCCTTTGCATCTGTAACACACTGAGTCTCTTTTCGGGCCTTTCCTTTCCGCTGAGTACATTCTATGCACCAATTTCAGCCCTTTCGGCATCCTCGTTGCTGTCGCTGTCTCATCTGTTAACATTCCTTGCAAATCCTTAACATTTTTGTTTGCCGACTCCATTGCCTGACAGATATTAAGTGCTTTCTCGAAGTTTAAGTCCACTTCCGACAATAGCCGTCTCTGCATTCTGTCGTCATTCACTCCACACACGAGTCTGTCTCACAGCATTTGTAAAAGCGTCGCCCCGTACTCACAATGTTGTGCTAACTTTTTTAGCTCAGCCACATAGTCAGCAACAGTCTCTCCAGGCTTCCGTGTGTGCAAATTAAACTTATATCTTTGCACTATTTCACTTGGCTTTGGATTGTAATGGGCTTTTAGCACATGTATTAACTCATCATATGTTTTTTCCCCTGGAGTCATCGGACACAGTAAACTTCTCAACAAACTATAAGTGGCTGCACCTACCCCTTTTCACAGCATTGCTTTCTTCTTGTCCGCGACAGTAATCTTGTTTGCTTGAAAGAAAAATGTGAAACATCACTGTATTCATCCCACTAGCATTCTGTTTACTACAATTAGTTCATCCAAAAACAACTCACAAATGGGAGTCGGCTCATCACAACACTTTCCTAAAAGAGCTGACTCTTTCACAAATGACACACTAGCTTTCAGCCAGTTTT
The DNA here is from genome assembly GCF_022655615.1 of Tachysurus fulvidraco. Taxonomy (NCBI): domain Eukaryota; kingdom Metazoa; phylum Chordata; class Actinopteri; order Siluriformes; family Bagridae; genus Tachysurus; species Tachysurus fulvidraco. The sequence continues at coordinate 6,269,321 of NC_062538.1, read as the reverse complement.
CCACAACCTTTTTTTTCTTCTTTCAGGCATGCTTCATTTATATTGAAATTTACTAAAACTTTGAATGAACAATAAATAAATAAATAAATATTCTACAAAAAGCCCCAACAGTTTTGAGAGCAATGTAAATGTAATTAAAATTTTATTATTAAATACAAGAAAAATGACGGTTAAGGTTCTACATATATTTACTGGTAAAATATTACATCCAAGTATGTTGTTCTTTTTATAATACAAACTTGGTTTACTGGTTTGAAATCAGTTATATTCTTTGTGTTTGATTCCTAAAGAAATTTAAACTCTACGTAAGGGGTATTCAATTAAAATTCAAAGAGATCCAGTTACTAAAATTTCCTCCCAGCAAAGGTCCGAATCTTATATTGTCACTTAAAATAGTGTACCCTCATGTTAATAAAATTAATAACGCACATACATTTCTATATAATTTATTGTTAAATTTCAAGTGTTTTCAAAGTCTGAACCTGTATGGCACTTGAATGGAAAACAATACTGTAGTTGTCTTTACTACATGTCAAGTAACAGCCAACAGACACTGAATTTCTTCTGAATAAAATAAATAAAAAGTGCAAACACAGCTTTGGGCAGCCTGAACTTAGGGCCTATATTTCAAGTAATGTAAAACATTCAGAATCTTTTGAATAAAATAAAAGTGCTTTTAATCTTTAAGAAAAAAATTCAACAAAAGACTTTTGAGCTGCCCCTTTTTTAAACATTAACTACATTAACAACACAGGAACCTTAGGCAAAAGAACATTTCAAATAAAATAGAACAGGGCAGAATTTACTGAATAAAAGAAAAGTGCAGAGCTTTGAGCAGCTCCCTTTTTCCTCTCTTCTTTCCATCTCTCCTTACTCCCTTTCCATCTTCCGTTCCCTTTCGGAGCTGCGTCGAAACGCTATGGGAACGCCCTCTGCGTGACCGCGCTCTGAACCACGTGTGTAATCTGACCAATAGGCTTTGGGACGTGACGTCATCGGCGGGTAACGTCGCGTAAACAGGAAGCTACAAATGGCTGCGAGATGGACAAGATGCTAGCTTCTGCTCGTTCAGGTAAGCGCTGTTTTCTGATACTGTGTTTTTCTGATCGAGTGATGGCTAGCAGACAGAACTTCCGAAAGTGTGTTTTTCCGTGTCCCCGTTTTATTACCGGGAAGGATTCGCACGATCGATGCGTTGTTTGCTTGGGAGTGGGGCATGCACAATCGGCGCTCGAGGGAGTCGATTGCTCACATTGCAGCCGCATGGCTATGCGCACGCTTCGCTCCCGGAGAGCGCTCTTCGAGAAGAGCGCTCTCCCTCGCGGCTCCGGTCCCGCTCTTGCCGAGGCAAAGCGGCGCCGCGCTCGTGGGGCTCGCAGGTCGATTTAGCAGCGGGATTGGAGGCGGATGAGTCCTCTTCAGCCTCGTCTGCTGAATCGAGCTCGATGGCGGCTTCTTCTCCCAGTGCGAGCAGCGCAGCATTATATGTCTCTCCCTCCGAGGAAGGAGAGCTGATGGATGCTAGCGAGCCCGTGGGCTCCTCACAGCCTGTGCTGTATGAGGAGCTCCTTGAGGTCATGACACGAGCCGTAGCCAAACTGGATTTAGATTGGCCGGTGGAGCAGCAGAAGCAGCGCTCTCCCAGTAAGCTGGATGAGCGTTTCCTGCGCCCTGTGTCACTTCCTCGGCGCCGGAGCCTGCCATTTTTTCCCGATCTGCATGCCGAGGTGTCCAGATCCTGGAAAACCCCATACTCTACGCGCACTTCTCCTCGTCACTCCTCGCTTTACGCGATTGTGGTTGGGGCTAAGGCGTGCAGCTACGGGGCAATGCCACGTGTGGAAGAGACGCTGGCTAGCTATCTCTCCCCCTAACGTAGCATCATCGCTAAAGTCTCCGGTTTACCCTACTAAGCCGCTACGTCAGCCTTAGTAGGGAAGGCTTACGCGGCTGCAGGTCAGGCCGCGGGCTGCCTCCCCACCATGGGTGTGTTGCAGGCGTACCAGGCTGACCTGCTACGTGATTTGGATGAGGGACTTAGCTCCGGGACCGCTGATATTGAGGAGTTGCGTCGCACTGCCGACTTGGCTCTTCGGGCCACGAAGCACACGGCACGGGCCGTTGGGCGGTCCATGGCGGCCCTGGTGGCCACAGAAAGGCATCTGTGGCTCACCTTGTCCGACCTCCCGGACAAGGATCGAGCTGTGCTACTGGACGCACCGATGGCTCCTCCTGGACTGTTTGGCGACGCTGTGACGGCGGTCGTACACAAGTTCCAGGAGTCTAAGAATCAGTCGGCTGCGTTTCAGCAGCACCTCCCTCGGCGATCTCGTGGGGCTGTTCGGCGGCAGCCCCAGCCTGGTCCTTCCGGGCACCGCGAAGCCCAGAGACAGAGCGTGGCCACCCGATCTCCGTGGGCAGGGCCTAAGGGCTCAAGGCGACGCTCTAGGCCCAGGAAGGAGCAGGGTGACCTGAGGGTCATCCTCGCCTCCGGCAAACGGGCAGTGGTGCGTAGATCCTGATGATCTACAGTTGGGGGGATGGGGCACGCCTCACGTGATGGTGCCCATCCCTCCCCTGCACCACCTGGGCACTAGGCCGTTGGCTCTGCCACAGGATGTGCTTCAGAGCACGGCCCCCCTCCAGCGGGCACCTCCCTCCACTTCCGCCCAAAGTCTCTGTATGGGGATGGGGGAGGCCCCCCGCCTCTCAGGAGGTCTCAACGGCTGCAGTACGTGGCTCCGGCCGTTCGGGTCATGGAGGCCGGTCTGTCTGCCCTGCCACAAGATGTGCTTCAGGGCGCGGCTTCCCTCCAGCGGTTCGCTCCCCACCTTTCCACCCGAAGGTTCGTTGTGGAGGGGGAGGGTCCGCCGCCTCTTGCAAGGCACCATCAGCTGCAGGGCTTGGCCCCAGCTGCTCTGAGTGGGTCAGAGGCCAGCCTTGAGGGGCTGGTTCCTCTGAGGAACTTTCTGACAGCTTGGGAGGAGCTGCCAGGAGTCTCCCGGTGGGTCCTGTGGACCATAGAGGACGGCTACACGATTCAGTTCGCGTCCTCCCCTCCCCGTTTCAACGGGATGTGTCCCACCCTGGTGGGACCCGAGCAGGCTCTGGTCCTGGAACAAGAAGTGCACACACTCCTGAGGAAAGGAGCCATCGAGGTGGTCCCCCCCCTCGGTTCGAGAGTCAGGCTTTTACAGCCCGTACTTCGTCGTTCCGAAGAAGGATGGCGGGTTGCGTCCCATTCTAGATCTACGCTCCTTGAACCGCTCTCTCAGGAGGCTCAGGTTCAGGAATCTCACCCTCAGGGAGGTCGTGGCTCAGATCAGGTCAGGGGACTGGTTCGTCACAATAGATCTGGAAGACGCGTACTTTCACGTTTCCATCCTCCCTGCACACAGGAGGTTCCTGAGGTTTGCTTTCGGGGGCGAAGCTTACCAATATCGTTCCATCAAGGTACCCATATCGTTACATCAAGGTCTCGTGGCGTGCCCTTCGAGCCTTGGATGTTTGGAAAGACTGAACGTTTCTGTCCCAAGGCCCCGTGTTGGGGGCTCCATGTCGCCGCGTGACGCTAACGACGGACCCCTCCCTCACTGGGTGGTGTGCTGTCATGAGTGGCCACTCCACCCAAGGTCTGTGGAGCGGCCCACGTCTCTCGTGACACATAAATTGCCTGGAGATGATGGCGGTGTTTTTGGGGTTAAAACACTTCCTCCCAGACCTGAGAGATCGCCATGTATTGGTCCACACGGACAATACTGCGGTGGTCTCCTACATCAACCACCAAGGGGGCCTCCAATCTCTCCCTTTGTACAAGTTAGCACGAGCGGTCCTCTTGTGGTCTCGGGACAGACTCCTCTCTTTGAGGGCCAATTTTATCCCGGGACGGTTGAATGTCAGAGCAGATGCACTGTCGAGGCAGGGGCCAAGGCCTGGGGAATGGCGTCTCCACCCCGAGGTGGTGGAGTTCATATGGCGGAGGTTCTACAGAGCCCAGGTGGATCTGTTTGCGACCCGGGAAACCTCGCAACTGTCCCCTCTGGTTCTCTCTCACCCAGCCCCGTTAGGTCTGGATGCCATGGTGCAGTCGTGGCCGAGGCTACGCCTGTACGCCTTTCCTCCGATTGCACTGCTCAATGGAGTTTTGGAGAGAGTTCGCCGGGATGGAGTCAGTTTCCTCCTTGTAGCACCTCGATGGCCGGGCAAGCCATGGTTTGCGGATCTGGTGTCCCTACTCGAGGGCCCTCCGTGGGAAATTCCTCCCAGGAGGGATCTCCTCTCACAGGTAGGCAGAACCCTGGTGCACCCCCGCCCAGAGCTGTGGAGGCTGTGGCTGTGGCCCCTGAGGGGGCAGAGTTCATAGCGGCTGGTCTCTCTACCGAGGTAGGAGAGACTCTTCTCTGCTCCAGAGCTTCCTCCATTTACAGCCCCCGAACAGGAGCGACAGAACCGACTGCAAGCACTGGTCACTTACCTCTGCAGGACGAGTCCATGGAGAGAATCGGTGCAGCTACTCGTCTGCTACGGCCCTAACAGGAAGGGTTTCCTGGCCGCTGTGCAGACGTTGAGCAGATGGGTAGTGGATGCGATTGTCGGCTCACAAGCCCTCTGGCTTCCCCGCACCGTTCGGGGTCCGAGCTCACTCCACCCGGAGTGTGGCGGCCTCTACGGCCTGGTCCGCTGGAGTGGCACTCCAAGACATCTGTGACGCTGCGGGTTGGTCCACCCCGCTGACCTTTGTCGGGTTCTATGTCCTTGACCTCAGAGCCACCCCGGGCTCCTCTGTCCTACGTGCCGAGGCCCTCACTCTCTAAGCAGGGTCTGGTCAGTGTGGCGTGATTGGACACTCGTTCCCATAGCGTTTCGACGCAGCTCGAGTTCCGAAAGGGAACGTGGTGCATTACTGCCACCTTCTGCTCTGGAGTATGGAACAGAAACAATCTGTTTTTGGCTTGGCCTTTGATGATACTGCTGTCGTAATAACTAGATTAACTGTGCATGGACGAAAGATTTATATTTTTATTAATATCAAAGAGCTTATAATCTTATATTAGATTATAATAAGGAGATGCTTAATAAATATTAGAATTTTAATGGGTCCGGGCAGACCGGTCACTCGGTCCGCATCCGGACCTGCGGTCCGCCATTTGGTGATGCCCGCTCTACGTCTTTCTGAATGTATTTGTTAGTTCTCTGTTCATCTAAACATGTGTAGCCAGGTAAGCGCCTACCAGTGGGGGTGTGGTTGGCTAATTATTCCAAGACTTTTTAAGCAGACACTGGGGAAGAGGCCTCGAAATGTGGGCCTTGTTTCAGAAGCATGCGGGATATAGTGCTGTTTGAATTTGCCCCAGATGAGGTAGGCAGAGTGGTTATTTTATATTGTTTAGTGATGGCGAAGTGAAGCTTTCTTGAAGCAGTGAAGCTTTCAACCCAATTGTAACGGAAAAAGGTTCATTACTCAAAGCTTTTCAAATCAGAGCTCGATGAGGACCTCTGCTGGTGAAAGCGTTTTCACACAATGTTCCACAACCAAACAACGTATTCATTTTAGAAGCAAAAATGAACGGATTGACAAATTAAGGATAGATTAATAAATAAATGAATCAATATATTAAAAATACAGGAATGTACGTTCTTATTGTATTTCTATAATTTACTATTTTACTTTTAATTATACACAATGTATTGTTTAAATGTAACCTTTTGTACTATTTGTATACAACACAGCTGCGAATGCTTTCATAATACAAATGTACAGTTTTTGTCATGCCAATAAAGCACACTTAAATTGAAAGAGAGATACTGTGTTCCTATTTTGACAATAATAAATTAACAGCAGCACTTTTAAACCACTTAGTTATTCTAATAATTAAAACTGAAACAATTGAATAAAATTAAAAGTAGGCTTTAACCTTGGCTGTTGGCTACATCTTGGACAGAGGATCTGGCTCTGTTATGCTTTGCACGAAAATGCCTCAATAATACATGGATGATGTATTATTATTATTATTATTATTATTATTATTATTATTATTATAGACCAGCTGCTGGGAGCAAATCAAACACTAGACCTAAAAACAGATTAAGGATAGACCTTGTCTCAAAAGTATAAGGTGTGAACCATTTAAAAAAAATAAAAGATCATTATTGGTATTAAGCGGTGCACAAAAGGCTTTTGTTGCATTCCTATATTTTTCACCTTATTACTACTCTAATATATATATATATATTAGACAAAATATACGACATGAAATGTTACATTGAATCATATAATTGCCCAATGATGCGTGAGATTTAAGTTATAAATATAGGCTTCACAACAAAACCATATATATCCACCTTATTGGGCGAAATCAAATGAAAGTGTTCCCACATTTCAGATCTTTTAGTAACTCAGATTTTAAACCTTTAATCAGATAACGAAGCAGTCACGTGGGTGTGTGTGAAATGAAGCTTCGGACGTCATTGGTCACGTGATTTTACCAGACGGAATCAAGCATCGATACAAAGCTTCAATGAAAGTCGGTTCATTTTTTTTGACACACGCCTCAGAGCTTCGGTGTCACTGGTAACATCACTAGTTATTTTATATCGTTTGATTTGTTTATGTATGGGGATTCATTTTGATGCTATGGGAAAATTGTGTTTTTGTTTATTTAAATGCAGATAAATTGAGTAATGCTGACTGTGTATGTTGACAGCTGCTGGTGGGCTTTGTCTTATTTTTAATTAAGATGGGTTGAAAGTTTTTAATTGTATTTCCCTTTGGGAATGTGTTTTGATGCAGATGTGGATAAATGCTCAAACATTGACTGTTATATCTGCTATCTGCCAAAGAAGGTAAATGTATTTTATATTTTAATTAAATAAAAATGAGATCATGCAGTTGGTAACCATGGTTTAAAAATGTTTAGTGTTTTTAATACAACATTGTTACGTCCCCCATGATATTGTTAGTTTTTTTGGAATGGTGTTTTGTTGTTGTTTTTCTTCCCTTCTCTTTTGCCCTCACTTTTGTTTTAACAGGTCAGTGTGTGTCTGCCAATCACAGCGATGCATGGTGATGACAATGTGCAGCTCCACCAATGGGGGCGCCCTACGTGGGATTTAAAAGGCACACCTGTGCAGGAGGCGGGAGCTCTCTGGCACGCGGCGTCTTTTGTTTGTCTGGTGGTTGACTCGTGTGGTTTTTGTTTTGTCCTGTACCATCCTTGTGTTAATTTGTTGATTAAGTCTGTGTTCTGTGCTGTATCAGTGTTCCATGCCTCATTCTGGTCCTGTCTCTCTGATGTTTCCTACCGACTGTTATCTGGCTGCTTAAATATCAAATCACACCATAAACGGGGAAAGAGATAGAACAGGTAAGACATCACGTGATGTACATATGCAACACTGAGCCACTGCTACTTGTTTAGAACACTAGGTTAGTGATACGTGCCACCCCTTGTATTTTTGTTTCTAGTAAGTGTAGTGTAGTTAGGGCGTCTTGCCCGCTGAAGATGTTTCTTTTTGTTTAACGTATGGTTTATCGTGACTGAGTTAGATTAGAAGTTTTGTTTCCGGCTTAGTAAGATTGTTTTGTTTCTTTCCCTGAGTTGGCACGGTCTTGTTCTTTTCTCTTGTCCCTGTTTTGATGTGAATTAGTTTGGGTTTTGTTTTGTAAAAATTATAATGTATATAGTTTGTATATAATGTTTGGACTGTTTGGTGATGGTATGGTTCACTAGAATAAAAGACACTATTGTGGACTTGGTGGTTTCCAGTTAGTGCTTATTTCCAGTACATGTTCAGGGTTTTAATGTTGCACCCTTGACCCCTAGGCACATACAAAAAGGGTTTGTAACAAACATGATGTATTGTTAATTTTGTTTTCTTCTGTTTTAGATTTAAGCCAATTGCTGTTTCTCCTGTGTTGTTTTTTGTTTGGTTCCCTGGCTGGCCGGTCTCAGAGGTGTGTGCAGCATATAGAACGGAGGGCATAGAAGCCTTTATTATCACCACGTATACAGCACAGTGGAATTTTTTTCTTCACATACCCCAACTGAGGAGGTTGGGGTCAGAGTGCAGGGGCAGATATAATACAGCACCCCTGGAGCAGGGAAGGTTGAGGGCCTTGCTCGAGGGCCCCGATTCTCTAATCAACAACCCAGAGCGTTAACCAGTTGAGCCACCACTGCCCCCACGTATGCAGCCAGCACGTGGATTGTTTGTGTTCGAGTCCATTGGCTTTGGCTTTGTTTTGTATTTCTTCTTTTTATATAACACTTTCCCAGCCTTACATTGCCAGCTTGATTCCTGTACTTGCTTTCTGCGTGTGGGCCTCTCTGTGTATGGGATCCATGTTTGCCATCTTTTCTTGAAGTGGTTATGAGAGGTTGTTTATGTTTTGTTGTTAGTTTTGTTTTCTTTTCAGTATGTATTATCAGGGGAATGTCTCCCTACGCTTTAAGGGTCTGTCATAGGAAACTAGCTAATATAGTAAGAGTGTGAGCTGGCTGTTAGCATCTTGGAGAGCTGGGAGCAATTTTGATGAGTTATATACATAAATCATTTCATGTCTATATGTGTTTGATTTACACAACAATCATTTGCTGTCCTATTTTTGTAATAAATCTTTGTACCTTGAGTGATTTGAAGTATTTCCTTTTTGGGCCTGTGCTCTCTAGAAGTTTGAAGGAGTGGCCTAGTGTTACACATGGAAGCAAATAGGGATGACTTGATGTGTTGTAATAACCATTATTTTAAAAATGATGAAATCTGATGGCAATTAAATATTTATTCAGATACAAAGGTTAAAAGCTTTTTAATGTAAAATGAAAAAAAGGTGTCAACAAACATTCAAATTTTAAAAGAGGACCAAAAGCAGAGGAAAAAAAAAATCAAGTATGTTTTATCCTTTAGTACCTACACACTTTACCTCATGTCAGTGAGAGATTCATTAGTAGATCAATTTAATATTGCTTTAGTTTACTGTGTAACTTCAAATCAATCGTAGAGACTGGACAAATGATTGGAATACTAAATCACCAGACTTAGACAAGTACTAGAATGTCAAATAACCAAGGATGGCAAAATAAGTGGATTAGTTGTTGGCTTTGAATTTTTTCATTGTATTCTCATTGTGCATTTGAGAAAAAGAAAAAAAAAAAATCAGACCAGTCCTCAAGCTAAACAGAGCAGTGAGGCCTCAGCATTGGTACCTGCAACACATTCATATTCAATGAGGCTTCTTGGAGGAATCGAATTTTGAGAATCCCATTACAGCAGCTATTTCCTCATCTGCTTCAAACTCAAGGTCTTCTTCTGCTTTTCGTTTCCTCTCTTCTCTTCTTCTCTTCTTTTCATTTCGCTTCTCCCTTTTGTACGCTTTTGCCTTTTCCTCCTGAAAACATACACATACAACAATCCCATTTTAAAATGTATATATTGTGCACATGTATTTCATTCCGTTGTTCTATAATATGTAGTTTAGTATTATAGAACAGAATGAAATAAATTCGTTATATTATTCTCATGATTATATAATAGAAGTGATTAAAGTAGCACTCTTGATTTTTGCTCAACATGAACATCATTAATTCTTCAGTGCACTGTGTTTGATTAGATTAAGGTTTAGATCTTTAGAATTTATGCTTTTTATATAGAGGGAAGAACTGTTGCGTCTCTCTAAGAATTAGTCAGAGTAGCTCAAAATAATCACATTTGTCCTTCCCCATTTCTGCAAATTAAAAAATCTAATTAAGCATTTCACAAAATGGTCTTTGTGAAGTGTGATCAGTATTTACTCAGTCCCTAACCATAATTTGGCTGTCTATCAAATATTACACAGTGTGTAATAAAGTACTAGTGAAGACCTTACTCTTCATTGTATACGTAGATGAACACTGATGAAAGAGTCTCAGTCAATACATTTACAGCATTTGGCAGAGGCCCTCATCCAGAGCGACATACATAAGTGCTTTTAAGTCTCTATTATTGAATACATTAACTCTGGGTCACTGGGTTACAGACTGGAGATACCATGAGCCTTTTTTCTTCTTTTTAAATACACACTCACAACAAACAGGGGAGAAAGTGCTAGTTCAAGTGTTTCATGAGGAAGATACTTTCATGTCAATACTAACATGAAACATCAGAACTGAGGGAAAACGAAACAGAAACACCTTGTTGATGAGGGATAACAGAGGAGAATGGCCAGAGTGATTCGAGCTGACAGCAGCATAAATATCCATGCTTTATATAAATGGTGAGCAGAAAAGCATCTCATGTACAACCTATCAAACAGACAGGCTACAGAAGACGACCACATGGGGTTCAACGCCTGTCAGGCAAGAACGGGAATATGAGGCAATCATGGACACAGACTCGCTCTAACTGAACAGATGAAGACTGTAAAACGTCTTTGTAGATTGTTTGATTATATAATGGATCAAAAAACACATGTACACATAACCAACATAGAACAGCCAGTCGCTGTACTATGAAGTAACCAGCAGGTGTTCCTACTACATGCTTTCATCGTATTGTGTAGCAGCATGTGGGCCAAAAAAATCAGGAGATTTCTTGCAGCTAAAATGAAACATCATGGAGGCAAATTTGGTGTTTGTGTATAAGATTCAGCAGTGTATATATGCATTATATCATATGAGATGAAGAAGAAGCAGTGTGTGTTGTTTATGTGCACGCTACTGTCGTAAATTCCATTGGTAGTTGCTGCAAGAAATCACTCCGTATTCGCATAAAGTTAAACTTTTCTCAACATTGTCATGTTCACATCCATATCTTGCAACCTAGGGGCTTTCGCTCATGTCACCAGATCTCTGTGTCTCTTTGTCACGGCTATATCTATACATAGTATTACAATTACAAACTTACTATGATGTGATTTTCTCATAGCTCAGAACGTTTCCTTCTGAAACCAAACCAACAACCCTCCTGATGTCAGAATAAGCTTGATCCCATTACCCACCTCTTCCTGCAATTTCTTCATTTGCTCTTCAAATTTGTTCTTTTTTTTTTCTTCCAGTTTCTTCTTAAAAAACTCGAAACGTTTTTTAACCTGTTCCAATGTGGAGCGTTCCACTCTCATTGACATTCCCAGGTTCCTCTGGTCTGTACAAGAAAGAAGCAAACTTTAACGTGTGTTACCTACTGCATATGGTAAATTTAAAAAATGGTAAAAAAAAAGTGAATACTCACGCTTCCTGCCATTGATATGATCGAGAAAGTTGAATGAGTCTTTCACCTCACAATCGCAAACATTGCAGTAGTGCCTAAAGGGACAAAGTACAGCATCACTTATGAGACATACTAATGAAACATAAAAAAGTAAAGTTACAGAGTGAGCCCTGTCCACAGAGAGGGTTATGGTGAGAGGCTGTTTAATATCAGCCTCTGTTTAAACAGATCACAAGTGAACAGGGTGTGAATGGGACGCAAATTGTGATCTGATCACTCAACTTGCCGAAGTAGTGTAAAACCCACATGGAAAAATTGGGCAACCTAATAAAACGGCATTGAAGCCACTAATGTGTTGCTAGGATTGATGTTTTCATCAGAATTGAGTTTTAAACTGTCCAATCAGTGTGTTGATCCGCTTAGAAGGTTCATTTGTTTTTCTGACACCACTCTGTGGTATAAATGACTTCAGTCTCAATATAAACATGCACATATGCAAAATTCCCTCTCATGTACATGTTGCTGTTCTCAACATTGCTAGACACGTTACTACATCAACATGGGATGCTTGTAAATGGATTATTTTAGTCAATATTACAGCTATTCTAATTTATAATGTCAAATTCATCACCTTTAAGAAAATGTATTAAAATACTGCATGATGTCACAGTTTACAATCATGGTCTTTGATGAAATGATGCACAGGGTTTGGAAAGGGGCTGATTTTGTTCAGAAAGCATGCAAATAAATTTCCTGACATGAACTTGAAAATTTGACTGTTATTTACACACCACTATAAAATAGGGATTTCTCTGGAGGCGTGGGTAAAATGGCAAAAATGTCATTACAATGGGCAAACCACTGTGTATAAGTGGTTTGCACATTGTAATGACATTTTTGCCATTTTACCATTTTGCCATTTTGTGTAAACCAATGTGCAAACCACTTATACACAGTGGTTTGCCCATTGTAATGACATTTTTGCCATTTTACCCACGCCTCCAGAGAAATCCCTATTTTATAGTGGTGTGTAAATAACAGTCAAATAAGCAGTAAATAACTAAAATGGTTTGATGTGGAGTTTAGAGATGCAGTGTGACAATGTAAAAAAAGGACATGTAGGCCTTCTGCATATATCTAGTTCAGCAGATGTTCATCAGGACCTACCCTCCCATCTCAGCCTGTGGTGTGGTCTTTGTGATGAAGCTGGTCCTTCCAACCTTAGACTCCAAATCCACCTTGTAGTCTCTGGGCTGGAGAGGCGCTAGTTTGACCGGGGGTACGAGTTTGCCTAGAGAAGCGAATACAGAAATAAATGAATCAATTCAACACAAACTCATTGGCCACTTTATTAGTGTCTTGACCATCACTGAAATCACAACATTACATTACATTACCTTTACGGCATTTAGCAGACACCCTTATCCAGAGTCACTTACAACTGAGCAACTGAGGGTTAAGGGCCTTGCTCAGGGTCCCAGCAGTGGCAGCTTGGTGGACCTGGGGTTCGAACCCATGACCTTCCGATCAGTAGCCCAACACCTTAACCACTGAGCTACCACATCCCCAAGACCTAAACTGATTGTTCTGAGTTTTGTCATTAGTCTTGCCAAGGAATGAAGTTATTCTGTCAACAATTGATGATGCTATAATACACTTCAAGTCAATTTGACCTGGAAAAAAACAGGTTTTATTATTTGCCGACATTAAAAATGGTCAAAATGGTTTCAAAACAATGTCCTGGCTTTGAAATATAACCAGCCTGTAATAATTCATCAACTTTTGTGCTTCTATAGTGAAAATAATCAAATAATTCAAAATTTCTGTTCTTTTCTTTTTTTTTGCATTTTTGTATATAAATGAGGTTTATTATACCAAATATTACAAAAAATTGTGCAGAATATATGTTAATATGTTGGAAACAAGTTAGACTATGGCTATCATATTTACTTAATTTTTTATAAGCAGTCAAAACAGACACGGTCAGCTTGCCTCTGCGCTCCTAAATTGCATAGAAAAGCATGGGAGGACAATGTACTTACCATCTTTTTTCTCTCTTTCCCCTGTGATTCGCTTTTGAGCCAATTGTTCATACTCATCCTTGTCCCACTTGCGCCGAAAATCATTCTGTGCCTGTTAAAAACATAAAAAAAGTTTCTTTTCAGTTCAGACTTTTTTATAGAATTATACACAGGATTCTACATATTGTTGTGAGACACAGGATGGAGTTACAGGTAAAGATAAACCACAACCAATTATTAACTTATCCGTCAGAAGACAGTTACTTCAATGTTCGAAACCTATAAATCCCAAACATTTCTGATTTAAAAAAAATGTTTAATTTTTATATCATAACTCATTAATAGAAATAAGCAAGTAACGTGATTCCTTTCAAGTGAAAAATGAGAATGCAATTGATAAATAAAAAAAAACAGTTTTGGTTCTTAATATGCAATATATGAATCAATGCGTCACTGCGAACTGGCTCGGAATCGAAACTGAATCGAATCGTTCAGACCCATATTGTCTATGAAAACGATTAGATAAATAAACAATACTGAATATTGTTCTCAAAAGAAATGCGAACATACAAACAGTCTAATGCATAAATATTAACAAAAGAATCACGTGATTCAAAGCCCTAGTAAGTAATCAGGGGACACAGTGTTCTGTATTAATACAGCTCCCGGCCCAGACGGGGTCCAACTGGCTGACCAACTGGCTCCTATCTTTACCCATATCTTCAATAGATCACTGGAGCTGTGTGAATTGCTTGAAACTCTCCACAATCATCCCGGTCCCCAAGAAACCCTCTATCACTGGACTGAATGACTACAGGTCTGTCGCTCTGACATCTGTCGTCATGACAGCAGGTATTGGCCCACTTAAAGACTGAAACAGAACAGATGCTGGATCCCCTACAGTTTGCCTACCATGCAAACAGATCAGTGGACGACACAGTCAACACTGGACTGCACTACATACTGAAACACCTGGACTGCCCAGGGACATACGCCCGAATTCTCTTTGTCGACTTCAGTTCGGCTTTTAATACTATAATTCCGTAAATTCTCCACTCCAAACTCTTAAGGCTCACTATACCCCCTTCCATCTGTCAGTGGATCACCAGCTTCCTGACAGGCAGGAAACAAAATAAAAAGGCAAGGTAGGCTGAAACCTCTGACCTCAACATTTCTGTACTTGCTCAACCCAGTGAGGGCTCAACCAATCTATTCTTGAAACCTTCCTGTCTCAAGTGGAACAAGATTTGATCTTTTGTAAATTTCAAGCAGTGTCTCGGACATGTTTTTCACCCTCCTCTTTTGTTTTCCTTTTTCTGTGCAGCCTGAATCAATAAGCCAGCAAGGCCCATCTTCTGGACTGGGCTACGCATTTAATAGTCACTTAATTGCTGAGGAGAATATTTTGGGATGGCTGAGGTTTCTCCTGGAGACTGACAACACGTGCAGTGAAACTGCCTTGCGGAGCGAACAGCCACTCTGGAGATTTTACTGACTTACCATGATTTCGACAGACCATGTATGAAACCATGTTTTCCAGAGAACATGTGTACCTTTTTGTCTTGTATCACAAGCTGTTGCATGCACAGAGCACATTAGCGGTGGTTAAGCATCAAAGGGCATCTTTATAACATGGATTTATAATTAACCAGCACAACAGTTTTCACTATTCTATGTTCATTGATGTTTATTTGTTCTGTCACAGTTGTATTTTCACTTTCAGAGCCTTTTGTCTCACTCTACAATCCTGCCCCTTAAAGCACTTTGTTTTGCTGTTCTCTTTTTCAATCCAGTCCCCTGGTTTCCACTTTTTTGACTTGGTTGCTGGTAATTCTTACAATTCTTTTGTACCCTGCATATTTTTGTACATCTTTAAGTAGTAGAAAACAAACCTAATAAAGATATGATACATGTTTCACCTTGTCATTAATGAATATAACCATGGCACCATGAGTGCCTAACACTCAGACTCATTTTTAAACTGTGCTGTAACTGCAAGTATTTTGTACTTGGTTAATATTTCACTTGACCAAACTTGTATCTTGGTTTTATAAAATTTGGAAAATGAGTTTCTCAATGGTTCTTTGGAGAAATACTTGTCCCCATCACTGTTTGGTCAGTGCCAATGAACTTTTAAGAATGTGTAAACCTAATACAAATATCAAGTTCCTTTATGTTCTTAAGTTGCATTGAGCTGCAAGATCAGCATATCCATTGATGGATATAATGCATGAACACAGATCATGTTCTTATCTGTACATGTTTTTTCCCTCTATTTTTACTCTAATTCTACTCTTAAAAAACTGGAGTTTTACTGCATGTAAAGACTGTGGTTTTAAATTTAACCAACAAAATTCTAATTAAAAAATATCCAATATAGTTTTCAAAAGATGTCACTTCTTACCTGGTGATGTTGCATTCTTGAGTCTGTTTGCTCAGAAAGTGTTAAATCTTCTATAATATCCAAAAAAATCTCAATTTTACTAATTTTAAGCTCGTAACACTGAGACAGCTTAACCTGTGTTGATTAGACCGCTGGAACAGCTGGAACCAAATTCCTTGTGTGTTCTGATTCTGATTCTGATTCTGTGTTGATTAATTTCCTCTTACAGCACCCCCTCAAGTGGTTTGTTCCTTAAATACTCTATTCACTTTTTAAATAAAAACATTTTTATTCCCGTGCTAATAATGTCACTGTGTTCTGATTCTGATTCTGTAAATGTTTATACTGTGAGTTTGGTTAAGCATATATAATGCATGAATACAGATCTGCCACCAAGCTGTGTTCATATATTATACACTCCCTGACAAAAGTCTTGTCACCTATCCAAGTTGTAGGACCAACAAATAACTTGACTTCTAGTTGATTATTTGGAATCAGAAGTGGTTTATATGAAAGGCAAAGGCCTCTAGATTACGATTATTTTACCAAAATAAAATCTTATCATGCCTTGATTTTTATTTATTTAATTAGGCCAGAAAGGTCAGACTTTGTTTGGACAAATGTCTTGTCACATCTAGTCACATCTAGTTATTATCTGTTGTTCCTACAATTTGGATCAGCGACAAGACTTGTGTCTGTGAGTGTATTTGTAAATTTTCTGTACACATTTTTTCCCTCTATTTTTATTCTAATTCTACTCTCATAATTCTACTCTTATAATTCTACTCTCATAATTCTACTCTTATAATTCTACTCTTAAAAAACTAGAATTTTACTGCACGTAAAGACTGTGGTTTTAAAAGTAACCAACAAATGAGAAAATATCCAATATAGTTTTCAAAAGATGTCACTTCTTACCTGGTGATGTTGCATTCTTGAGTCTGTTTGCTCAGAAAGTGTTAAATCTTCTATAATATCTAAAAAATGTGTGATTCTGTGTTGATTAATTTCCTTTTACAGCACGCCCTCAAGTGGTTTGTTCTTTATAAACACTACTCACTTTTAAATAAAAACATTTTTATACACGTCAGAGACTTTTAAATAAAAACATTTTATACACGTCAGAGCCGATCGGCCGAATTCGCTCATTATGCAAGGCCCCGCCTCCCCCTGCTTCATTTTACAGCGCGTGCTAATGTTTACTGTGTAGATGACAATATGCAATGGAGCTATCCATCTGGCCATGAAAAGAGAAAAAAGAAACAAAATGAGAGTGAAATGCGAGAACAGCAATCAGGTAAACTTGTGTTCTCTTCAAGTTTGATGTCAGCAAGAGTAAATAACAGTAAAGTTAAGTTGATGTGATTTTGTCTCTAGTCTATCTGACTAGCTAATTTATCTGTGCTGTGCTGCCAGTGCAAGTGTGAATGTGTGGCAAATGGTTTACATGGCTCACGGGTCAGGTAGGGGGGCCCCTTAGCAGAATTTTGCTTAGGGCCCCAGGGAGGTCAGGATCGGCTCTGCACGTGCTAATAACATCACTGTGTTCAGCAGCCGAAATGGATGACATGTGCAAGCGCGCGTTCGCGTTGCGCGGCCGCGCGCTCCAGCGGGGGCGGGGAGGGGGGCTAGCTCGCCTCTGCGGATACACACTAGTGAATTTCTACAACCGTTTCTCTCAGTGTTACTAGCAGTGACAAAGCGGACAAATGTCGAAATCCGAGTCGCAAATCTGTATAATCCCTCATTCATTTCTATCGGTCATTAGTGTTGAATCCTGGACGTTATTATAGAGGTTTGTGTGCATAAAGAGGACGGCTATTCACAATAGCTCACTAACGGCACTGGTTAGCTAGCGAGGCTGTTGTGTCTGAATCGGTTGAGCTCATGCTAGCAATAATACACCGTATTTATCCGTCTGCCCTGATAAAACATGTCAATATATCCTCGAATGCTCGCAAGGTAAGTCAGAGAAAAGAAATAACGTCCATAAAATCGTCTATAATGCGTGTGTTATCGTGTGTGGTGTAAATTAACCGCTTTCATACACAATACAGATGCATGTTGTTGTTGTTTTTGTTGTTGTTTTAGCTTAAGAAATTGCCAATGCTCATTTTCTGCACTCGTAGGTGATTGTTAATGATCATACGTAGCTGTTATACGTATAGGATGTGTTTAAAGCGTTGTTTATTTAGGAGACACGTTTGCTTTGCCTGATAACTAGCAGGCTCTGAATGGCTGGACTGATTCAGGGCCTGTGCTTGTGAGTGCTGCTGCTGCTGCTTTCTAGGCAGTCAGATAAACCTAATGCTCATCCCTTATTCTGCTCAGATTCACCAGCTAAAATGACTTCATACCTTGCGTGTCGTTTCTAGATCATTTGTGTATCTTACTTAGCTATTTGTCTGTATATCATATAGCCATAACCTAGCATCCCGATCTACTGTATATATATTGATATGTACATACTGTGATGTCAGCCATGTTTATTGCCATCCTGATAGGCAGCTTATGAATCCGTGGTGTTTATGTGACGATATCATACGGATCTGGACGAAAGGGTTATGCTGCTTTTGATAGATTTGCTTTATGTTAGACTAACATCATAAATGACTTGTTGTCTTGTTATATTAATGATGCTTTACTCGTTTTTTTGCAGTACAAACATGACATGGCTTTGACCGCAGTATTGTCGTTAGCTAGCTAAATAAATCAGTGCAATGCTAAGATACACATGTGAGAGGAATGCAACAGCAAACACGTCTTTAAGCCTTTTTTTGTTTTTAAATGTAATTTGAAAAATGAACGACAGGGTGTTTTTTTTTCTAGACGGTCTATCAAGATGACTGTCCAGGCAGGCTGCCATTTGACTGGGTTCTTTCTACATCTCCGTCACTTCCGGTTCATTAGCAGTTAATTATAGTCTTTGGTCTGTTTTTTTTTTTTTTTTTTGAGATATGAATTAGGAAAATAATGAGATGCGCTGTATTAGGTGTTGTATATGACTTGGTATCAATCAAGATATTTCAAGTCACTCAGATCTTAGTAGCTTCTATACATTTGGCTCTGTGGCTATGTTTAGACAGGAAACTACATTAGAACATGAGACAAAATAGAAGCATAACAACTCGTATTCAGATTCTTGCTCCATAATATGTAGGCAGATGTGGTTAGCCTAGTAGTTAAGGAGTTGGACTACTGAACAGAAGGTCATGAGTTCAAATCCCAGGTTCACCAAGCTGCCACTGCTGGGCCCCTTGTCAAGGCCCTTAACCCTCAATTGCTCAGTTGTATGAATTGAAATAAATTGTAAGTCACTCTGGATAAGGGTGTCTGCTAAATGACAGAAATGTAAATGTAATACAGTATGTGGTTTCAAATCAGGATTTCTGGACATGTGACTTGTCCTGCCTCGTTAGGATGGGTTTCACATCATCTTCCCCTCTAGTATTTGGTCGAGACCATTCTAAACACTGGACATGTACTCGTGTACATAAGGTACAGAAGTCTCAATGTTAGATAGCGGTTGAAAGGAAAAGGGCAAATATTCAACCTGCAGACATCTTTGATATTCTTACACTCATCCAAACATCATGTGCAGGCTCAGAAAACATTCAAATGTTTATCTGATAGTCTTATCAAGAGCATTTTTCATAGGAGAGGTGTTAAGTTTTAAAACGTTATACACTGTGATAACCTATAATGATCTACAAAATGTAATTGAATCTGAAATATTCATACAAAAGTTACTTTACACATAATTATATAAAAACAACAAAAACAAAAGACAAAGTGGCCATCTTATACCTTACTTGCTTTTCTTTTTTGACGTATACTTTTACAAAAAAACAACTTCTGAAGTAGTTACTGTGAGGAAAGATATTGTGCTGGAGGAAAAAAAAAACTAACAGTGTGCAGAATTGCTTTGCCAAAAAATACACTTTTGTTTTGATTTGGTCAGTAATGCCATTGTCTGTGTGTTTGACCACCATGAAGGATAAAGTCATGAGCATGGAGAGTTATGTGACATGTCCAATCCAACAGTAGTAGATTATGCAGAAAAGAAACTGCGGTATGATTCAGGATGAGCACCGGAGCAACTAACTCGATCAGTAATCGAAATGTATTTTAATTGGTATTTGGTGAATGAACAGTCGGATCATACACCATAATGAACCGTGACATAGCACGAACCCTATTTAACAGTACCAGACTGTGCTCTTTATACTAGGATCAAAAGTGTGCAAACTGGTAAAATGGCAACCAAAAACTCGGCTATGAAGAAAGCATAATGACTAATTTAATCACGTGTTCCACTCACTTCATGGGGATCACCATAAATGTATGTACAAATACAAAATAGCTTTGAGTTTAGTGGGCCTGGGATAGTCTAGAGCTGCACCGAAGACTTTTGAGAATCGTGGAAACCCGTATTAACTGGCAGCAAATGTAGTGTAGGCCACTCTCGTCCATCGTGTCTGTTGTCTGTGCTAAATATATTCAGAAGCATGACTAGCCTTTATATAAAAATAATCCATGATGGAGATATCGGAACACATTTAACCATTTGAGTACTTTTTTTCTTTTCAAAGTAAGACTATTGTGTTTGAAACTTAACATAACTTTTTTTTCATAAGTATTCACCGTATTTGAGCTTTTATACCTTTTTATTTTAATTTGCACTACTGTTAATATCCCCATCTCCTGTTTGATTATTATTGGTAGATCTTTTTCCTGGTCTTGTTTTGAAAGATCTTTTGCTTTTGAATGCTTTTTAGTTAACTCTTGGGCCTTTAATTGCACACAGGTATAAAACTGATGGAAACAGGTGAATATTTATGCAATCTACTTGTATTCATTACATTTATGTTTAATAATAACATGTCTGGATCACATGGACAGTAATTCACAGAATGTAAAGTCTACAGTGTTTGTTATATCCTATATAATTAGTGTATACAGGACACACTGAGCATGCTGTAGTGTGCTGTAATGGGATAGTAACCTGCCTTGTACCCTGAGTCCCTTGGGATAGTGTCTAAGATCCGTGTTAACCCTGTGTAGGATACAGATAATAGATGCATTAATATTCTTCTAATATTCTATGAAAAAAAAGTCTTTTTGTATTGAGTATGATTTGTTGGCAAATTTGACTACAGTAAAAATAAGCGAGCTTGTTAATTTATTATTAGGACAGGGTTAAAAAATCAGATTTACTGATTAAGGCCAGTTTAGATTCTGATTACCGCAGATTCTTATTTATCACACTGTATGAAAGAAGCCTAGTAAAAATTCTGTAACAAAAATAAAATTGTGTTTTTCAAAGTAAACTTAAGGCAATTTTTTTTTTCCTGCTCAGGTTTTCCGACATTCCTTTACATTTCACTATTTCTGCACTGTATTTGTGATTTTTATCTATTTTTAGTACATCTGCCTAGTGGTGGCTTATAGATAAGTGTCTTAGCAAAGCGCCTAAAATTTAAATAAAACCCTTTCTAACACCTCCAGAACTTTTAACAGTAAAATCATTCATTGTAATCCGGAATGATTTTTTTCATTCGTCCTGGTGTGTGTATGCCATCTTGAGTCTAATCTGTGTCTGAGCAGTGTGTGATTCTGCCTCTCCCTTTTCCCCAGGTGATCATGAAGCTGTTTAAAACTGGTTGGGCTTGAGTTCTCTGAGGAGATGCTGAAGAGAAGTCCATTGCTATGTGATTCACTCAGCTGCTCGTCGACCTCACTTTGGAGCTTCACACACTGAGCTATGGTGATGCTAATCCACAGCTTTAGCACTAACCACAACAGCTGGTAAAGTTTGGTTTCGATCTTCGTTTAGTGCTGATATTAAATACAAAGCACACAGATCCTTTCTTTCTTATATAACGATGTTGTTTTTTCTTGTCATAACATTCCCAGCCTTTGCACGATCATCACAGCCATGCTGAAACCTGCTGGTCCACAGATGGATTGATGCCTGGTGAGTTTTGCTAAATGTTCTTGTTAATATTTTTGTCTGTGACTCAAGGCTTTTTGTCTGACCACCCGTGTTAATGTAAAAACAATGCTTGATAAATGCTTGAAAAGCCTGATAAATCTGTAAAATCAAGACCCCATCTGTGTGAATTAAAGCTTCACTTTTTAGGACACTCATATTTAATGAGGCAATAAGTTTGGTGAAAGGTTTGTGTAGTTGGGATGTGAAACAACAGCACTTGTTTCTGAGGGTAAAACTGATGCAGCTTTGTATTTTTTTCTTTCACAGAAAGCAGTTATTGGCAACTCTGCCCTTCCTCAAGTTCTGGTTTGCAGGGCGTGCTGAGTTCCAGCTTCCCCCCCGGCCCCGTGCCTCTGGGACCTTCTGCTTCCCACCTGCCGGAGGGGGACAACCTGAATCGTCCGCTCGCCCCGAGCACCTCTGTGACGGACCTGTCTTTTCCCGGGCCACCGCCTCCCCCCCCGCCACCCCCAAAACGCCACTGTCGTTCGCTGTCTGTGCCGGAGGACCTCTCACGCTGCCGGTACACCTGGCGGCCAAGTGCCTCCAAGGTTTGGACACCAGTGAACCGCCGATGCCACAGTGGAGGGGGCGCGGGGGGGCCGTGTCCGCTGCGTGCCCCCAGTTCCTCTCTTAATTCTTCTCTGCATTCTTCCTCGAGCCCCACTTTCTTCAGCTTGGCCCTTTCCCCAGATTCCCCGCTACCATGGAGTTTCCCCTGGGACCCGAGTGACGCAGCCGGAGGTGGTGCCTGTTGCTGCTTCTTCCCTTCTGCTTCCTCATGCTCTTCCTCTCCATCTCCTCTTCATCCTCCTCCTCCTCCACAGCGCCGCTTCTCGCTGTCTCCCGTGCTCATCCGTGAAGCCGCCGCACACTTCCTTCCTCCACCCCAGGCACCCCTACAGCCTGCGTCCCATCCTCCGGCTGTTCCAGCCTCGCCATCCTCCGCGTGCAGTACTCCATCTTCCGTGCGCCGTGCTCTTCCTCCTCAACTTCCACGCTGTCACTCTCAGCCATGTGACCTCCTCCTGCTCAAGCCTGGCCTAAAGCGTCGCAGGGACCCGGACAGACCATGTGCAAGGCCTGTGCTAGACTTCGCAAAAATGACACAGGTAGTTTTTAATTTTCTGTCTATAAACACATTTCTTGTGATTGTGTGAGAGACAGTTTTAAAAAGCTTCATGAAAGCTGGCATTTGAAAACGACATTTCAGCAAGTGTTTTTTTTCTGTGGTGATCTGTAATGACAGAATACTGCATAAAAATTCACAAAATTATTAGTAAAAATATCTTATTAAATGTGTATGGTGGCTTATCTTTCACAGGGTGACCCACTGAGCAAGAGACACTGAGTTCAGATTTTTCCGTGCAATGTTATATACAACAAAAAGACAAGGAGTGCGCTTCGATTATGATGTTTATAGTAGTGCAGGTTGGACCACCCTAAGTAGTGAGCAAACACAGTGGCACTCTAACCTGACTTAGGTTTTAGTTCACACATAACAAACAGTAATGACTCGCCAGTGGGCAAATAAATATAAGGAATATAAAATTAATTAGACATTAGACAGTTAGTCAGTTTGCTGTTAGGTAATGTGGTGTCTAGTTCTGTAGTGTCTAGTACTGTAGTGTCTAGTAGAGTAGTTAATGTTCTAGTCAGATTGTGAGTTACAGATATAAGAGGCTGGCTTGTTTTATCCATGGAAACGTCATATGGCCTTTTATTCAATATCACAGTTGTTTCATTTGATAGTCTTTTTGTTATGCTACTCAGGATTTTGTAATCACAGAAAGGAAACGTTTTTTTTTTAAATTAGCACAGATTTGGGTCAAGATGGGTCACGTGACATCGTCACGACACACATTCAGCCTTTTACATTTATGGCTGAATGTGTGTCGTGACGGGGTCACGTGACATCGTCACGACACACATTCAGCCTTTTACATTTGCGGCATTAGGTAGAGCGACATTTTTTTTATCTCTCCTTTTTTTATACAATTGAGCAACTGAGGGTTAAGGGCCTTGCTCGGGGGTCCATCAGTGGCAGCTTAGTGAACCTGGGATTCAAGCTCACAACCTTCCAATCAGTAGTCCAACACCTTTAAACTTAACATCCCCTCAGCTAAAGCTCTCTTCAATTCATATGCGTCAGACATGAGTACAGCCATCATAGAAAATAATTATGTATGTGTCTTCACTGGTAGGAGTTTAAAAGAAGAATCATGTGCTTGTGATTTGTCAGTTCAAGTATTTTGAATCGAGGTCAAGTCTAATTGAACTGCAGCAGACCTACTCTACTGCTTCTTAGTGTTCTTACGTAACTTTTTGTTTCCCCCATCAGACTCGAAGCACAGATCCCCTCAGCTGTTTGGACCGTGGTAGACTTGCCTGTGGAGGTGACCTCTGCATGGGCCTTGAACCTTTTTTTGGAGACTTCAGAGGGTCATGTTCACCCGCTGAAGGTTTAGGAAGGACGAGTATCGGACCGCTAAGCGAAAGTGATGAAGAGGAGGAAGAGGAGGAGAGAGAAGAAGCAGACTCGTCTCGTGACGGTGGACAGCAAAGTGTTTTCGAGAGGGATTGTACAGAATTAGACATTACTCTCATTGAGGAGAATTAAAAAAACGCCCCATAAAATGGATGCCCCAACTACACCTCCCCCTTCACCACCTCTCTTTTGCATTGCCAGCATTCAACCCATTTGTTCACCACCTGCTACACTGGCAGGCCTCTCAGGAACTCTGCTGCTCTTTCCCGAGCTGTGCAGGTGTATAAAATCTCATTGATGCATTAATGAAGACATGTTGACTAGTAGCAGTTATTACAGGTTAATGCAGTTGGTTATGGATTTTGACCCAATATCATATAACATTCCAGAATCAGTTGCAAAGATACTCTAAGGATGTGAATATTAGGCCGCTGGTGAACACTCGCTAGGAAATTTAGACGTTCTCTAAATAAAAAATCATGAAAGACAGAAGATTGAGCTTCTTGCGGTCTTTCTTTTTCTTGTCTTTTTTTTTCTTTTCTCAATTTTTTCTTAGTAGGAATAGTCTTTCGTGGATGATAGTTATGAATAACAGTGTTTTGTTCAGTTTGAATAATAATAAAAAAAAAAAAGGTCAACATGAGAGCTGTACTTTACTCTTTGGGCCTTTCTACTTCCTGAGAAAAAGTATATCTAATTCAGCATAAGCCTTAAGATGCCTTTTTTCTTTATCAAAAAGACTCTTGAAGGAAATGACTTGTGTATCTGTTGTCCTTCCTACTGTTACTTTTTTGCTGTCTCTTTTTTATCTTTTAACCTGTACAATGCATTCCTCTAAAAACTGAATACGTTGAGTGTACTTTGAGTTATGCACTGTATTTGAGGCAGAAACAGAAAAAAAAAACCCAGCCACTGAATTCTGAGGGTGCACTGAAATGCCGAACACGTCGCATTGTACAGTATTTGTTTGAAATTGACAGATTGACTGAAGATGGTACCTTGAAGGGTGGAAGGTATTTTTTTCTGTCTTTTTCTGTTGTATGTGTAATAAGATTGAAAGTTCTGATTCAGTTTATGCATAAATAAAGTTTATTTGAAATTATTTTATAGAGAAAGTCAAATGCCAGGTGTCGAGTGTGTTCCAGATTCATTTTGTTTCTGTTTCAAAGGGAAAGAAAAAAGGAATTAAAATTTGAAATTAAATAAATAAATAAAAAGTGGCCACCTGACATGGCATTTCCTTCCCCAGTGCTGTCAGGTAAGGATTTCTTGAATATTTCATGTTTGTCCATTTAAGCCCAGGCTTTTGCTGACTGGATGTAATTCAGCTCGAGTTTGTGGTTTTTGAGGTTTGTGGTTGTTGCTGTTTTCACATAATCCCACACCATTCTGAGACTTCCTGTGTGTGCCGGTAATCCAGCATGCTCGCTGAACAGGTGACGTGAAAGATTAAGCTTCATGCACCGTACAGATGTCATCCTGGAAAATGGAGGTGTTTTATTCTGCTTGGACGTGAACAACAACTCTGACCATTCGCTGTTATGCACTTCCATTCATCCATGTGTGCACTAGTGTACTACAGGGCACTGCGATCTGTACATTCAATAAATATATTTTCCAGGAAACCTATTTATGCATTTATGGTATTTGGTAGACACCCTTGTCCAATGCGGCCTACATCTTTATCACAGTTTATACAGCTGAGTAAATGAGAGTTATGGTCCTTAGTCAGGGGTGGCAGCTTGTTGGATCTGGGATTTGAACCCACAGCCTTCCGAATGATAGTCTAACACCTTGGTTCTCCATTTCACACCGACTCAGCAACACTTATGAAAGAAATCTCGCACTATTTCCTATTAAGGAGAGTCTATTTTAGAAAGGTACTGCATTTCCAATTGTATTTCAGATGCTAATCAAGTGTATCCTACACTTTGTGCTTGTGGGATTCTCTAAGGTGCTATTTGCTATTTTATATGTAAAAATACATGTCATGTAAATCTTAAAGCAGTTAGAAAATA
Organism: Tachysurus fulvidraco; assembly: GCF_022655615.1. Classification (NCBI taxonomy): domain Eukaryota; kingdom Metazoa; phylum Chordata; class Actinopteri; order Siluriformes; family Bagridae; genus Tachysurus; species Tachysurus fulvidraco. The sequence goes on along the minus strand of NC_062538.1, from coordinate 6,243,235 downwards.
GCATTCGCCTATAATAAAATAAACACTAATATCAAATCAAAAATATACTAAAAGAATTATGTTCATTTCATGTTACAAAACAGCCTTTTTCTGTTAGTCATCCATTATATCTTCTGAAAATTGTACTTTTTTAGTTTGCTTGACTCTGTTACCTGAACAAATTCTCCCTCTGAGGAACTTGTTCAGGAAGTTTCCTAAAGATCCTGGGAAGAGAACTTGTAAGTTCTGTCATTTTTCTTTTCTCTTTGAATGATTTTGTATGAATTTTTTTTTTTGCAAAAGTATTTAATAAAATAAAACTTTCATTTAAAACATTAATGTATAAAATGTACACAAGATTTTGCGAATGATAATGAGAATCAAACGTGTGCTTCAGATTCTCGCAAATTTTGCTTTTATTTTTTTTGAGTTTCAGTTTTTTTGCTGATCTCCTGGGATTTTTTATTACACACAGCAGCCTCTAGACACACACACACACACAAAAAAAAACATTTATTGAGTGGTATTTAGGACAGAAACCTTATTGTGCCAGGTGTTAGCCAAACATGCTAACCACTAAACCAACCTTTCCTGCTTGAATATTATGGGATATTTTATGTATATTCAATGTGGTGTCCATTTTGATTCTAGGTTGTAACACTATAAAATGTGAAAAATGTATAAGTTGGACAAAGACTTTTAGTATCTAGTACATTTGATGTTTTAATTGGTTGTTTTTTTATGGACACTGAAGCACATGACGGTACTTCAGCCAAAAATAAACACTCTTCAGTAACTATTCAGAAAAACTGACAGACCTATTTTTAATGTATCATTATTTATTTATCTGTCAATAAATTTAACCTTTGGTTACTGTTTTTTATATTTTATCCCTTGATTAACTTGATTTCCCTAACTATAATCTCTTATTGCTATAGCGAATTCTCAGAGCATGACTGAGAATACAGAAAATGCTGGGTCTCAAGAAAGGCCATTATAGACAGTCCAACTGTTTCCTGGTAGCATCTTTATAGCGCTGTTTAGCTTAAAAAAATTGCATAGCACAGCACAATACACAGAGGTCTCACAATAAACAGTGTCTCACCATGTGCTACAATTTAAAAAAAAAAAGTGGGGGAAGTTGTGGCCTAATGGTTAGAGAGTCTGACTCCTAACCCTAAGGTTGTGGGTTCGAGTCTCGGGCCGGCCACAACTGAGGTGCCCTTGAGCAAGGCACCAAATCCCCCCCAACTGCTCCCCGGGTGCCACAGCATAAATGGCTGCCCACTGCTCTGGTTGTGTGTTCACTGCTGTGTGTGTGCACTTTGGATGGGTTAAACACAGAGAACAAATTCTGAGTATGGGTCACTGTACTTAGCCATTTGACACGTCACTTCTCAATTTCACTTTAATCACTGATTACTGGAACTTGAAAACCTTCTGCTTTATTTTATTATACCTTATAACTAGATGTAAAAGGTTTATACATAATATATCAAAGAAAATAACAATGACAGATGTCTACAGCCACCAAATGTGGCCAATTTTATTTAAATACAGTGACATTAAACCTACCAGCCCCATCCAAACACACACTAACCCCTACTCATTTTTTTTTATATATATATGATATTCATATACACTAAATGGCCAAAGGTTTTTGGACACCTGATCATCACACCCTTGAATGGTTCTTCATAAATCTGTTGCCGGAAAATTAGAACCCCAGAGTTGTCTAGAATGTCTTTTTATGCTGTAGCTTTACGATTTCCCTTCAATGGAGTTAAAATTCCTAAACCTGTTCCAGCTTGACAATGCTCCTGTTCACATTGGAAGCTCACTGAACACCTTTGGGCTGAACTGGAACTGTAAAATACGCAAGACTTTTTGCATGGTCTGTGGTTTCAGGCTCTGACAGTTCTTATACCCCAACTATATGTTTTTTGTTTGCACCTGCACAGGCAGTTAGTAGGGATGAATGCTATAATATATTGCATCTTAACTAACATGAGCTTTCTTTGTCTTTGCCACAAGCATCATATCTGTCTACTTGCTCCTTTTGGCATAATAAAATACTTCCAGTCATGTGACTTTTGTTGCATGCCATGTGATACTAGTTTTAATGCCCACCTCACACAACTAGTCTAAACCAAATACTCCAGAAATGAAGAAATAATTTAACAGATGATTGATGCAGATGATCCTGTTGTCTGAAAATAACATATACAGCACAATAATTTGTTTTTAACTGTAGATTATTTTTCATTTTCAACGTTTATTCAGTAGAGGGCGCTGTAGTATAGTGCACTAACATCACACTAACAAGTCAGTCACTACTAAATCAGAACATTGAGTATTAATGTCCAGTTTTTCGTAAAAGTGGCATAAAGCAGCACATAATTAAACAATAGTATATAAAGTCACCAGACAGCCGGTTTCCTAATGAAAACTACACTTTCCTTTATTTCTGTAAGAAACCATTCATTTTAGGGTAATGTGCGTCACAATGCTGTTTAATAAAAATGAAAATATACAGAAGAGTCAAATATTTAACACTGGCTCAAGACTCGATAGCAACTATTTACAACTATATTTCAATCATATATACAAAGAAACACCAGACTAAACAAGACTAAAATGGCACTAAAAAGGACAGCTCATGCATCATGTATGAATTACTGTTGGATTTGACTTGCATTGAAAAAACTACCCAAGGAGTGGGTAATTAATAAAACCTCTGGTGTTTATTAGTTTCTTTCACAACACTGTGACTTTAAATGAGCCTGCACTTTCAATTGCAAACTTACTAGGGTGAACATACTAACATGTCCTTTATCTTGGTCTTTTTCTTGGATTTTATTAAATATGTATGTGTATATACATAAATATGAAAGTACTTTTGAGAGAGAGAGAGAGAGAGAGAGAGAGAGAGAGAGAGAGAGAGAGAGAGAGAGACTGGTAGATATATATATATATGTACAGCAAAATAATCTACAAAATCACAGAGTATTATAACAGAATTACACAGATTATATACCTAGTAAGATTAAACCCTGAAGTTAGCCTTATTGCAGCGGTGCCAACATGCTGCTTTGCTGATAAAGAGTCACCCAAAATGACACTTAGCAGTTTTGTCATAGCGGTCATCAGTTAATAAGTGAAAATGTTTGAGCTTTGGTGCAGATATCACTACAGAAGGACTGTGGTCTTACTCTCTCTTCAAAAAAAAAAAAAAAATATATATATATATATATATATATATATATATATATATATATATATATATATATATATATATATATTTTTTTTTTTTTTAAGAGAGAGAGAGAGTAAGACCACAGTCCTTCTGTAGTGATTTCTGTAGACTTTCTGCTGTTTTACATTTTGTTTTATCCCTCTTTCTGCTAAGATTTCCATGTTCCATTTTTTAATTAGCTTTTAAAGTTAGGGCAAAAAGCTAGGACAATAATCTAGGCTACTTTGTATTTTAGAGAAAGTAAGTACTGTTCGATATTGGAACATAAAATAACCAAAGAAAAAGTTAAATGCATCCAAAACCTCTTGAAATAACAGCCATCTGAAGTAAAAGGCTCTACTGTAACTCATTCGTTGACGTTTAAAATATAACAAATGAATAATGAACAGCTAAAAAGTTTTAGCTCTCTACATAAGAATGAGACAGGCAGCCAATTGTTGAATGAAAATGCATTATATACATGTAGAGCATTATGTATCCTTTACAGAGCCATATCACCGATGCTATTCAGTGAGCATTTACAGTGAATAGTAAACCAAGTTAAAGCAAGCCATCATAGGGCATTATCCAAACAAAAGCATAGTGTAGCACAACTGTTCATGTTAATTCTGTTTGTGGAAGAAAGCATTACACTTTTTGTTGCTTAAAAGGCAAATGATTTAACTCATGGTTCAGAACATAGACATATAGATACATAATTTTACTTACGTTAAGAAATAAACACATGAAATACTGTATGTAAAACAATCTGAGAATGGAACAAGTGAATGTCTCTAAGTAAATTTGTCTCCAAATAGGCCTAATAATCTTGAATCCTGACATTTATTAGGTAAATATTCTTAGATTTCAGATCTGTCCATTTGATATGATTTCATTCTTTTAAGATTAAATTAAATTATAATCATGTAAACAGATGTAAAAAAGCAATGTTGCATAATCTGTGTGTGTGTGTGTGTGTGTGTGTGTGTGTGTGTGTGTGTGTGTGTGTGTGTGTGTGTGTGTGTGTGTGTGTGTGTGTGTCTGTGTCTCTCTGTGTGTGTGTGTGTGTGTGTGTGTGTGTGTGTGTGTGTGTGTGTGTGTGTGTGTGTGTGTGTGGGCACGCTCTGCAAAATTATTCCAGGATATAAATATTCTCCTCCACTGGCCTTCTGGTCCGTATTTCGTAAATAATGTGTTTTGGCTCTTTTGACAAACTAAATCATGGAGCAGAAAAATGGGTTATTATAATATTACACACTCAGCTCTTTGTTAAAAATGAGCTAGAAGCTATTTTGCAACTCACCATCCACTATCAATGACCTTTGTATGGAACCCACCTGAATGCAAAACAATATACGAGATGAGGCTTCACAATGAATTAGTGAACTTCTCAATGTAAAAATAATTGGTTTTACGTGGTACAAGGCAGAATAAGAGTGGTACGTACGTTTAAAGGCCAGCAGGGCCAAGGCCCCCACCAAAAGCAAGAGCAGACTGAGAGACAGAGATAGCACGGGGATGTTGATCTGTAGTGTTATGCTTGTTATCGCTTCATCAGTCTACAGCACACAGAAAGCGTGAATTAAAACTGCCTCAAGCTTGTCAGGAAATCATTTAAATAATAAATGATGTGACTCAGATATGTCATACTCACCAGAGAGTTAGAATTGTGTAGGGTGTGGTTTTGCCCAGAAATGTCAAATGGTGCATCGCTGATCTGATCTGAGGCCGGAGATACTATGGAGGAAAAAAAACGTGTATAAATGCATATGCTCAGAAGACCACTTCCCTCGAAGTGACTGAGTTTCATACTGACAGAGTGACTGTGTGGTTTTTGATGACTCACTGATAAAGCAGTGAGTGACATTTCATGTTTTCTGATCATGCAGAAAGAGCATCTTACAAGACTTTGTTTTAAACTACTAGTCAATCATGTATTAGGCTATATCTAGATATGCATTTTTAGAAAAGTGTAGCATTGAACATAAGTTATCAAATTAATCAGATTACTTTGTAGATTAAAAAAGCTTAAGTTAGCCATCTAATCTCATTAACTCTTGTTAATTAATAAAGAGTTCTTAACTAAAATTCGACAAATTCTAGGTTTCAGGACAAGTCTTTCCTCTGTCTGCCTGAACTAAACTGACCCTCAAGCTTAAAACAAGAAAATAACCCACTATTTTGGCAAGTGAGGGGAAACATTGTTAGCTCACACCTGCTATAGTTAGCACACAACTACTAGTGTTAGCTAGTTCCTGCTATTCTAATGTATTGCTGTATTTTACTTTAAAATTATTCAAGCAAATAGTCAAAACTCTTAAAAAAAAAAGCATGAAAATATTCACCGAAGAAAAATTTTAGATACCACTGGAACATTGTTGTTCCATTTTCATCAAGGCAACTGAGCAACCCCCTAAATGTCAAACCCCCTAACCCTAGCAACATGTCAGTGAGAGACAAATGCAGTGAGTGGAAAGAAAAGATATTTCTTTTAATTGTTAGTAAATCTTAACAGTAAGGTAATAAATGTTAACAGTATTAGATATAAGAAAAACAAGTGAAAGTAAAGTATGGATATAGACATAGAATTAGTTCTGCGGTGAAAATGTCAATTCTGCAACAATTACATTTCTAAAGAATGATCTACTGGTTTATTGTTCTAGCTTAAAAAGGGTTTGAACCAATATGTTACTCACCTGTCTGGGTTTGTAGTGGTTCTGTAGTGTGAAGTGTAGTAGTTGTTGGTACTGTTGTCACTGCACCTTTTGGGAAATAATGGTAAAACTTTGGGTTTTACATTCACTAGCATTTAAGAACATAATAGGGAAGGAAAAAAAGATTTAAAAACCATTAAGCCTTTAAACTTAACTTAAAATAAAATTTAAAGTTTATTTACCTTTTATAACCTTTAAAGTGTAGGTCACCTTCTTGTCATTGAATAGTCCATCTATATTTATCCTGCAGCAGTACGGGCCACTGTCTGCCTGTCGTATCCGCTGGATCCCCAGGTCCATTTGTCCAGAGAGAACATCTCCGATGAGTCTGTACCTGTCAGAGACCTTTGAGATGACCCCACTTTCATCTGTCTGAATGATGATGTCATTGCACCAAAAGGTTCCACAGTCTCGACCCCAGCAGACGTGGGTCATGCCATGCTGCTTAACAGAGTACTGACAGGACAGAATCACGGTGCTGCCCTCGGTTACCTTGAATGGTGTCTCTGATGATCTGGCAACTGTTGGATACAAAGAAAAATTAAGGTGAAAAGCATGATACAGGGACAAAAACGGCCTGACTGCTTCATAGAACATCAGTACAAGATTTAGCAGATGAAACTCAGATTTCTGTAATACATTGTTAGTACAAAGAAGACATTTACAATACAAGTCATTGCTAATCTTAAATTCTTTACCACTTTAAAAAAAAAATCATCATTGTTTTATTTACCTGAGATGTTGAGGACCAGAATCCAGAGCAGCAAAGTCAAACCGCTATAACTGGCAGCCATTCGGACTAGATTCTTAGCTGTGGTTTTGCATTTTAGCAAACCCTGCTTTGTGCTGGAGGCAGCCTGGGGCATGACAATGAAAGTCTGTGAAAAGGCAGCTGTGTTCTCGAGACCTCAGTCTGTGACATCTCCAAGCAAGTCAGAGCTACTGAGTCCCTTACGAGCTCTTAACTGTTGATGAGGATGGAAGAGAGAATAAGGGCTTTGTGAAAGAGGCCATGTTCTAGAAAAAAAATATATTTATTTATATTCTTGAAGGGTTCTGGATATTGTGAAAGACACACAATATTTTCTTATTTCCAAAAAAAAAAAAAAAATTATCTTATGGTGTGTCTGAATCTTATGCTTTTTTAAATCAGCTTTCTGTTGCAAAGCTGTCGCAAGGTTGCGATGGACTTTGACTGGAATCGAGGCAAGCACATCATGACACAAGCATGTAGAGAATGTTTTGTATATACAGTTTCATTTAGCTTTGATCTATTTTCAGTAACACTTTTGCAAAAAAGACAACACCACCAGAAAAATCAGACAACACCACCAGGGTTGTCACAGGGTGCACCAATAGCTTCCATCCCTGTGACAACCCTGGTGGTGCTGTCTGATTTCTCAGTGGACAATCATATTAATCATAATTTCAGTGTACAGGCAAAGCCTTTTACAATGTTTCTACATAATTGACACGTCAACAACTGTCCGGTTTGAGTGAACCGGCACCTCAGACTCTTGTTTCATCAGCTGTTGTAGCATATCCACATCAAGGTCTAGCATGTTGTGCAGTCTGAGATGCTTTTCTCTCTACCACAGTTGTAAAGAGAGGTTATTTGTGTTATACAGTAGTAGCCTTCCTGTCTGCTCAAAATGTTCTTTACCTTCTCCTTTACAGTACATTATTATATATGCACCATTGTAGCATCACCAATGAACAGAATGGTGGTCTGTTCTCCCTACAGCAGTGACACTGACATTGTAGTGTGTGTGGGTGTGTGTGGTCCCAGTCCAGCAGCATTGCGAGCACAGTGTGAACACTATATTATATGCATCCACCTTGCTGGTGTCCCTTTGGGTCTATGATTAGAGACTAGAACTTGAGATTATGTCTTTCACACATTGTGCTATTCCTGCTCAAACCCTTCATCAGTGTAAGTTTATAACAACACCACAGCTGCAGAATGGATTTTTTTTGCTCGAATGACTGTTCTCAACTCAGCAGCTACCCTACAGTGTCACAACAATGCTGTACTGGCTGATACACAGTGTCACTGTTGTGCTGAGATTGATACATCATCCAGACAATATCAGGCTAGCGGTGGTCCTGGGGTGCTCCCTGAATATGACTGAAGAATATGACAATTGACTCGTGGGATTGTTGTGGTTGGAGCCACCCAGAGACTGTCATGCCTTCTTTGAACCAATGTTGCATCAGATAGCTGTATTGTCTGGTCTTTATCAGCAATCATTTAAAGACTTATTAAAGGGTATTAGTGTTGGGTCTGTACTGAACTCAGATTTTTTCGCCCACCCATTAGTTCCTCAGGATCTCTCCTTTACATACATACACTCGGACATTATTTACATTATTTCCTGTCCAGTGTCACCCAAATGAGGATGGGGTTCCCTTTTGTACCTGGTTCCTTTCAAGGTTTCTTCCTCATATCATCTCAAGGAGTTTTTCCTGGCCACCTTTGCCTCCGGCTTGCTCATTAGGGATAGATGTTAGAGATGTATAGTATTTAAAATTTCAAATGAATACTTTTAAATTAATTTTAATCTTTAAATTAATTTATTAATTAATTTATTCTTCTTCTTCTTCTTCTTCTTATTATTATTATTATTATTATTATTATATAAACTGTATATTTTTTTTATTTTTTCTCTTTTTTTTCTTTACTTCTGTAAAGCTGCTTTGAGACAATGTGAATTATTAAAAACGCCATACAAATAAATTGAATTGAATTGATGAATGAGAGGGTTGAATACTTGCAAATAGCATAACAGATGGGCAACAGTTTTATACAACTTAGTTTTATATAGATACAACACCTTCTCTCCTCTTGAATGTTACATCTACCATTACTTTCTGGTGTGCTGCATAAGCATGTATTAGCCTTGATAATCTGTTAAATCTTTTTTTATCACTCTTTTGATTATGAAATCATGTGACCTAACTATTGTATTTAAATAAACGAGTGTCCTTAAAAGTGATGTTATGACAATCCTTGCTACGGTTGAAGTCACAGTAGGTTCTAGGGGTAGAGTTTTGTGCATGTGGGCAGAAAATGTGTGCACAAGGAGTAAAATATACTAACCCACTAGAGATATGACTAATTCCAGTCCTGGTTATCTTTGACTCATCTTGTGTAATGCACTGTTGATTATGCTTTGTCATTATTTTTTACTTGTTCAGATTTCACCACAAGAAAGTTTTAATTTTGCCCCTAAACAATGTTCTGCAGTAGTTATTATTAGGCAAAGCCAGCCATGCTGTACTGTATAGATATGATCATAGTATTGGAGGCCGTATGAACTACACAGCAATCAAGGGCATGTGATCTAAATTTCTAGCAAAGCCTATAGCTTTATTATAACTCTTTTTTAATCATACATTTTCCAGATGCTCGGTATTCTCTTTATAAAACATTTCTGCAGCTCTTGCTATCATTTAATCGCAGGAAGTTTTAGTTCTTAGCACTAGCCTGATAGGCACAACAGGACAAACTGGTGAAATACATTCATGGAATGATGTTGATTTATTGCTTATTGCTTTAACTTTTATACTGTAACATTTACAAATTTACAATTTTAACATGTACAAATGACATTTGAATATCTGTAGGCTAAAGAAATTGATTCAACCAGAAAAGACAATCACAATGTTAGTTTTTGGTCCAAAGCTCGCACTGTGTACAGTATACTGTACAAGAAGTTCTTTGAATTATCTTGACCATTGTTCATATTCACTCTCAGTTTCTAATTGGTAGATGTTTTCCACAGCCATTGACCTGCTGTACAGACCAACGCTGACTTCTGAGTTGCTGTAGATGGCTGAGGGGTTTGAGTTCTGGTCTCTGGTGGGAGAAAATTAGAACCAGATGTAAGAAATATTTAATATTTTGACTCTCAGTTATAAATGGTTTTACTTTATCGAAACAATAAGGCACAAATGGAAAAGTAAAATCGCTTAAAACACACTTTGTGATGAAATAAAATTCTTTCACTAATGCCTAATGCCTGTACAGATAAATGGATGTAATTTTAATATTTGACACAAGTAAGTTTCCTCATACATACAGTAATATAAAAATCTAAAAGTGTAGCATTAGATTATTTTTATTGATTGCAAAATGTTCCTACTTTTAACTGAATAACATTTATGCCTTTTTATACAGTATGACTCAGATGAATGTGAATTTTTCTTTCACTTACGTTTCTAAAAATCTGGTTCTTCTTTTTTTCTTCCCTGAAGAATAGAACAGTCATTCAGTATCGTCTTTAGATCAACATGGAAAGAACAACACTGGTGTTTGACGTAAATGTACTCACATATCAGATAAACAGCAGTGCCAAAGGCCAGGAGAATCAGCAGGATTGATACAACAGTTACAGGAAGCGTATCATCTTTAGTTACTTTCTTTTTTATGACAAGATAATTAGAATTAGAGATTTTAACAATGATATTCATGATACAGCATTTCTGTTTAAAGTCATGAACACTTACAATTTTATTAGCCTCTGGAGTCGAGGTGTTAGAGTAGTGACTTGTGTTAGTGGAGTTCACTGGAGTTCACCAAGAGAAAAACATCAAAATGTTAGAAAATTTTCCAAAATGATTCATTTTCTGCATTTTATATTATTGCATTTACCAGACTTCATACACAAGACTATGTAGATATTTAAAATCAGCATCACAATGAAAGGCAGGACATTATGAATTTTGCTGTACCGTGTGTCGGTTCCGTGTACCATGCTGGTCCGTCTGTTGTACTTGGAGATAAGGAATACACTTCAGGTCCTATTTTTGAAAACAATATTTTTTCTACATAAATTATACATTTCTACAATAGAAACTTCCACACATACGGACATGTAAGGTGGGTACAAATTAAAAGCATCTGCAAATTAAAAAAATGTATCGGTTCCTTTTCTAGACTATTTTCCATTGATATGCTGTCAGACCACTTGTTCCCATTTCCCACCACAACTTATTTAGAATTAACAAACGTATTGTGGATTTGCTGAATTGTGGATGACGTCATCAGAAATGAGTCAAAAACATCAAAATCAGAGGAAAAAAGAGAAATGACTGTTTACTGTATGTCTTAGTCCTATTTGTGACTTTGATGTAAGAGATCAACAAAAACAAAAGAAATGTATATACTACATACAATTATATTTCAATAGTAATATAGTTCACATTATTTTTAGTAGTAGGCTGTTGATGTTACTGGTGTTTAACTACGTAAGCTCAATGGCACAACTGCTAATGGCACAATTCCACTTTAAGACCATTAAATGTCCTCCTGCTACATAACACTGATTTTCTGAGTGACAAGTCAACCACACAGACAGCCTTAAAAGTATTTTTTTATCACTTCTTTATTTTTCTTTGAGGTGTCAGGCAACTGCGTAATGTTCTTTAGCCATAAAGCACCACTTTGTTTTCATATACATCAAGTGGACAGCAAAATATACCAAAACCGAAAAAATGTTAATAACTATTATTAAAGATGGTCTGAGTAAACTGAAGTTTGTAGTGATTCCAACATTTACTAAAATGCATTAACATCAAAAATGTGGATGTCCCAAACCTTAAAGGTGCACTCAGATCATAACATTCTTTAGCTCTTATGAGACCTCAGTCTAATTCCTTTTCACAGTTGTTCCTTCTGGACTGAGACCAACAATCACTTAGATTTGGGTGTAACTCACTTTACTGATGGTCTCGATTGTTCTCGCATTTGCTTGTGCCTTTTTCTGATTTTCTTGTATCAGCATTGTATTGGTGTTATGTTGAAACCCTTCACTTTCAATTCTTTAGAGAACTGTAGCAACCTTTTAGACATAGCTAACTGGTTTCTTATCTAATCCTTACTCCACATTTTAAGGAGAGCTTTGTCACCTCTGACCACACAACTCCTAGAACGACAATGTTTTAAATATTTGAGCTAATCATCACACCATCACATAAGCAATGTTGGGGAAAAATTTGGTTGTCAAAAGGTTTTAGAAAAATTATTATTTTGAGATATGAGCTGGGAAACTCACAGTCTGTCAACAAATGTGTAAATGAAACCACATAGAGGATTTGAAAGAAAAAAAAAACCTTACTCCTACTACCTCCAGCTTGGTTTGCTTTCTGGGGTCCAGATATAGCATATGGTTCAGATTAAGAAGCCGTGAAAAGCAGTGAATCAGCTTAAATTGGTTGAGACAAGTCGATTTTATACAATAAGTCTTTAAAAAATGTTATTTATGTCTGTACTTTTGAGAGTCACAAACAGCTGGAACCAAATGCCTTGTGTGTGTCAACACACTTGGCCAATAAACCTCATTCTGATAATATGTGACCCAGTATCATAGTTTCTGCAGAAGATTAAAATCTGCTACGAGCATGATGGTTGTGCCACCGTGTCTTTAAATATTCCACAGAAGTAGAATAGAATTGTTTTGTCATTTTTTTTCTGGTTAATTTACTTGAGGAAGTTATATTCCTGACACTACAGAAGCACATGATGTTAATTTTGCTGAACAAATGGAATAACGTAAAGGAAATCTTCCCTTACAAATATACTTTGTGACGTAATTGTATGTATTATATTGTGAAATTTTAGTGTTAGGATTGTGGTTGCTATAGTAGATACACACCTTTAATTATGATCAGGTCGACTATGATTTTTTCATCATTGAACCATCCAGGTACATGCACACGGCAGCCGTATCTTCCAGAGTCTTCCAGTGTGGTGTTGTGGATTGTCAAAGATGCATCTCCTTTCTGTAATTCTCCATCAAGATGATATCTTTGTGACTTTTGCCTCACCACTTTCTTTCCTTCAAAGGCAATGATTTCACTACCACACCCAATATTTGGAACATCTCCCCTCATCCAACATATCTCACATATCCCCTGTTTCTTCACGTCATACCTGCAGGGTAGAATGGCGTTCTGACCACTGACGACTTTAACATTAATTCCTCTGCATGGACAGACTAAACAGGGTTGCAAAGGAGAACATTAAGTCAGATATTGTGTACAGTAGCAATATCTAAAACCCTCAGTCCTAGATATTGAGTCCATGATATATAAATGCTCTTACACCGAGCTAAATCATAACCCACCTTCATCAGAATTATTAGTTATTAGCCTGTATTACTGGATACTTAAATTAATTAATCCAATGTTTTATCCAAGCAGTTAATTGGTTTAAGCCGGAAAAAAAAAAAGATCAGCCTAAAAATAATGTCAATTTGGACGTTAAATAAAAAAGTTTGATTCATAAGCAATTTTATTTTTACAGATAAAGTGATCACTATCTGTGAAGAAGGTTTAGAACCTCTGTTTAAAGCAATTAATGAGCAGAAGAACTGCACCAAATTAATCAGACATTGATTTTAAGTTTGTTCCTATTGTCTTTTATACAGTGTGTATATTTGTAATGGAACTGGTTTAAAAATATATACTATGAATATGAAACAAGCTAGCATATTACTCATGCTGTATGTAGTTCTGAATAATAGTATTATTAAAGTTTTGACCAATTTGCTTACCTGTGAGACAGAGAAGGAGCCAGATTGAGAAGATCCAAGAACATACCCAAATCATGGTGACCTGTTTGCTCTGATTGACACATTTCATTACTTCTCTCCTATTTCTTTTGAGGTTTCACAAGTCACTGAAGATGCATGTGACTTCCTGCCTGATGTCATAGGAAATCATACGCCCTTTGAAACTGTAATTTGTTTATTACATATATATACATATTAGATGCTGCAGTGTGATTACTAATGAATTAGGAGTGCAGAAAGCAGAGTCTTCCTAATTTAAAAAAAACTATGTATTCTGAAATGTAAGCATCATAGTCTTCCTTTTCATTACTGTAAGGTTTGATTCAGCACTAGGGGCCAGTATTGGGCTAATTTTGATCATCTGATGGCCGAACTCACATATTTTTTTAATCGATCCTGGATAAAACTGCAATGAACCCAAAGCCTATCCATAGATCAGTGGGTGTGAAGCATCAGTACATCCTGGATGGGCTACCGGTACAGGACTCCATTCAGACACACACACACACACACACACACACACACACACACACACACACACACACACACACACACACACACACACACAACATAGAGACAATGCAGAGTAGCCAATCCAACAATGTTTTTGGGAGGAGGGAAGACATCAGAGAAGCTAGAGGAAACCCACATGGACATGGGCAGAACATCCACACAGACAGCAATTTGACCACAGCCGTCATTTATTTAATTATTCTTTCATATAAACATCTAGTTATTTGATTGATTTAGAAATGATTTCTAATTCATAGCTATAGTGAAGCTGCATGGTCAAGTTTGTTATGTAATTTGTGATGTATTTAAGAAAGGAGTCTCTTTTCTTTAAACCTCTTTAAAGGCTTGTTCCTTTGGGGTGAACCTTAAAGGGTTTATACAGAAGGTCTAGACTACATGTTCAGAGCAGGTCCTTTGATAGGTTCTTTCTTCTTTCCTAAACCGATTCTACTCGGAGTTCTCTCTGAAAGGGAAACCCTCTGTTCTACTATTGATAAAAATATTAAAGATTGTCTGGGGCACCACTTAAATTCTCCCTGTAGTACATCTACATACAACATACACAGAACATCCCTTATATAGACATTGACCCTATCTAAAGAATTCCCATGTTTACGTATATAAAGACGTGAAAGCATTTTGTTGCTATTGTATGTTATACATTTCACCTTTCACATGTGTGCTACCAAAGCGTACATTAAATAAGTATAAAAAAGAAATAAAAATTGATTCGAGACCCATGTGGTAGTATTTTCATTGTGCTTTATTTATTATTTTCTAGCACATACAGTGGAAGCAGGTGGGAATCGAAATACATAAACCTTGAGGGTACAATTTAAGAGCACATGGGAGAGAAGTGAAAGACTATTAAGAACCTGGTTGATAAAGCTGTTTGCTGAAACCTAGGGCAAGACTGTAATATACCATCCAACCAACAGAAATGTGTCAAAATAATAATAAAAAAGATCTAGTGCATATTACAGACAGCGGTCCTTCTACACATGAAGTCATGGCAAAACTAAACTGAAGGAATGGTTTAATTAGAAACTGACTATGTGTAAAGTATTGATTAACGTTAAATGTTATTTAAACTGGTGACATGTTAAAGTCCCTCACATTAGAATGAAAGAAGAAACAGGCAGGTCTAGATGATTAGCTTTTCGGCATGAAATATATTTCATGTTCGTTATAATGGTGTGATATTTCAATGAAGCACATCATATTTAATGAGTACACACTTGTGCTACAGGCGTGTATGGATGGGGGATGCTTCTGCTGTGGTCGTGTCGGGGGTATTTTCCATTTCACTGCCATCTTCACGTTTTCTGAAGCGTCGCAGCTCTAAGGGCAGAAAGACTTTAGTGCATAGCAAGCAAAGTGCCTCATGAGTCATCTTTTTCACTTCCACTCTTCCAGAGAGACAGTGTCTGAGAGCTAAATTAAACCACCATGCAGCTGAAAGAAATGTGGAAATTTCCACACAGTTTAACCTCAAGAACCCGACAAACATAAGACATTGAGTAATGTTCCATTTTGGCTTTTAATTATATTTAGATAAATCTAGAGAATCTAGAATTATTAGAGAGTTAATAAAAAAAAAGCTGCAATTCTGAATGTCAAAATTCAGCTTTTAAAATTGAACCTTGTTAAATTTTGCATTAAAAATATTTTTCTTATATTTTTGTCATTCCTGCAGTATTTTCCCAACAGTAAACCATATAATGTTCCATCAACAAGCACCTTGTATAACACAACATGGACAGTTATCTGGCTCTTGTAATATTTATTTTAGAACCTATAAATTGGATAAAAACCCAGAAACTTAAGTTTCTTAAACAATATTATTTGTCTTTGTTACCATTAGAAATATATACATTTCTGCAGCAATACACCATTAATGTTAAATTTCATGGTTTATTTTAAGTAATGTTGAGTTAAGCTGCTAACTCAAAGTTAACTAAAATCTCATATTTGTATACAATTATTAATTATACAACTCAGTAACTACTATCAGTATGAATACAATATAAAACTACAGGAAAACCAATCAGGAAATGTATGTACATATTTATGAGAGTAAGGACTAGAAATTTGTTAGACAGTTCCTGAGTTTACGAGATTAAACAAGAGACTTGGTTATTAGCTTTGTATAAGTTGTTGTTTAGTGTCATTAAAACTGATCACATATTCAGTTATACTTGACCACATATTATTTGTTCTACATTGGACTTACAGCACATCCATAAGCACTGCATAAACATTTTTAAAACAATACATATATGTATGTATGTACAGTATGTATGTATGTCAAGATCTGAGAAATGACATTAAAAAACATATTTAGTTCAACTTTAATTGACCACATCAGAATTCCTGTGAATAAATTGCTCAAATATTCAAAACTGTCTTTTTAAACAGTCTAAAAGGCTATAGAAATTAATGTAATGACTATTAGACGATTCTGATTGGCCGGTTGTTATAATTAGGGGTTAATTGGGAACACACATGTGACTGAAAAGGGTCTACCTTTTAAGACAGTGCATTTTTGCCATTGATACCATGAGAAAATCCAAGTAAATCTGCTAAAACCTCAAAGAAAAAAATTGTGGACCTCCACAAGTCCGAGTCCTGCTTCGTAGTCAAACCTGTAGAAGGTACCACGAGTATCTGACAAACAACTGGATGTAAATTGAATCTAAAGAACACACAGACACTGGATTGTTCAAGAAGGATGCACAAATGAACTCCTAGGGATAAAAGAACATTAATCTGAAAGGTTCAAGACAACACCTCAAAACAACAGCAAAAGAAATGGTGAAGATGTAGATGAGGTACCAAAGTACATCCACCACTGGCCTGCATCTCAGGGAACTTTAAATGTGTGCAACAGTAAATAATCGCAGTTGAAAGTTTATAGCCAACAGTATTATTTGTGTGATAATTAAATTTATCATGTATTTAGAGACTTACTATAAAGTGTCCACCTGTCATCTGTCTATTTGTGAGTTGTATTGTAATTATGTTGGCATCGTAGAAGCCAACATTCTGTTTTCCTATTTAAGCTTAGACAAAAATATATCAAGAGTAACTCCTCCTAGGGCTTTCGAGCCCCATGCACCAAATCCGGATATGTTGTAGAACCTGGTCTGAAGTTTGTTGCTATTAGTTTTCTAAGCGATCCGAGTACCGGTACTTCCGGTACCGGGTCTCAAAGTGGCCTTTTTTCCCATAGACTCCCGTTATAAATTTTTGGAGGTTTATAACTCGGCAAGCTTTCAAACTATCTACACCAAACTCGGCCAGCTCCTTTAGGGTGATACTCTGAACAAAAGGTTTAAATTGGTGTACTGACTGGCCTTTTGGTTGTCCCGCAACCCCACCCCAATATATGCAAAATCCAAAAACTTTTTACAACGTGGACATGTGACATATTAAAACACTCCGATCAATAAGGGGAACGTCCTCACGTGTATTCTGATGACATCATGTGATCATGTGAAAATAAAAAAAATTAGCACAACATGAACATGTGACACATCAAAACACTCAGCCCAATGTGTGGAACTTCCTCAAGAGTATTCGGATGATGTCACATGCTCGTCTCCACTTGCCTCCAAATGTTTTGGCACCCTAGCTTTCTGTCCTTTTGCCTCCAAACGTAACACTGATCCTTGTCCACTCACCTCCAAAAAACACCGGCCTTTGTGAATACTTGCTTTGTCAAAGCCAACATCAAAGTTTGTCGTCACAAACTTTACAAATCTAGTTAATCTTGTTTAAAAAAAAAACTTTTCAAAACTAATAACATGCAAGGGAATTATAAAACATCAGTCAATCCATAATTGGGGGCTATTCTCTATTCTGCCTTTCATGAAAAGACAGTCACATAAAAGATCTGAGGTTACCTCCTTAGTAATAAAATACACTTTTTCTATAATTATCCAGCATTGCTTTATTTCAAGATTTATGCAGTGCTTATGATTGTGTTATAAATGCACTATGTTCCCTTAATAAATTCAGTGTAGCAACATTTTTCATAAATGTTCTTAAACATATACACATACATTCACATACATATAAACTTACTCCATATAAGTGCAAAGATTAAACCAGGGATGAATATAATGGCTCCCACTCTCACTACAGTCAGGATAAATGTTTCCACTCCACCCTAAATGAGAAAAAAAAAAAAAACAAGTTCTGCGATGGGTTGGCACTCCATCCAGGGTGTATCCTGCCTTGATGCCCGATGACGCCTGAGATAGGCACAGGCTCCCCGTGACCCGAGAAGTTCGGATAAGGCGGTAGAAAATGAATGAATGAATGAAAAAACAAGTTCATTAGAACCTGAAGTCATAGTTTACTAAGACTGGTATTGAAAAGATATTGCACAAACCTCAGAGTCTGCCTTCTGTACAGCTGAACTGTATCCTGAGTTGACAGTGATTTCTGAAATGAGTTGAATTTTTTCTTTTAATCTCATTCTCTCTGTCTGGCTCATAAATACTGTACAGTACATTGGGAATAACAAAGCTACACCAAGATATTAATGACATGCCTTCAGACTAGCATTCTCTCTCAAGTGAACACAATTAAGCTGAATTTATGTCACTTTTTCCTGTAATGTGGTCTAGAATGCTAGCAATGCCGTATACTACACACTGCTACAATGCAGTGTGTTGAATGATGTATATACAGTATAACTCTGTAGAAGGCTAGGGGAAAGACTTGGAAAACTAGACATAATATCAATAACCAACAGAGTCCCTGGAAAAAGTTTAGATTTCGGAACAAATTATGATGTTCTCTCTACATGGAATACATTACTGTATGTTTCCACAAGTAAGCTTAATGCAACAAAATGTGGGTCATGTGTCTTAAATTGGGATAAAAGCAGGCTGTATTTATCTAAATAATTTTCACCATACAGAGTAGATGGAAAATAAGCTTAATTCTAAGTAGTGTCAGCTGAAAGCAGACCTTTTTAATTAAATCGGAAATTTAATAATTGAAAAAAAAACAAAAAAAAAAACAAAAAACAAAACCACAACAACAGCCAAATGATCTTTTTTGCCTGGAATGCCTGGCCTTGATATTAAATACATTTACAGCATTTGGCAGATGCCTTTATTCAGAGCAACATACAAACATGCTTAGAAGGCTCTATAGAGGAATAACATAACCACTGGTTCAATTGCTCACAGACTGAAGAATCCATGAGTCTAAAACTCTGCTGGGAAGAAAATATTTTTCGAAAACAAACATGAAAAAGTTTAAACAGGAAGGATCTCATGTTTGCTGTTATGAAATGCTGATAGTTTACGTTTCACTGACCTTGTGTGTGCTTTTCTGCAGAAGTTGGTAGAAAATTTGTGATGTTGATTGCGTCAAATCCTTTGTAAAAGTAAAAAATAAAAATGAGAAGAATTTAGACAACCCACGATTCGATTATTAGATTGGCTACATGTTCTGATCTGGAGTAGTCATGCAGCAGTGAAATTAAATATAGGCTTTAGATCTGTTCATATTTTTGATAAACTTGCCAGTCAAAATATTATTAAGGGTGTGCTTACCATTTGTAATGATGAGGTAAAAACTGTAGCTAAGGTCATTGAATAGTCCTGGTATCTCAATACGACATACATAAAATCCCGTGTCTGCATTTTGTGCCTTCTTGATGGTAAGTGAAACATCTCCATGCTGGAGTTTATTAGGTAAACTGTATCTCTTTGACTGTCTGTATTTGACCGTCAGTCCATCAGTAGCGATGAGTGTATGTTCACAGTTGAACCAGGTTTGATCTCTTCCCCAACAAACATTTGATATACCATAATTGCTGACATCATATTCACAGGGTAAAGTAACCATATCCCCAACTAGTTCAACCACCGTCAGTATAGATCCTTCACACACTAGAGATAAAGCACAGAGAATTCAGCTCTCATTTCCTACATAATCAAAATTCTCAGTATCGTTGCTCCACTTCTGTGATATTTAAAAATTTACCTTTTCATAGACTTTAGATGAATTTGATGTAAAAATGTACTTACATACAACCAAGATGCCCAATGTAATTAGAACCACAGAAGTCAGCATTTTCTGCAGCAGAATAGTCTCTTAAAGCACTTGCTCATGGACAAATGGGCAGCAATCTGGAAACTTCTATCTGACTACTTCTGTTTTCCATGACTGTGGTTCACCAATAGGAAAGATTTTTAAAATAGAATTAAACATGCCATTCTACCTGCTGGTTTGACTAATAGTAAACCATAAATCAATGTTATTCACATGGTATTCTCATAAATGGATAATGCAGAACCTCGGAAATGGGCATATCCACACATTAGTGCTGTAAACTTTGGAGTGAGCAAATTCAAACATTAACAATGCCAAAAATATGTTGTTGGCTTGTTTATTGTGGATGTTTTTTTTCTTCGATACAGTGCATTTATTCATTATTGTATTATCAAGCTATTTATTAACCAGCAGGTAATAAACATTTTACCTATTTATTACCTTAAAATGCCATTTGATAACTTTATTGGTGTGACAATAAAATATAATATCATTTGTTCCACCACCTAGGTTCCAGATTGAGTCTTGGTATGTACAGTACCTACCTTGTACCCTGGGAGATAGAGATAGTGGGACCAGTTGAGCAGTTATAGAAGTTCAGAAGGAGGGTGAAGCAGCGCAGGATGTGATAATGCTTTGATGCTGGTCCATTTTTTGGCTTTGTAGGCAAACATCAGAGTTTTAAATCTGGTGCAGGGAGATAGAGAAAGAGGGAGCATACCAATGCTCTAAGCTATTCTAGTCAGATCTGTTTATGTCTATTCAGGTCCATTCTAGTCTATTTTATTGTGGTGTGTAGTGCTCTTTCCTATTTATCAAATAATATTACATGTTGCATACTATAACAAGCAATAGCCTATAGTTTTTCGACCTTCACATTTGTGCATAACAGACTTTCATGAGGGACTGAATCTACTGATACCACATTCCCCATGAGGTCAGAAGGCAAAATGATCACTTGAGCCCATTTCACCCAAAGAAAGTCTTCTGTATTACATTTTTCATATCAGCAAATGTAATGTACCTGTAGATCAGACCGGACAAATAAGAATAATACCACAGCCAGCACTGACCAGAAGTCAATCAAAAATCACTGAGCAATTGTATGTAAGGTGGGACATCTCAGGGTAAACTTTTTCTAAGCATATTTTTCTTTTAAACAGATGACCTCACCACCTCACCACCTCACTGTCCTTGTAAAGCTGCATGGCATCAGTTACCCAGTGGCTAGGTCCTGGATAATGATGTAATGAATGAGCACCTATGAAGATTGCATGCTGTTTTTAATCTTGAAAATCGCCAACAGTCTGAAAAGTCCTTATAATAATAATTTCATATTAAGAAAGTTAATGACTAAGAAACAGTTACACATATTTGGGTAGTGCATCCAACATCCAAGTCATTGTGTAAGTTGTTACTCTAGAAATGATAATGTATATGAACAAGTACATTAATATTACCCCTTCAGCTGGAATTAATTCTGTTATATAAAATTGATCAGCTCTTTCCGAAAATGTATACCTCACCAAGGAGAAAACAAGACTCCTTATTTTCCCTCCTAATTGTTTGTTTACTTGTCCAGAGGTAATTTAGCAATTGCCACAAGGGGCTGTGTTTAAGCCTTCAGTAAAAACAGAGCTGTGGGTTTTTTTTTGTTTTGTTTTTGTGAGTAGAGAAAATGGAACACAGAATATTAGTTTCAGTGTAATGTGGCCTGTGAGAATTTCATTCAAACACTGATGAATTACTAGTGAGGTCCAGTTACAGTGGCCAACACATTTATCTTGAATTTTTCAAGAACCAATTCATTCAGTCTATGAGAACATGTTTGATCTTTTTATCACTTGTACTATTACTTGCAGTACTGCAAGATGTTCCTAAGCCTGGTTCTTTAAGCCCAGTGCATTCTAATGTTTTCTTAGATTCATCACACCCATGTCACCTGACAAGAACATTTGACATTTGATAGAGTTTTTCTGATCAGGTAAAAGATAAATATACAGAGCACATTTGATCAAGGATCAGGGTTGGGGATGACTGAACTACTAGATACAACCTTATTTCATAGATTGAATCATCAACAGTGCCTGAATTAATACCATCAAACCAAGTTACATTTTTTTTATTGTTTAGAACTAATACATAAATGAATAACTAACTAACCATTATTAAACAGATTTTATAATTATATTATAATTAGATTTATTCATTTTAATTTTATAATTATTTAGAATTAGCTTTTATAATAAATAGAATTTATAATTATAATGAATATATTTTATCATTGATAAATGATTTATCACCTTTAAGATGCCATTTGAAGGAGTGCGTCACTCCTTAACACTAACAACAAACATAACTGTCTAACATATATTTACTGAAAAACTAAAGACAAGTTTATGTTATTTTTTTTATTATCTGGCTGATGCATCAGGGTTATTATTCTAACTTGATTTAGAATAAACCTACAGGTTTCTTTGTGATGCTTTGCATCTGTTGTAAAGGGTGTATATATAAATGTAGGCATGCTGTAATAAATTATCTCAGAAAGTGACTTAATATTTGGAAAGCACTTCCAAAAACTGAAGTGTGAAGATGGCAAATTATGATTGCGGACATGTATAAATGGACATGTGCCCTGGTGTCTACATGCAAAATTTGAAGATATTCCCTTTGTTTCTAACTTTTATAATGAAATGGAATTGCCCAGTTGTATTAAAGATCCTTGTTAAAGAAACCACAACCTCTGCTATGTGTTATGTTTTTTATGAAGCTTAATAAGCAATAATTTCTCTGATGCTTCAGGACATATAACTAAATTTCAAATAAACTTACCAGGTGTTTTTTTGTGATTCTGTGAATCAAACCTATGCCATTTCAGAGTGTCCGGTACTATGCAGTAAAAAAATTAATGAAGCAATGTTTCTCTCTCTCTCTCTCTCTCTCTCTCTCTCTCTCTCTCTCTCTCTCTCTCTCTCTCTCTCTCTCTCTCTCTCTCTCTCTCCCTTTATTACCTTCATTTTAAGGCTTAATATAATGAGATACAATCACTAGCACTCTTAAGAAGGATGCACAGCTGTGATTAAATGAACTTATTAAGAATACTTGTCATCATGCTTGATTCATTTCATTTGTATTTCAAGTATTATCGTTAGTTTGTCCATTCTAAAGCTATAAATTATAAATTCTATGTAATTGCTTTGTGGTCACATACTTAAACTACCTGTAAACTATTAATTGCAACGTGTCTTGCCAAAGTGCCTCAGAATGACTGTTGGTGGTATGTAAACACAATAAACAAAATCATTAAACTAATGTGAATTTCTTACAAAATCATAACTGCCCAAATGCTAGATACTGTGTTCCCTTCAAAGCATGTATATTTTTTTAAAATCTCAAATCATTGAGGCAGATTTATTTGTATGATTTCTTTGAATTTGTAGTTAAATGGGAAACTATTTTAGGTCACAGCAGTGGGACAATTTGCATTCATGTAAAATATGAGCTGCCAATCATTTCCCTACACCAGCGGTGTCCAGTCTTATCCACAAAGGGCCGGTGTGGGTGCAGGGTTTCATTCCATACAAGCAGAAGCCACACCTTCTGCTTGGTTAGAATAAAAAACCTGCACCCACACTGGCCCTTTGTGGATAAGATTGGACACCGCTGTCATACACCCAAATATAATAACTGTAAAGATAAAATGTTTACCTGTGGATAAATCCTTTTTATATTTGTAAAACTATAATCTTCCTTTGTCTGTGTGTGTCTCTGTGTGTGTGTGTGTGTGTGTGTGTGTGTGTGTGTGTGTGTGTGTGTGTGTGTGTGTGTGTGTGTGTGTGTGTGTGTGTGTGTGTGTGTGTGTGTGTGTGTGTGATAATTTTGTCAAGAAGGGTCAAGAAGGGTGCCAATAATTCTGAACTTGACTCCAGCTTAAAAATAAAAGTGTATCCATTTTTAAATGTAGTGGCAAAGCATCTGCAACAGTGACCTTCCTTGTCACTGTGCATGTAGGATTTTTAAACAAATATACAATGTTTACACAGAGTCTATGTTTGTGTCATTTTCACACTTTCATCCCTGTATTAAGGCAAACTCAGACATAACATATTGTGTCTGTGTGTAATTGTTTGGATTCAAGGAGACCTGTTGTTATGAGACCATGATAAACCTCAGCCTGTCTGAGTCTGAAATGAATCATTGAACTCAATTTAGCTAATTTGACTGCGTGTCTCTCTCTGTCCCTGGACATAATGTATTCTCAAAACCTGCCATGAGCCTGAATTAATTATGCCATTCGTGTGAATTAGCACCTACTGTGTTCAGTTGGAACATTTTGGATAGGTTGCTTGAACATTGATTTTCCACACAACGGACTCATTTGAAGCACAGAGACAGTCAAAAAACTCTGACATTCACATTTACAAAAAAGAAGTAGCATGTTATACGTAGAATGACTATATCATAAAGGACAATTTTTTTTTAATCTTTTCTAAGACTCATTATTTAGTCAAATCACATCCCTGTGCTGAATACATGATGTACAATATCATGCATCATCAACTGTTAGTGGCTAGGCATGTAATTATATATTTTGTCATACAGATTTCCATCAGTCTCATTTAATGTGTATTCACTGTAAACATGTATCATGCTATAAGAAGTTAAATAGGATCCAGGGTAACTGATTTTATATTGTGTGTATAGTCTAGCACCTGCTGTCTAGGGTTGAAATATGTCCAATAATCCTCTTGCTCCATTACAAACCTAGGCAATACATGGAACTTCACAGAATAGAAGTCAATTTGCAATTTATTCAAAAATCTGAAATTGTGTATGAACTTATAGTTTTCCATTTCGAGCAGTGATTTTAATAGCTCTCTTCTACAGATGAATTACTGCAATGAACACTGTTAATACCTTCATTAGCATTGCTTCAGGCCACCTCTATGTAAGTAAATAATCTTGAAAATAAACAGGACTCAACCAGAAAGACTGAAAATTGCTGGGTACAAAGAATATCTTCATTAGAAAAGAAGGGAAAGAGAGGAAATCATTTTAGCATGAATCTACATTCCACCTTGCCACAGGTCCTGAAATATTTATGATCTTAAGTAAATTTTTATCCATATGGTTTCCTTTTATTTGTACATGCATTTAGTAATAAACAAAAACAAAGTTATTTACTAAAATTCAGAACATTGATTGCAGAGGGGCAAGTTTAGTTTTATGTCAAGTTCTCATGAAAATTACTGAACTTATATAGCTAAAATTGTACAAATAATGCATTATATACGTTATGAATAATTTGATCTACCAACATGACTTATATCTGCTAAATCTTACACACTGTTAAAGAACATGGGACTAATTGTACAACATATATTTAGTAGGCCAAACATTGTGAACCGTATTGTTTGTCTTTGTTACATGTAATACTATGATTAAGTCTTAAAACAGACATTTGGCCTTTCTTGTTGAATATACCCTTGTGCAAAAACTGAGGTCCAGGTTTGGTGGCCTGCACAGAGCACTGGCCTCAATCATACTTTTAGGGTCAGTTAGGATATCTCATTCAACATCGGTACCTGATCACACTAATGCTTATTTAACTGAATAGGTACTAATGCCCACATACACACTCCAAAGTCCTAACCATGTCAGAAGAGTGAATATGGGCTGGTGGCTTACTGTATGTAATTCGAGTGAGATGTAGGATTTACAAGTTCATATAGGTTTGATGGTACTGTAAAGCAAAAACTTGTGGCCACACAATACTTTACACAACACAGTATTTATAACAGCTGATTAAAATTGTATTTAAAAAAAGAGTGAAAGAGTGTTACATATATTAGTGAATGTCCCGAGGGAGCATTTGGTGAATTTGTAAAATGTAGCACTGCGATTTTGATTCAAGTCCCATCATTTTGCTCATAACTAGGTCTTTGTTCATAGTTTCAGTTCAAGCAGTTCCCATATGTATTTCTTCATTTAGTGAAATTTCACACCCATGATGATTTGTATGTTTCCCATTACTTCTGCTCAATATGTGTGCCAATTTCTGTCAGAATCATTGTGCAAGTCTTAATTCTCAGAAGTGGTATAGCTCAGCAGAGGGTTATGTGATGCGGATCCAAAGAGAGCAACATGAAAATTTTGTCAGTCAGCCCTTTTGTTCAGTTGTGATGAAAGTGAACAGGGCAGTGTGGACTGGGGAAGAAAGCAGGGCAGGCAGCTCTGTTGGCACCAGGAGTGTAGATTCAGTCCCATTTGTCTAGCAACGATTGCCGTGCAGCTGATCCAACCCCATCACATGTACCTGCATTTTAATGAAGATATTTGCACTGGAATAGGCACAATCTAATTACTACCAGACTTCAGACACCTCTTCAACAGACACATTTTCAAAGACCTTTTTTCCTTGCACAGGAGAGAGTATAAGAAACACTGTTTAAGCTTGATTGTTTGATTGAGATTCAAGTGGTGGCTCAAGCTAAG
The DNA here is from genome assembly GCF_022655615.1 of Tachysurus fulvidraco. Classification (NCBI taxonomy): domain Eukaryota; kingdom Metazoa; phylum Chordata; class Actinopteri; order Siluriformes; family Bagridae; genus Tachysurus; species Tachysurus fulvidraco. Next base: position 6,216,647 of record NC_062538.1, on the reverse strand, counting down.
AAATCGTCCCTTAGAAAAGAAGATTTAATGTCACAAATCTGGCATATATGCTATAATGTCCAAGAGCTTAGATTTTATTGTTCGAAAAGCTTTGATCTCTTTCTAATAAGGAAAAACTAGGATGCTATATAAAACCTTTATGAATTTGCCCACAAGAAGACAGTATAAATTAATAGAATTTGTAAAGAAAATATAAACAAATATTAATTTAACAAAGCAAATCAACAAAGAAACAGAACCCACAGTTCCCTACCTTACAGATATGTAATATGTATTTAAAATAGATGACACAACAGAAAAAGGTACCAGATTTTCACCCTAGAGATGTGGTTTCGGATTTTTGGATCCCACATATTTAAAATCAGAGTGCCACTGATTTACAAAACTGTGAAGTTGATTTATTTTTTTCTCCACATGTTTTGTTTGCGGAAAACAATTTGTTTAGAAATTACTCACTCATACATGTCTTACTCCCCATGTGATGACCTTCTGCTGAGACAATAATTAATAGTCATTGCTATGCCTAAACCTTATCTTTACTGTAGCCTTAACCTCAGTCATCTCAGTGGACATTTATTTATTTATTTGTTTGTTTGTTTGTTTGTTTGTTTGTTTAAGTTAATTTATTATTATTATTATTATTATTATTATCTATCTATCTATCTATCTATCTATCTATCTATCTATCTATCTATCTATCTATCTATCTATCTATCTATTATTATTATTATTTTTTTTTTTTTTTTTTTTTTTTTTTTTTTTTATAAAATATATTTAAAAAAAGATGTGGTATCAAATTTCCCCACAATGTCAAAACAGTCAGATCGTTTCATTCTTATTGAGATTTTTGGTGTTCATCAAGATATAAAAATATGCCCACACATACACTGGGGAAAAAACTGAATTTTGCTGTCATTATGCAGCTGGGTAAAGATGGAGAAAGCCATATACAGTATTTAAAGTCATGAGATGTTCATCAGTAATATAAACAAAGTGATTAGCATGTCCTTGTTTTTTTTTTATAAACTGGTCCTGGTTCCACCTGGATGAGAGCCAGTATTTCTTTGCTTGTCTTATGGGAATTGCAGAAGAGTCCAGAAGAGATTCCTTGGCCCATCTTAGATAGTCTAGGGAAAGTTTTCCTGAGATGACATCCTCCTTGTTGTCTCATCCTCATGCTACGAGTAAAGTTAAAACTCTATCAGTAGCTCTCATTCGCTCTTGGGCTGCCACTGTTTCCGATTCAGTATGTTTTCCTGTCAGTATAAGTAACCAGCATTTAAAACAACACTATACAAGGCACAATTCCTGTAGTAATTAATTTACGACTGTAATGTCCGGTTTTGCAGCCACTTGCGGTCCTATGGCTCTGTTCCAGCTGTCCACAGAGCTTGTGAAATATTGTGAGCTTAAACGTATAATACTCACACACACACACACACACACACACACACACACACACACACACACACACACACACACACACACACACACACAACCAGTATATGTTTTCAGATGAAAATAGTAAAGTATTGTGAGAAGTAGTAGGAGTGTGTTTTTCCGTGATAACCCTGAGAATGATGATTATGTAACTTTTTTAATTGTGTATTTAAACTCAATTCGGGAAAAAAGATTTTTTAGAGGTATACATATAAAAAACAGTTGAGAAGAGTATTGTATTTGACATACATATATATATATGGACAGCATAAGGATAGGATGATATAATATAATGTATAATGTATATTGTATGTGGTAAAGCTAATTCAAGCCTCTTGTAATTTCTTAAACATTGTGAGTGGGTTTATGACACATCATGAACCCAGTCTGCCTCAAGGCTAATGCAGCATTGTTCACCTGGCCTACTATTGATTTTCTGATGGTGAGGAGATCAGTGATTTTTATGTGAAACAAAACTACAACTAAGAACAGTCTAGGTAAATCTTAATAGTGTTCACTCATTCATTTATTTATTTGGTTATACATATACATATACATTTTTTTATTTACATATTAGTGAAAATTCATCAATATTCTGCTTTCACCATTCTCTAACATTTCTCATGTGCAACTGTGATCAAAATAAATCCAGTAAAATGTATGCTGTTTGGCAGAGAATAAAGATATAAGGCCACGTCTAGAGAGAATGATGAGAGAACATGTTTGGTTCAGAAGAATGTTTGGGTAAGGTACATATGTTTGACATCGAACTCTGCGTGACTGAGGCGACATGAGGTTTCGAATGCTCTGCAGTTTATTATCATGAGTATGTATCAAGACAAATGGACAATAATCCTTTCATGAAAATTAAGCTCAGACACAGTGGGCAGAATAATATCAATACATGGTGTATCTGTCACTTTAAATATAGGCAGACTTAAATAGATTTCATCGTTTTCGACAAACACAATGACAAGCATGTTATAAGCAGATCACTTTTACTGTAGATATTGTGGCAAAACAGCAATTTTAGCTAATTTAGCTTTATAGAAATCTGGATATAGTTTTAGTTCCCTAGGGAAGGGAAAACTTCATGGGATGACATAACAGAAGAAATCTTGAGAGGAACCAGACTGAAAAAAAGGGGAAACCCATCCTCTTCTGGGTGACAATGGATTAGAAGCATTATAAATCAACCATCCATGAGTGATGAATAGGCAAAGACCAGTAACATTTTGGGGGAAAAGGGTTTTAAAACAACAAGCCATTTGTGAGATAAAGAGCTGACTCTGATCATACTGCTGATTGCTCTGACTCTGGACAAACTCATCGTCACTATTCTTTCCAGTGTTTTAAAGATCGGAGAGAGTAAAAGAAGTAGCAGTGAGCGCTTCTACATTCTCGGAACATTTAATCTGAATTGTCTTTTTAAGGCTTTATCAGTGACCTAGACCCATTACTAAAACGTGCTGAGACTCACCATAATGTGCTGAGTTATAATTAGGGGTTAAATTAAGGTCCCGTACTTTAATTTAATGGATATGTAAATAGCACAACTTGGCTTAATGGTGATGATAACGTTTGTGATGTAATGAGTTTCAGACTGTTTTATTTTTCAAGCAAAATATGTTTATGCTGGGAGTTTAATGGCTTTACTCAGTCATGTTTCTTTGCCTGAAAGCAATCATAAGATTTTTATAACTGGTTGTTGTTCTTCTTCTTCTTTCGGCTGCTCTGTGTTCGGGGTCGCCACGGCGGATCATCTGGTAAAATCTACAAAATCGTGGAATACTGAAAACATCATCATCATATTGTACTGGGTTACATCAAACCCTTAGGATGGATTCCCATCCCACGTTCTCACATTTCCAAATTAAGCAGCTCTGTTCCCACATTGAAAAAGTGGAGCTTTTCCACATCCTCAATCCCAGTTTAACCCAATTTAGCCTTCATTTATCATGCCAAGCTCAGCTCCGTTGTATTTTGAGATGCAGTCTCAGCTAGAATGATGAAATATTATTTATCATAATGAATAACGATTTTTAAAAATGTAATTCTATCGTGAGCATTGTTGACAGGCCGTTATTTTAATGATGTTTTTCTTCACATGCAGTTCTGGTTGCTTAAAAAAAAAAAAAGGCATTATTTCTTGTTTTTTTGTCACATAAGTGTAAAAACATTCCTTTAAATTATGAAATCAGGCGAACAAAAAAGATGTGTCACGGTTGTAAATTTACTAGGAAGTAATATTGTGTTTGCTGCTTTAAAAAAGCAAGCTGTCAATGTGTCACAGCTCCTTTGTAGCAAATTCAGTTCAGATGAATAGTGAGTCACTTGTTGACAAGTTGTTGGATGGTTTTATTCAGAGCACCGTTAATACACTGTGTCTGTTCTTTCTCTTTTTTTATTATGAACTTTCTGATATTAACGTAATTTAATTACTCATTTTATAATCTAAATTGCACAAACTGAAAAAAAAAGCGAATCTATGTTGACATTTTGAATATCTAGAAATTTTCCAAACAAATAATTAAACACTCATGGATGTAAAAAGACACCACTGTGATCAGTAAAGCATAATTACTTGAACTTAATTTCCAGGTTTAGCTGCAATCTGATCTCTTTCTCTGTGTGTGTGTGTGTGTGTTTGTGTGTGTGTTTGTGTGTGTGTGTGTGTGTGTGTGTGTGTGTGTGTGTGTGTGTGTGTGTGTGTGTGTGTGTGTGTGTGTGTGTGTGTGTGCGTGTGTGCATGATAGTTCACTCAAGAATAACATGATACACATTCCGCATTAAAAGTAATCACAAAAATCTCCAAAATTACGCCATGATCATTTTGTACTGAGATGGAGATCATTAGCTTTTTCCATGGAAAAAAAGTGCAACTGTGAGAGAAGCTCCCAGAGACTCTTACGTTTATCAACATGCCCTGTCTTTAAAAGTAAAAGTTCAAAAAGTTCAATAAGTGAGCTCAGTATTTCAAGGTTTCACAGCTGAGTTGTATAAATAAGCCAGTTCTAAAAGGTCAGCACAAGCTTTTGGTTGAATTTCACTCAACACATTTACCGGTGTTGTAACTTGCTCACTGATTTTTTATTCTCACAATGCCAGAAAAATGGAATCCGCTCAGTTTTATACTTCATTGAATTTAATACCGGAGATCGGTGTATTAGCTGAGACATGGGTTTGTAAATGGCTCTGGAGCTGAAGCTGACAGGTGTTACAGCTTGTATTTGTTATCTACAGTCACTAGTCTATAATATATGGTTACAAAAAAATAAAAGTAAAAGTTCCTTTCCTTTATTTCTAGAAATATCCATTTTAAAAATATAACTTTTATTATTTCAAAAAATTATGCTGTTAACAATTATGTTTCAGTAGCAGTGGGGAGTTTAAAGCTATTCTTTGGACTTGGGGTTTGTATATAAACCATAAATTACGAAACTCATTATCTTATAGTGTGTCACACTGTTCATTTGTTAATAGAGAGTTAAGAAGTAAGGATAGTGTTCTGGTTATAGACCACAGTGATTTGCCAATTATTATTTATGAATAAACACATCAGACATTTTAATGTTAGACTTAGGCACCTCGGTGAGACAAATTAGTTCATGTTGTAATTATTATTATTATTATTATTATTATTATTATTATTACTTTCATTAAAGCAATGATAAACAGTCATCTCATTTACTCTCTCTCTCTCTCTCTCTCTCTCTCTCTCTCTCTCTCTCTCTCTCTCTCTCCCTCCCCTCTCTCTCACACACACAAAAAAAGCTTTTTTTTCACCAGGAGTAAAAAGTCTTCCATTAATATTATCTTACAATTCAAACTTGAACTCAGATTCTTCTTTAATCTACATATTTTTGGAAGCTTTAAGAAGGCTCTTTGTACTACACTTTTAAACAGCAAATTAAACTTCCAGAGATTCTAAACTCATGTGCCTATAAAAATCCCCGATAGGGGAACGCGCTTCATGCAGTGTTTCATAAACTGTCTACCATTTGCATGTGAATGATAATCTGCATACTATACTTTGTCTTCACAGGGATGAATCCTCCCACATATCTAAAGAAAAAAAACTTATGCACTTCACATTAATCTACATTGTTAAAACTATCTATATGTCATTAAGTACATTGTATATTTTAGATTGTGCTGCTAGCCTGAAGGTTTTCACCAGAGCTGTTGGTAGTTCTTTGGCGAGATTCTCATTTATTTACAATCACTCTCTCTCACTCATTTTCTACCACTTATCCAAACTACCTCGGGTCACGTGGAGCCTGTACCTATCTCAGGCGTCATCGGGCATCGAGGCAGGATACACCCTGGACGGAGTGCCAACCCATTGCAGGACACGCACACACTCTCATTCACTCACGAAATCAAACACTATGGACAATTTTCCAGAGATGCCAATCAACCTACCATGCATGTCTTTGGACCGGGGGAGGAAACTGGAGTACCCTGAGGAAACCCCCAAGGCAGGGGGAGAACATGCAAACTCCACACACACAAGACGGAGGCGGGAATCGAACCCTGACCCTGGAGGTGTGAGGTGAATGTGCTAACCAATAAGCCACCGTGCCCCCTATTTACAATCATTAATCAAAATAAAAAAAGTCTTATCTGTAGCTCAAATAGTGTCATTTCTTTCCAGTTTCTGATTTTTTTGTTGCACTCGATGCAAATCCTAGAACATCCATACACTTTTTACATGAGTACTGACTAACATTTGTGCTTCTCCTACCACTGAGAACTTATTAGGGGTTTTCCCCCAAATGTCATAAAGATTAACTGTTAAAGAATGTTAATCTTACCATGACCGCTGCTTAAAATGTAATATTAGGAAGCGATTTTGTTTGACAGGAAGACCTAACAATTCATCCAAGATAAGTTGGGATTAAAATATGACTAATATGTCTTCTATTAAAGTAGCATATGATAAATAACATTCATCTAAATGCCCTTACATTCTCCCTCCGGTCTGTAAATCAATCGTGTGCACTGTCCTTTGAATAACTTTGGTGTCTTCATTAGACTACCAACATTATTTAACTATATCACAGACAGTATATATGTGATCTCAATTCTGCAATTATAAAAACATTTTCTGAGCATATTTGTAGACCACAAAATAGTTGATAGAGCTTGATAGAGAGCCATTAACTGATTTTTGCTATTCAGTGCCAGATGGCTATTGCCTGTATTTGTGAATTCTGAAAACTGCCAGTAACTGACAGTAACCATGGGACAGCAGACACTCATTTTATTTCACTCTTTGCCCATGGACAAATGCTTCTCATGCCATTCTCCCAGAGCAATTTTAGAAAAGATCCAGTCATAAATTCTTAAATAACTGCTAGTAATGTAAATAATACATATTTTCTGGTTCACACTACACTTCACAGCAGATCACAAGATATAGTATGAGGTTCTACACCTAGAATAAACATACTTTATATTGTGATCTGTCGTGGTGCACAAGTAGTGCAAACCATAAACTCACACACTCTCTCTCTCTCTCTCTCTCTCTCTCTCTCTCTCTCTCTCTCTCTCTCTCTCTCTCTCTCTGTGTGTGTATTTGTGTGAGAGAGAGAGGGAGAGTGTGTGTGTGTGTGTGTGTGTGAGAGAGAGAGAGAGAGAGAGAGAGAGAGTGTTTGTGTGTTTGTGTGCGTATTTGTGTGCGTGTTTGTGTGTGTGTGTGTGTGTGTGTGTGTGTGTGTGTGTGTGTGTGTGTGTGTGTGTGTGTGTGTGTGTGTGTGTGTGTGTGTGTGTGTGTGTGTGTGTGTAAAAGCATACTATCTATTTTGATCTGGAGTGAAGTGAACAATTAGTGCAAACCATAAAGTGTGTGTGTGTGTGTGTGTGTGTGTGTGTGTACACATACTATACATTGTGAACCGGCGTGAAGTTTGCAAACCAGACAATGTGTGTGTGTCCTGGTTACTGCCACCTTTCTGTATTTTATCCACATTCTATCATATGTTTTTGAAAATTACTTCACCCTAAACCTTCCCCCTGATTATAGCAAGTCTTATATACTTGTCAGCAAGTTCATGCATATATTCCTGTTTTGTAACTAATAATATAATATCAGATAATTACTATAATTCAGTGTACTTATTACATGACATGCTTTAGGATGAATGAATGAATGAATGAATGAATGAATGAATGAATGAATGAATGAATAATACGTTGGACTTCAAGAAGGAAATGTACACGTCCACATCTCTGACAGGAAGAAACGCTGATGTAGCATTGCATCGAAATTTTGGGAGTTTTCCCAGAGGGACAATCAAATAACCTCAAAGCGGTTGAGGAGTACAGTGATCCCTTCAATCTAGAGAATGTACAGAAATCTGGGAAAACCTGTCAGAATTCATGTCTCTGGGGCTGAATTCAACGGCAAAACAAACTTTTTTGGACACCTTAATCCTAAGAAACCCTAAATATATTTCAAGATGATGTGAAAATATTTTATATTTATGAATTTATTAACTTTATAATCTCGCCTATGCTGTCTGGCAGCAAGGATCATGTAGGATAAAGATAAACATGGTGGTGCATACATACAGTCTGCATAAAGATGTCTACAATCATGCTTGCTCAGTGTAATTTCCTCTCACAGTGGTCGGTTCTAGTTGTATGTCTCAATGAATGGAAATAAGTATAAAAAATTTTTTGTAATAAACTCCTTGCTGTGAAAAGGTCTGTAATGATCCTGCGCAACAGTGAGAGTAGATCCTTTAAATGTAAATTTCTCTCATTTGCCTTTTGTTTATTATCAGACTTTAACTGTGATTGAAATATTTAAGTAACAATCTATAAAATACTAATTTGATCCATTACAATGTCGTGGTGTGTTAATATGATATGATATGATATGATATGATATGATATGATATGATATGATATGATATGATTGTCTATAAAAATGAGCATGCCTTAATACGTGCCTTATAGATTTCTGTTTTAAAACAACCAATCTGGACAAAATTACACAAATTGAAACTAAATAATGTGTGTGTGTGTGTGATACTCGGTTGTCCAGAGACTGAAACCAAAGGGTGATGTTGGTTTTGCTTGTGGTATAAGTATAGACTTACTTTAGGCAGATTTGGCAGATTCAGCACACTGCGCACAGTTTACTGCCTCTATAATTGTGGGAACGCTCTTGTTGTTAATCTCTTTCTCTTTATCTAATACACTAGTATACAACTGTGAGCCTATGAGACTTTTTTAATGTAGTCTGTTGATTATATGTATTTCTATATATTTCCCAGGCTGCCACTCATGTGCATTCTTTTCTTTGCCAATACAACAGGGGAGGACAGACAGAGTAGCTAAAAACTAGGGAGGTTTTAGTTTTGGCCATGATTCCAATCTTTCCAAAAGTGCACAGTGAATAACACAGTAACCCAGCACAGCTACTGTATGTAACCCTACTGTGGTCAGCTTTCCACAAACAATTTGTTCATCAGTTAAACCCTACTGTCATCCCATACTGTATTTGTCACATCTTTCCCAATAGATTCATTCATTCTTTCTCTCTCTCTCTCTCTCTCTCTCTCTCTCTCTCTCTCTCTCTCTCTCTCTCTCTCTCTCTCTCTCTCGCTCCCCCCCCACTATATATATAGATAGATATAAAAGGCTTTCTGCCTTCGTCCTTATGAATGGTGTATTAAAGTCCACATAAAAGACAAGGAAAATTAAAGAATGCAGTCATCAGCATGAAGTGGTCATAAATCTTCAGGAGTAAAGGTGATGGCTCACTTCCCATAATCTACTGCTTGGCGTGGCTTTGTTTTCCACTGAATATGAGAGGTGTTAAACAGAACTGATGGGTTTTCAGACACAGTCTGGGCAAAAAAACAATTTTCCATACACAGAAAGTCTTTATTTATTAACTCCTATTTATCTTTGTCATAGAAAAAGAGTAATTTAATTAGCACCTGAATATCACTATATCTACAGAAAAGAAAACAGCAGAGTTAAAAAAAACACACATTTTATACCAAGACCATGGAACTGTCACAAAATATTTGTGTTTTTTTTTTTTCTTTCTTCAGTTCAGTATTACCTTATATGGCAAATAGTATTATACATAGACGCATCCCTCACACATAAATGGATCTCGGGATTATACCTTAACTGACATTTAAATCTCTTCCAGCAGTGGTAGGAAATGATTTAGCAAGTATTGAGGTATAACATAATGTTTTTTCCTTCACACACGAGCAAAAATGCAATTGTTGCATATCATGCTGAATGTTTTTGACAAACAGCATTTAGAAGTTGAGCATAATGCTAATCAGTGCAGTTTATCAGCACAGTGCTTCCCCTATCCACAGTTAAACTCTCTGTGCCACTTTCTCTGCAGTATAGTGCGGCGAAATATCCTGTGCCCCTGGCAAATGTCCAGTCAGATGAATTACGATGACTTTTATCTAGATTCCAACGCAGAGCCATTGCAGAAAGCTTTTAATAGTTCAAAATTCCATAACAATCCCAAGAATATTTTTAGCACTGATATGTCACATTGAACAAACAAATAAAAATCGGTAGTTTGGTCATGAATTAGGCCGTAGGTTTGCCCATGTCATGTTACATGATTAGAAATGAATAGCAAACCTTTTTGAATTGTTTAATGCTTTTAATGGTTAATATAGGAAAATAAATATAAATAATCTCAAAACTATATTTAGGATAAAAACAGACAAATAAGCATGTGTTAACCTTCACCCTCTGCAGTTGGTTGTTGTTTTATGATAAGTAAAAGTTAGCTGGTGGGGGAAATTAGCCAAATAAACTTGGGAAGAAAATTAAATGGTGTACAAAATGTAGACATGTAAAAATGGTGTACAAAATGTAGACATGCAAAATGTAAACAAATAAGAAACGGTAGTTCGGTCATGAATTAAGCCTTAGGTTTGCTGATGTCATGTTACATTATTAGAAATTAATAGCAAACCTTATTGAATCGTTTAATGCTTTTAATGGTTAATATAAGAAAATAAATATAAATAATATCAAAACTAAATTTAGGATTCGATTAAATTGCTTTTAATGGTTAATATAAGAAAATAAATATAAATAATATCAAAACTAAATTTAGGATTCGGTTAAATTCGGTCAAATTTCTATTTTAAGGCAGATTTCACTTCAAGACAATGCAGAGAAACACTGGCAAATATGAACATTTCTTTAAAAAAAAACAGTGAAAAAAGATTTTTAATTAATGTGATTTGAATTTAATTAAAATATACAAAATTCATATTTAGGTCATTTTGTAATTACAATGCATTTGAATTGGTTTAAAGCAGCCAGGTTTCAAAATATTTTAAAATATTTTGCTGTTCAATCAACACTGCCTTAAAACAGTGTGGTAGATCAGTGTTTGTGTCTGTTATCACTTCATCAATTAGCATTCCACAGGTCAAACATTCTCTGGATTTTGTCCCCCAAGAGTCAAGTGATTTACTGTCTTGAACAGGGTCATTTTATAGTATGGAAAACAATGTATTTTCAGACACTGCCATGTCTACATTTTGTACACCATTTAATTTTCTTCCCAAGTTAATTTGGCTAATTTCCCCCACCAGCTAACTTTTACTTATCATAAAACAACAACCAACTGCAGAGGGTGAAGGTTAACACATGCTTCCTCTGTGACATGCCATCAGCTCTGGCTATGGTAAGGATTCAAACTCGATACTGCAAGCACTATGGGAGCACTTCGCACTTCTCTATAGGAGCCAAGAATAATTCTTTTGATTGTATATAAGGTGCCACAAATAATATGTATGGTTTCCTGTACACATTGATGTGTGCAAAACAAATCAACCTACACCAAAAACACGAAAACAAATCAGAAAACGGAGCAGACAGTAAATACTGCACCCCTGAAAACCCCAAAGATTATCATAAAACACCATCTATCCATCTATAAATCCATCAATTCATTGTCTTCCATGATCAGGTCACAAGGGCAGCAGTGTAAGCAGAGATGCCCAGACTACCCTTTCTCTAGCCTCCTCCACCAGCTCCTCCATGGGGATACCCAGGTGCTCCTAGACCAGATGAGAGATTTAATCTCTTCATCTAGTCCTTGGTCTGCTCTGGACATCCCCAAAGCACCACCTCATGAAGGCATCCAGGAGACATCCTAACCAGATGCCCAAACCAAATCTGGCTCATTTGATGCAGAGGAGCAGCGAATATTAATGGTTTGAGAATCTCATAAAAGTATCAACTGCATAAGATAAAGTTTCTTAATTTGTGTCCTTTGAAAAATTTGCTTCAAGCAATTGCCCTTGAGCAAACCTGAAGCGTGCTTTACCCGGGTTCTCCTCTATCCATCACTGCAAACATTTCCACAAGACGAATAACAGAAATTTTTCCACTGGTTCATAAGCAAAAATGGACTAAATCCACACCATATATATTTTCACACACACCCCCCCACACCTCATATGTTATCTCTGACACATTGTCCATATGTTTTTTCCACATGATTTTCCCTTAATTTCATCATTTTCACATTTTCTTTCACATATTGTTTAATTTCACATGAATTATTTTCACACTTCTCGTTATTTTCACATGATACTTTTTTCATGAAGTGTGTGCGTTTTTTATTTTCTACATGTGATGTTTTTTATTCTGTTTTCATTTGTTTACATGGTGCCAAGATTCATTCATTTTCACATGATTTTTCTTTTTTTTATTCATGTTAATTTTCTCATGTATTGAATGGGTCTTTTTTCTTAATTCATTTATTTCCACAATGATGTTACCTGAGCCTAATTCAGTGCACAAGTGCAATTTCAGGGCATTATTTGATCACATTTTACCCACATAATCATGTGGAAAAACACTAGATTGCATGCACAATATGATTTTTCCATATGGGTGCAAACAAAGATGTCCTACAATTTAAAAGCAGGGCTTGCGCCATCAATATGTTTTGTCCAATCATTTGAATAACATTGATCGATACCAGCAAACATGCCATAAACATCATTACATTTCTCCAAAATCAATCGCTCCTGATGAAGCAGTAATATGTAATCCCTCCAGGAGAGTAAAAATGTTATGCTTCTCAGGGCACCTCTCGTTTATCTGTCCTTCTCCGTGACAAATGCAGGGTGCAGCACCGCAAGCAGATTGCATGGTTTAGCACGTTACAGCTCACAGCTTAGCACTTTTCCGCCTCCATCTATCACATCAACCACTATTCATCAGTGATGGCTGCACAGGCTGTGAAATGTAAGCACTTTAATGTACTTGAAGCGTTTTGTTGGATATTATACTGAACTCCTTTAAAGGTGCAGTGTGAATACTGTGCTTACAGATGTTCTGGTGTATGTTTTTAAATGTAACTGCACACCTGGTTCCAGATACGTGTATATGTATGTTTTGTTTGCGTATAAAGCATGTGTGAAATGTGTTTACCTTGGCAATCCGAAACAACTGTAAATCATCTTCCTCCTGAGATCATCAACCATCTGTTATGTCAAAAACGCACCAATCCTGGCTCTCATACTGTCAGCAGTCCGTGCTGCCCCAACAGCTATAACGTTCCCCTCTCTGATCACATGCCCTGATAGCTCACATTGCTCTCAGCAGCATGAGTTATGGTTGTTGAGACTTAGTTAAAATCTATTAATAAACAGAACAGTCAGGTCTAAATTTAGCACACTGGAACAATTCAACTTTCAAATTTACACCAGACTCTTAACATACATATTATACAGACTTATATGTCATTTTACTGCATCACAATTATAGGCATGGGTTTCTAGTTAATATTGAACTGTTTAACTCTAACTAACTGAAATGTAATGGTGTTTCCAAGTTCCCCAGTTACAAATGCTTTGAATAATTCCTATTAGATTTTTTGGATTTTCGCCTGTTGCTTACTGCAAGATCATGTCATTTTAAACAATTGCAGATGATTTGAACTTTTCAGTCTTTCACTTTTTTTAAGCTGGCCAATGAGCATGTTTCTGCAAAGACATACCGTTTCCTGTCACCAGGTAGAGTTCACATACTGTACAATGCAATGCGTGCTTTTGTAAAGACAGCAAAACGAACTATTTAATTGGAATCAGTATCAAGGTATGCCCAGTAGGATTGCATCATAATAAAAGCACAAATACTGTACCACTGATTCCTAACTGCTTGTCTTTTATTGTTCTTGTGTATCCCTAGCATGATTGTTAGACCCATAGCAACCCAGCATCCATGGTATTGTCCATAAGTTAAACCGAGGAAAGACTCTAAGAATAGTGGTGCTGACAGACACATTTGGCATGTTTGCCTCTGTATTGAATTACAATTAAATGTACTTTGACACACAAGTAGACTGGCTCGTGACATTTTGTCCCCCTTCAAGCTTTGGGAAAAAACCAGCTGAACCTATTCCTGCCCTCAGAGATAAAGCGTACTATACTGAACCCTTCCTTGTCACTGGGGTGGTATCCTCAAAGGTGCACCTTTTTGTATCTTTAGTATACGTTTGCCCAGAATGATGCATACAGTCTATGTTTATAGATTTATGCTACAAGGTATATAATTAATATTATGAAGCGTATATTTCATATGTGAAATATATTCAATGTACACTGAACCATCCAAGTTACAACGGAAGGTTAAAATCATGTCAAATGAATAACATGCAAGAGATTTTTGTTAGTAGAAAAAGTCAGAAGTAAAAACGCAGCAAACAAATTTTAGTTTCCGTTACATTCTAGAGAATGCTTGTTCTTTGGTTTCCGAAATGTTCTGTGAAATTTCCTTTTGTTGTTGTTGTTGTTGTTCTTGGTGGTTTCTGTCTAAAGTTTTCATTATGGAAATATATATAACATTCATATTTATTTTTTAAAAAAATCTGATTTTCATTTTTCTTTATTGTCAAAATAATGTTTCCCTAATTCTCGCAATAGCTTTTAATATAATTTGAACTTCTCCAGATGTTGCAGTGGTTCAAAGAATGTTCTTACATTATGGTCTAAGCTCTTGGGAACCTTGTACTAACTCAAGATGGCTTGGAAAATATTCCCCTAACATTAGGAGGACATTCCATGAAGCATCCCTAAGCATACCTGTTAAGTTCTATTGTAATTACCATGTAGAGATGGCCTATATCCCTAACTGTAACCAAACTGTAACTGTATGCAAAATAAGCGTTAAAAGTAAGGTTTGGTGAAATTTAGGAACTTCCTGTAAGATACAGTCAGGGAGCATAAGTTTGTAGTTACAAGCATATATATTTGGCAAATATCCTGTCTATGAAAGATTCATAGTTAGTTGGTAGTTTACTACTTTTTGGGTTAACTGCTTACTTGGGTGTTTACAACAGGACTTTCTCTGTACGTTATTAAGATCTTCCCTAAAATATGCAAAGGAGAAGCATATAGGGTAACGTTATGGACAGATCCTTACAGTCGTGAGTCCGAGTCTTTGACGTGTCCGGTAAGGATTAGATTGGGGGAGGGAGGAGGCGGGGTTGGGTTGGGACTAGGAGCGCATGGATGAACGGGCTCAGGAACGATAGCACTGCAGAGGACACAAGCAGCTACTGGGTAAAAAGAGCACCAACTGCAATGCAAACGAAAACAGCAAGCAACTTGGACACCGTTCTGGGAATATGATGAACGTGCTGTTTGGGGAAAATGGAGAAGTTTGCCATTACGCTTTGTACGCATTACATGGAAAGACTTTACATAACGAATAAAAGAAAGAATTCTAAAGAAAGGCAGTTTAAGTCTGCGCAACAAATGAGCTCACCCACACACTGACTCACTGAAAGGTGAAAAGCGAGCTCACTTTGGTATGGAGAAACAGGCTTGCCAGAATGGATTCTGATCTTGGTGATGCCGCAAACGTGTGGAATAACGCGTCATTAGGACTGCACAGCGAGGTCCGATCCTACGCGTCGTCCAACAGCTCCAACTCCAGCTCAGCCCCCGGGCCTGGCAGCGCACACTTCAGCCTCAGTCGGGCACTGCCTGTGGGCATGGTTCTGGGCGCGTTTATAGTTTTCGCGATCGTGGGCAATATCCTGGTTATCCTCTCCGTGGTGTGCAACAGGCACCTGCGCATCCCAACTAACTACTTCATCATAAACCTGGCCATTGCGGATCTGTTGCTTGGTACCACTGTGCTCCCGGTGTCTGCCACGCTGGAGATTCTGAACTACTGGGTGTTCGGGAGGATTTTCTGTGACATCTGGGCTGCCGTAGATGTCCTTTGTTGCACAGCGTCCATCATGAGCTTGTGCGTAATATCCATCGACAGATACATCGGAGTGCGGTATCCTTTGCAGTACCCGAGTATTGTGACAGAGAAACGAGCGCTGCTGGCCATGCTGGGAGTTTGGGTACTTGCTTTGATTATTTCCATCGGACCCTTGCTTGGATGGAAAGAGCCGCCTTCTGAGGATGAAACCGTTTGTCCAATAACAGAGGAGCCGTTTTACGCGCTGTTTTCGTCTCTAGGCTCATTCTACATCCCCCTAGCTGTGATTTTGGCTATGTACTGCCGCGTTTACATCGTTGCCAAAAGGACCACTAAGAATTTAGAAGCTGGAGTGATGAAGGAGCGCAATGACTCCAGTGAGCTCACACTCCGAGTGCATTACAGAGGCTCTCACATCCATGATGACTGCAGCAGCACAGGCAAGGGCCAAATGAGGAGCTCTCTTACTGTGAAATTACTGAAATTTTCTAGAGAAAAGAAAGCTGCCAAAACTCTTGGCGTTGTAGTAGGCATGTTCATCCTATGCTGGTTGCCCTTTTTCCTCGTTCTGCCCATCGGTAGGTGCTTCATTTCTCCAAGCTCCCAAAACTCCCTAATCATCCTTATTTTTTTTACTTTGTCTCTCTCTCTCTCTCTCTCTCTCTCTCTCTCTCTCTCTCTCTCTCTCTCTCTCTCTCTCTCTCTCTCTCTCTCTCTGTGTGTGTGTGTGTGTGTGTGTGTGTGTGTGTGTGTGTGTGTGTGTGTGTGTGAAAGAGAGAGAGGGAGAGGGAGAGAGAGAGTGTGTTTGTGTGCATGTTTGTGTGCGTGTTTGTGTTTGTGTGTGTGTGTGTGTGTGTGTGTGTGTGTGTGTGTGTGTGTGTGTGTGTGTGTGTGTGTGTGTGTGTGTGTGCTTTTACTTGCTCTTAGTGGCTCAAACGAAACCCATTGATTTTCAAGTTGTTTTCAAAAACAAGTTAAATCCACAGGTCCCATTAGAGTGGCCTCTGTCCCACATATTACTGCTCACTATACACAACATTGAACTGAAAAACAACTTATTGTTCAAGTAGAACTAAACATATTAAAATATACAGGACATATGGTACTCAGGACCAACATGTTAGGAACCCTAACATTTGACTTTTCCTTAACTTAGTAAATGTGCTGTTAAAAGTTTGTTCTTTATAACATTAATCCAGGCCTATGTCCAAAGCTGAGCACAGTTTGATGCTTTCAACAATTTTACCCTTTAATACCCAGCTTTAATAAACTTGGTACATCTTCTTGTTGCTGGATTTATACATCTTTAATATCTTTTAGTGATTTTTAACATTGTATGCCTTTCGAGGTGCATGTGTTGTACCTTCTATTAGATGTTAAAGATGTAAAGGTACAGCAATTATTCTTAAGATCCAATTACTTGCATTAATCTTTATAGGTATATATATATATGAAAGGTAGAAAACATGTCCACTGGATGGTACAAGGATAAGAACAGGTTATTTCTGAGAGTTTAGGTGTGTTACAGCAAACAAAGCAGCAACCTACAATGGATTCTAATAGACTACTGCAGAAGATGACATCTGGTTTATATTACATGACAAATCATGCTTTGGAGTTCTTTCCATAAGTTATATAGCTTAAAGTAACTGTAATTATTTAAAAAGAGACATACCAAATCCAGTTGTACAACAATTCATTATAATTTTTTATTTATAAGTACGTGTGATAGTCAATCAGTTGACACCTACATAAATGTGCTGACAAAAACTGGATGTGTCAAAGAAATAAAGACTGAATGGATTTCCAGGTATTTCTTCATCATGTATCAATTCAACAGCCAGTAAAAACACACTGATTAATGTTATTTGTCTTGGAGACGACGGTGAACGAAACAAGTGCTCTGAAGCAATAATCTAATCCAGAAAGGCTTTAGTATAAATTTATATAAATAAATGTATTTATTTGTTTATTTATTTATTGGTTTATCGTGATATTATGCTCAAAGTTTGACTTTGGAAGAGTGCTGTTCGCAAAATTAGTGTGTTATTACACCCTTGATCCTTAGTACCTTTGCTTCCCTGATTACTTATAAATGTATTGACAGTAATTAAAGTAAGACAAATTAAATATTAAGAGAGAAATCATAATTAATTTAAATGTGAAATTGTAAAAATCCCCATCTAGTCCCGGTTGTGAGGTTTCGCTCTTGTGAAATAGTGAAAAAACAGATTTTTGTTCAGTGTCAAAATTTTTATTGGCCGTAGTACACGCTTAACAAAAATATCCAATCTAGCACCTTTAATAGTTCTTTAGTTTGCACTAAAGTTTAGCTACATTACTAGAGACATCTTAAATGTAAATTACATGGAAATGATAGATTTTGGTTTAATTAACCATATCCTGGTCTGTTTAGTGAACTGGCTGATTAGTGAAGCGACATTGCTTGACAAATGTTCAGAAAAGAACTGTTTAAGACGATCTTTAAGATGTTTAAGACATTTTTTCTAGTAAAGTTAAAACCTGTTGTGTCTCATCTGTTCAGAGGCAACTTCAAATTCATGAGTTTTCACTTGAATTCACTTGTAATCAAGGCACTGCATTATCCTATGCTTATTAGTACTTATTCTTTCTCATCAAGGACAACTTCATGATGCGCTATGCTTTATAAAGGACCACCGTATATATCCCTCATCTATCTATCTGTCTAGATTGTTTAATCTGCTCAGGATTAATAGGTGCAATTCTGTATAGCATCTTGTTGAAGTCTCGTAGAGGAATGTAGAGGAAATGCCAATGTCTTTGGAGGGCTCGCTAATTCCCAGGCTTTCTCCCCTTGTGAGCTGCTAGGAGAGTGCTGAGGTATGGGAATACCGATGCGGTAGTGTTCCCACAATATATACGCCCAAACAGGTCAGGAATTAAGCATCTGCTTTCATTTTTATGACCAAAATGCTCTAGTCTCCTATAGATGGCCACCTCACACTACGGGTCACCAGTGTTTGTCCTACAGGGACGATTTTGGAAGAAATATTTTCCATCTGTGTGACCTTTGGGAAGTTAATCTTCCCTCTAAATGCCCTTTGTCTTGTATGCCATGCTAATGTAATTTGGATGAAATCTGAATATGAATGCTTTTTGTGGAGAAATTACACAAGGGGGCAATAAAAGACTATAATTCAGAACTCTTTAAGGTCCTGTGTTCAAGTTATAGTCCCGGTGTCTACTGTAGGATCTCTGATAAAATCTTTACAGTACAATGAAACAGATGTAGTAAAAAGAGAGAATTTAAAATACAGTTACTGGATAATAACATGGTCATAGTTTCTGATATTTTCTACCATTAACTAAAACGTTTCCTGAATTAATTATGATTCTCTTCTTCTCATGTGCCATGTAAAAGTTATAGAATTTTTAAATTCTGTTACACGCAAAAGTGAAATTGGAGAAAGTCATATATTAAGTTTTTATTCCAGTTCCACCCTCTAATTCTCCATTCATTACCAAACATGCTAACATCATAGATATATAAGTTTATATATCATTAGGAAAAATAGAGGTGACAGGAAGACTAAGGCAACTTAAATAACCATTCTTTATACCTGTTGTAAGCTGAAAAGCACACACAAAACACAACATGCCAAACCAGGAAGCAGATGTATTACAACAGCTGAACACCACAGCAGGTTCCACTTTACCTGCTCTACCAAACAGGAGAATGAATCTTGTCTTCCACGGAGAATGTGACACAGTGGATACAGACTTACTGAAAGTGGACAGCTGACATTAATATGCAGTTTTTCAATGTTCCATGTGTTGTGCATTCAGATCTTTTCTCCTCAACATGATTGTAAAGAGTGAATGGCTGAATCTCAGGATATCATTGGGTTCTGAAATACTGAAGATACCAGCTTCTGTAGCACCAACAACCATGCCATGGTCAAAGTCAACTGAGATCCTAATAAAGTGGCCAGTATGTGTGTATGCCATTCAAGCTCCATAAACTCCACATTACTGCAGTCAAATTGCTGTTATTGCTACACACAGCTTTGTTCCTCATTGGTGTGTCAGTGTGTAAGACCTTTTGTTCAAGTTTTTTTATTAGTTCACTTTCAAATATTTGTCAAATGTTTTCTGTACATAGTTTGATGAAGATGTGAGAGCAGGCACATTGTTGGCATTCTGATATCTGATTACTGATTATCTGAATACTCTACAGGGTTTTCTTCAAGTGTCGCTATGTCAGTCTTGTTCAAAATCGTATTTTTTCACGTTTTTGGCAGACCACCGTTCCATTACGCTTGAACATTAACTTCAATATCACATCTTCTAGCAAACTTTTAACATAATGTAGAAATATTTATATGTTTTATATTAACATAAAGAAATTGTATACATGCATATTGACAAGTACCGAAAACGTATGTCCTGACAATGACAGACCTATTCCTCTATAATACTTTAACATTAACTTCGGGGTGGAATTTAAT
Source organism: Tachysurus fulvidraco (assembly GCF_022655615.1). Taxonomy (NCBI): domain Eukaryota; kingdom Metazoa; phylum Chordata; class Actinopteri; order Siluriformes; family Bagridae; genus Tachysurus; species Tachysurus fulvidraco. Next base: position 6,196,473 of record NC_062538.1, on the reverse strand, counting down.
TACTTTGCTAATAGTGCTTTGATGTGAAATGTCTCTGTCTCTGTAGCAAGAGTAGCATTAAGAGTAAGTTAGAGAAGGATAAGAAGGCTTGATTTAATTGAATAATGCCCTTGGGTTAATCGGAGAGTTTGCCGCCCCAGATGTGAGCGTTATTGATGCTCTAAAGAAACTACTTACAATTCTGCTTTGCTGATTAGGTAGGAACCCCCACCGCACCATCCTGAGCTCACTAATCTGTCTAAGCACTTAAAGTGCTCACTTGTCATATAGGATAGCATTGTTTTAGTGCAGAGAAATAAGCTGTTGTAAGACACATCAACACATATGGCAGGTGAATCTGTCAAATGAACAGGCTCCTGTTTGTCCTGTCACGTATTAAGACAAGGATATAATAATCTTTGAACACAGCTAGGATGAAGGCCATAAAAGGATACAGGATGCACAACATCTCAAAAAGACGTCCTGTGGGATAAATGAGATAGTGAATGGAAGAGTTAAGAGGCAATAGGGAGACATTTGGATATGCCCTGTGGATTTGCATGACCTTTTTGTAATCAGAATATCTGAAACAAAGGTACAGTATGTAGACCAACAATCTGAAAGACTTCTCTGTTTCTGGAGCATCTGTTATAGTTTGTACACATACATTACTGTATACTAAGACTGCAATAATTTAAGGTACTGAAGGTACCGAGTGTTTTATGTACAGTTAATAGACAATAATAGAAAGTGAAGGAAAGTGTAACACAAAACAATTTAAGTTTTAAAAAATAAACTGGCCACTTCATTAGGAACAATGAGCTGAAAGGAATTCTACAGTAACTCACATAAGCACTCTTTAAAACTGTGGAGCACAGAAAAGCACACAGGTCTGTTTTTGGTCTATTCTCTCCATTCAAATGTGCAGTTGTCCAAAATCTGAGGTGGTGTGCATTTTGAAATCCTCTCCTTCTTTACCACACTTGTAAAGTAAGGTTAATCGAGTTACTGCAACCTTTCTGTTAGCTACATCCAGTTTGGCCATTCTCCTCTAATCTCTCCTCTTTCATTAAGAGGACATTTCTGATTACAGAATCTCGGGAGATAAGCTGATTCTAAAATATTTAAACCAGTATGTGTAACACTAACAACCATGCCATGGTCAAAATCAATGAGATCACATTTTCCCCCATTCTGATATTTTATGTGAACATTAAATGAATCTCATAGCCTGGATTTATATGATGCATTCTGTTACTGCCACACAATTGGCTGATTCAGTAATTGCTATATTGCAATTCAATAAATTTAAATTTTTTATTAGTAAAATTGAAGTAAAATTGAGGTTATTGCTCCTTGGTTTGAAGCCACACCGTCTACCTAAATGCTGTCACATCAGGGAAGGCGCTCTTTGTGTTCATTGAGTTCATTGCTTTGGGTGCCTCATATTCAGTTGTTATTATTGATTAATTGGGATGGAGATTTTGCTCTGATTCAATACAACTTTTCATTAAGATTTGTGCTTGATCTTTGAGTGGTGGAATAGTGCTCTAATCAGGAAAATGAGCATGAGATGCAATCAATTGTTCAGTTGTATAATTTAAAAACACCTGATATTACCCATAAACATCCATCTGACTTTTGAAGCTTTCATTAGCTGAACTATGCCATCTATTGGTGCAACAGAAAATTGTTAGGTGTTAAATGGCTGTGGTTTACTGAATAAACTTACATTTTCAGGTTCCTTCAATACCAACCTGCGTCCTCCAGAGACATTTTTCAAGGTGATCTTCTGGCTCGGCTACTTTAACAGCTGCCTAAACCCCATCATCTACCCGTGTACCAGTCGTGAGTTCAAACAGGGATTTATCCGCATCCTGCGCTGTCAGTGCCAGCAGCGGAAGGGCTGGAGGCCATACAACTACCGATCCCACATGGGTCCCGCCAGCCACATTTACATGGACAACAGCTCAGTTTGTATGAACGGCAGTCTTGCTTCACCCAGCCCTCGGTTCTTCAGCAGAGGCACTGGCTCTCATACAGCATCAGGTCTCTTTCCAGGCTGGAGTTCCTCCTCCACCTCCCTGTCGAGCAGTTCCTTCCCTAGGAAGTTCATTGCCAGCCCTGGTCCAGTGTATGAGAATTCAGACAAATCCAGCCCAGTGACTCTTCTTATTCCTGATGGGGTTCCATCAACAGATCCCCAGCATTCCAATGGGCAGAACATTAAAGCAGAAGTAGAACCAGAAACAAATTCCAAACACACACCTGAAATGAAACTGTAGTTGGCTGTATGACAATGACATCTATCTTTCACACTGGTTTCTCTTATTTTTTTTTTTATGGTGTACATTTGACATTCTTGTCTTAAATGAAAAATCTTTTTAATTCTGCATGTCTGCATTGTGAACAAAGTTGGCTGCTGATGTTCAACGGAAATTTAATTTTACTTATCTTGGATTTGGAGGGTTTTTTTTGTATTAAAAGTCATTATTAAAAAAAACTTTGTATATAATAATAATAATAATAATAATAATAATAATAATAATAATAATAATAGGTTTTATTTGTATGGAATATTATTTTGTTCTGAAAGTGCTGTACATATCAAAGATAAATATGATGTAATTCAATCTGGTGTCTGGACATCTGAATTTAGCACACGCTATTGTGCTCAGTGACTTATCGAGGATATTTCTCCATATTTCTTCTGTTGGAATGCAGCATTTGACACTACACTATTTATAAGGGATGCATCAGTACTGGTTACTGGTCTGCAGCTTTGCTCATTTACTGAGCAAAAGTTAAATTATTCAATGTTCCGAATGACAAAAAATAAAAGCAATCTGGAAGGATTTCAGCAATAATACTGGGAATCAGTGTGAACCAGACTGCAAGCAGACTACAGCAACTTTCTATAATGATGAACTCAAAAAACCAGGTGTTCATTGCTAGGAGATTCAGATGCAGTGAAGACAACAAAACGAGTGTCACCTAACCTTTGGAAAGAAGCTGGACAAAACTAGTTTGAAGAGTCTCTAATGCAACCTCACTCGATCTAAGGAACTTGTGTAGCTATTTAATACACTATTTCATATAAACTTACCTTAAAAAGCATGAGTCTAGAGAATAAAAATTAGGATGAGATCACTAGTAAAACCAGATACAAGATGAGCAGAGATAAAATAATTTGTTGATTTATAGTAAAATACATGCAATTAAAAAATCATACTTGTACTTGATCTGCATAAAAATGGTATTGATGCATCCCTGATATTGGCCATGATATTTTTACAGACAGGAATAAAACCTGGTCGGTTTAAACAAGCAAATTTGTGCATGATATAATCTGAATACCTTTTGCCAAGATGATACAGATCATCATGGTACATACAGAGCCTATTAAGTGCAGTATGGTGTCTCACTAGGTTGTGCTGTTGTTATTATTATTTTTCATTCCTTTGGACTGGTACTTCACAAATATTATGTTGGCTTTTACTTCTGTGCGATCCTTTGTACATATTAACCTAATTTATAATAAGCTGTGTTTGTCAGTGTATTTGTAGCATTTGATTATATCGACTCATTGATTTGTTAATTTTGCTGGTATCTTGTTTTATTTGTGTTTGGTGTGGAAAAGTGGCTATGGATTTGGGAACATTATGTGTTATGTAACAGGGTTTAACATGCTGGAGTGTTGTTTTTTTATATTTTTTTTTTATCTTTTATTATTATTATTAGTTTTTAAATCTGTATCGCATTAAGTCATAACCCCTTTATTCCTGACTTAAATCAGAGTCTGAATAAAGAGTCATGATGAGATTATAATCGTACTAGTGCATTTTTTGCATTTAATAGCTTTATGTCAGATTTATTCATTTTCTAAAATGCTTATCCTTCCTCAGGGATGGAGCAGGGAGCCTCGGGGGCACAAGGTTGGGGACAAACCCTGGACAGGGTATCAACCCTTTACTCATTCACACACTACAGACAATTTAGGGATGGCAGTCAACCTACTATGCATGTTTTTGGACAGACGGAATAAACTGGAGAACTCTGCGCACACATTGTGGATTCGAACCCAGAACCCCGGAGGTCAAAGCAACCGTACTCATGTCACATCTAGGATCAAATTTGGTCCTTTTATTTACTCAAATGTGCAAAAACCAATAATGTAATTACACAGCAGGAGAAGAAACAAATAACAGTGTCCTTGGCTGATAGACACTCTCCTGGCTAACATAGAGTACTTTTAGGACTAATGTATAAAAAGGGCTATAATTCCTACCCAGACACAAATTCTCTTAAAATAAAGCTCACTTTCTGCACCACAGAAAACAGTGTCAAGTTACTTACTCTATGCCTGTAGACTTGGCTGTAGACACAGTTTTCTATATTTTATTTCCTTTTATGTACCTTTTTAAAAGACTAACCTTGAATGAACTAAATGCAGTATTTCCTGTACACTGCAAGACAAATCCTTTTTTTTTTTTTTAAAGTATTGAAAATTTCTTGTAGCTGGCATGTACAAAAGCTGACAGTGCATTCTTTTATTTGACGTGTATAAAAGGTGACAGCATATTTGCTGGACTTTATCCTTTACTGACAGCTTCGATTATGTACATTACAAAGAATTGGAAGAGCTTACTACTGCGTCTGTGCCTCCCGTACCAGCACCACACCCACTATAATATCAATGTCACTGTAGTGCTGAAAATGGTCTACCACCCACATTATTTCTCATCATTCACGCTCCTATGGAGGCACATTTTTTATTGATAGAAGTGTAAGGAGGGGGCGGATTAATTGTCCTTAGCAATAGATGGTAATTGTTCACAGACAAGGTGACCTGCTAGATGTATCTGATTAAATAACCAGTAAGCAGAGATACAAGCCAACTACACAAGCAGTATACTTAATAAAAATATTGTTGCATAAGATCCAGAGTTTACTTAAGGCAAATCTTTTTAAATATCACTTATCTAAATATGTCTAATGTTATCATTTGGCTATTCTAAACAATCTCAGAACATACTAAAACTCAAATCATTCACTTATGGTTATATGACATTAGTTGGAAGGTATTTGAATATAAACTTCATATATTTTATTTCTATACACAGTACAAACTTGTACTCTCATTTATTTAATTTTTTTGTGGTGAGATTTGACACACACATATAGATACATATACATATACACACACATATATATAAAAATTGTGGTTCAAGGTTTCTAATCTCAATCCTAAATATAACTCATTAACATATATCTAAAATAAATACTGAATTATAGAAATTAGACCAAATGTGTAAATATTGCATTTTGTAACTACACACTAACCTTTCAGGAATGTTCCAGATGTTCCAATCTGCAATAATTAACTTGAGTTTTTTTTCTTTTCAGATATACATTACATATTTTTAACGAATTAGCATAGTTTAGGATTATATACGGATGGTTCAGAGAAAGTTCCTTTCCCAGGTTGCCAGAACTTTCTCTAAACAATTGCAGGTTCCTGCAAGGCTCCCATGAGGTTCAAATTATTTAAAGGAATGCTATAAGGGAACAGGACACACAATGAACCATAATGAAATGCACAACAAAACAAAAAATCTATATTTCTATAAATAAACTTTCACTGAAAGTCAAACATGAACTTTAAATGACCTGTTCTCAGGTTTCTGGAAAGATAACAAAAGTTTCCAGGACATTCCTGAGCACTGTGTTAGCAGGACACCAACTAAAACCTACTGAAAATGTGAATTTAAACCATTCAAATCATTTCAATTTAATTTTATTGACTCAAAGCAGCATTACAGGACATACGAAATATAAATATTAACATTAAACAAAAGTTGCCGACTGAGGTCACTATGTTATTATGAATAATGTCCTTTCTACGGTCATATACAGTTTATTGTGTATTAATTTTGAGGTTGTTGTCCTCAAGATATAATAGATATATCCTGCTTTATGAGATGTACATTTGCCATTCCTCATTCATGCTCTCTACTTCTTTCTACTTATGGCCCTTATATTGGCAGGGATGTTCCAGATGGCATAGAGACAAACCAAGCGAATCCATATAGCAGAAAACAGTGGATGTCAGCACAAGTACTTGTGCCATGCTTGCAGCTTGTAAATAAATTAGGTATTCCGAGAGATCTAAGGAAGAAGAGAAAAGCTTCCAGCATCCTGCAGCTCATCACAAGATTGCTATGTTATTAATGAGATTACAGTGTCTGCTCTGTGGAAAGTGTGTTAAAGCTTTCATGTGCTAGAAACACTCAGTTTAAGATAGGAGCCAGGAGATGTCATCCTGAGAATGTAAAACCCTGCTGAAAACCCTAATGCAGTTCAATCTGATCAGCTACCAGCTGCCAAAACCCAGTCAAGATTGTAGGACATTTTTGGCAGAAGTTTATTTCCTGAGGTAAAATATGTTCATGGCTAAAATAAAATATGTAATGCTTTTTTATTCTGACATTTTTTAAATCATGCTAGTTATGCTTATAGGTATAAATAAATACATGGCTAAAATACTATATATAACTACAATGTGTTTTGTATTCGGACTATTTGGCTACAATATGGTACATATCTAATATTACCTAATTATCTTATCTAATATTATCTGATAATATTAATTTCTAATATTAATATAATTTAATATAAATCTTAATTTTTGTATTATATTAATCTTTATAAAGTATTATTCTTTATATTAATCTTTTGTTTATGTTCTGTAATGATGCTTTGAGACAATGTCAATTGTTAAAAGCGCTATACAAATAAATTTGAATTGAATTGAATTATATAACTACAATATGTTTTGTATTCTAACATTTTTTAAAATCATGCTAGCTATGCTAATCAGCCTTTTATCCTGAGGTAAACATAATTTTGCAATACAATACATAACTACAATGTGCTTTGTATTATAACATTTTTTAAATCTTTTATAAATAATATGCTGACCACAGTATAGCCGGAGCCTTGATGATTATCAGTCATAATCTAAGCCCGACTTTGCATTAAACCCTTCAAGCATTCTTGTTACTTTCTAAGTAATTGACAGACAATGGAAATACAGTTAATCGTTTAGGTAACACTTGAGGTTTATGTACACCTATAGATTGTATCTAACCTCATTGTCCATTTCAGTATTGTGTGAATCTGTCATATATGTTGTTCATCAGTTCTCCCTTTATCAATAATCACATTCCACTTCATTTATCAGTGAACAGGGACTACAGCTGTCCTGGAGATTAGCATCTGTGCCATTGACATGAGTATTAATTAGACCAGTTTTGATGGGATTAAAAAGCTTAAAAAGGTTTGGGTCTGTGATGTAGGCCAGGACAGAAAGCAACAACAACAACAACAGCAAAGGCAATGACAAACTTCTGTGCTGAGAATGGATCACCGTCCTAATAATATCTTATCAGGAATGGACTTATGTTAGCGAGTGGTCAAGGGAGGGGGTAACGTGGATTGACAAATCCAACAGATGGACTACAGCCATTTGATTGCACATCAAGAGGTACCTGATTCACATCCTAGTGCCCCCTGACCATTCTTTTCCATATGGTAAAGGAGAAGAGATTCCCAGACGTCCCAGCACTTCCAAACTGCTGCTGTTTCGCCCTCTAAAAGGGTTTTGCCTCAGTTGTATTCTTAGACCCTGACCTATTTAATTAGTCTGAGGATGGAAGAAGACTAAAAAATAAACTGTAGCCTTTCATTCAACTTAAGAGCATCATACTACCATAAGGAGGAGGCCCTTAAGGGGCCCTTATCTGGAACTGCAATTTAACAGAAAGAACAAAAGATGTGGGTCGGATATGGGAGAGAATCCATACACTCAAGACTACCAATCCCAAACACCCACTTTAACAGCTGCTAGTGCATCACTCCCCAACGAACTGGATGCTTTTATGCCTGCTTTGAGCTTGCTAACAAAGACACACACACACCCCCACCGTCACCCCACACACAAAACACACACACTCAACACTATCATTTCAGGAGATTATACCTGTGGTGCCTTTGAACAATGTGTGAAGGTCTTTCAGCAGAATCAACATACAGAAAGCCAGAAAAACGCCATTATTATATATATGCTTATAAAAAACTGCCCGGTAGCATTGACTTTCATAAGAATGAAATGCTTTAAGAGATTGGTGCTGAGACTATAGTTCAGTGTACAACACAGTCATTCCAATAACACAAACAACTAAATTTAGGACTCAGTCCCAACCTTATGCAACTGGATATACGTGCAGATAGGCATGAACACCTCCTCGTCTCTGATTCTCGACATTGGCACCCCGCAGGGCAGTGTGCTGAGCCCTTTGTTTTTGCTCGCTGTTCACACATGACTGTTTGGCTAGATACAGCTCAAACAGCATCGAGGGGCTGATTACAGACAACGATGAGGCAGTCTGCAGGGAGGAGGTGAGAATCCTGGCAGAGTGGTGCCATGATAACAACCTCTCTCTCAATGGTCGCAAAACTAACTGATCGTTGACTAAAGGAAACAGGAAACAACACAAACACACACACACACACACACACGCACGCACGCACGCACGCACGCACGCACACACACACACACACACACACACACACACACACACACACACACACACACACACACACACTGTTGATAGGGTCAACAACTTTAAATAAGGTCACCCTCAGCTCTACTCTGAAGTGGACAGAGCACAAAACAGATGTCATTAAAAAGACCAACCTGCGTCTACACTTTCAAGTCAAGAAGCTTTTATTGTCATTTCAACCATATATAGCTGTTGCAGCACACAGTGAAATGAGACAACGTTTCTCCAGGATCATGGTGCTACATAAAACAAATACAGGGCTAGGACTTATTAAGTAAGTTTTAGCCACATAAAGTGCAACTGTGCAACCTGGTGCAAAAAGTGCAGGACAAGTCAAACAAGACAGTGCAGGACAAAAGACAGTGCAAACAAAAATTACAAAACAATACAAAAAAGACAATAAACAGAAACAGCGCCGACCAGTGTAAATACTGTATCTTCAAACGATATTGCGGGTGCAGTAATACTAGAATGAACACAGTGTCATAGCAGCAGGTCCCTGAGAAAATGTAAAGTATTGTGCAAACAACTGAAATGTGAGACAGTATGTGCAAAGGGCAAAAAAAAAGTCCATACAGTCCAACGATGATTGTGTGTAGGCCTATGTTGTGCTCAGAACATTACAGAACACTTTCTCAGGTGTCTGAGGAAAGCCCACTCCAATTTTGAACAATTTACATTCACATTTACATTTACAACATTTGGCAGACGCCCTTATCCAGAGCGAGCATACAGCATTTCAATGGGTGTGCTGTAGAATCCGTTCTCATGAGGGACTTCACAACCTGGTATTGCAGCTGTTCGGCACAGGATAAGTCTCTGAACTCTGCACACATCCCAACAGCGTTTACTCCACACACTGTTTCAGGAAGGACTTTGGCAGCATGGCAGAATTTAACCATTCGATTCAGGTTTCTCCTTTCTGCCAACAGGTAAGACTGAGGTACAGCTTCTACCCTAATGCCTGAAGTCCCTCATATAACACAAATAAGTCCAGCTGACACCTCACCGACAATCCCACGACATTCTTCACAATCATTGCCGGTACACTTATATCTTTATATCTATGTGTACATATATAATATATTTTTTTAACCTTTTTATTTAATATTCACCTTTTATTCATATGTAATATTGCACTAATGTATATATTTGTATACATCAGCTTCATCAGTCATTATAAGTTTATTGTTATCGTGATGAAAAGGAAATTATCTTTCTGTACATACAGATACAAATGTGTTTTGCTGCTTCCCTGGTGTTAGGAAGCATTTTGTATCATTATACACAAGTACATATACATATATACGTGTAATGACAATAAAGACGACCTTTCTTTACAATTGCGTCGTGCTAATATACTTGGACTACATATCCCATAATCCTCTTGCCATGACGCGTTAGGAAACCGGATGAAGTTTCTCCTTGTTTCTAGAAGGGAGCTGTGTACTGTGAGGAGTTGCCTTTAGGTATGTAATAACATTTTGGTTGCTTTCTGTCTATATGTTTAAGCGTTTTTCCTTAAAAGAGGTATCTTTTCTATCTGATAAAACTTAAACCTTCTATCTGACGCTTGCTAAAAGAACAAGGTGAAGCTAACAATTTAGCTGTGCGTACATAACATACATGTTAGCTGCATTTTTAAGCTAAGTTTATACATAAGATTTTGTTTATCTAGATGCAGTTGGGCTTAAAAATAATGCTTGTTGTATATAAATGTACCTGTAAGCTCTATATAAATGTATTCCTGATTATTAGAGGTACAAACGTAAGAAAATAGTCAAATAATCTTAAAGAACTTACTTAAAGCAGTCACGTCTGGCTTTCTATCTGTCTCAGGCATGACAGACAGACTGAGCCTTATATGTATACATCTAAGACCAAACATATATAGACACCTGACTAACTTAATGACCTTTACATTTATATGAGATGGTTAAAATCCCATGGGGCATTAATATAGACTCATTAGAATCAGAAAGAGCTTTATTGCCAGGCATGTTTTCACATGCAAGGAATTTGTTTTAGTGACAGAAGCTCCACAGTGTAACAGAATGACATATGCAATATAGACAATTAGTATGTACACATGTACAGGTGTGAAATGTGCAATTGAAATATACAATATAGACAATTTGTATGTACAAATGTGCAAGTGTGAAATGTGCACTCATCTGTGTCTGTCAGCCTGCACATTTCTGAGAAGGTTTATTAGATTTTGTAATGTGTCTGTAGGAATTTTACTCATTCCTGCAAAAGAGCTTTATTGAGCTCAGGCACTGATGATGGATGAGAAATCCTGGCTCGCTGTTGCTGTTTTATTTTATCTACTTCATTTTGGGATTGAGGTTACTCGTCGAAACATGTCTTGTGAGTGCATCTGTTTGTGCACAGTCAGGTCTGCAGCGTCAGGAAACAGCTTTCTCCAAACTGTCATCACAACGTCCGAAGCATACAGTTGATACAGATGTTAACATATTAATTTTATCCGTTCAAGCATGTCAGATCACTCTTGAGACTCGCGAGTCCGACGGAGGTGCTTCACACTACTCCTGCACTGATCTCTGGCTTGTGTGCGACATCGTCGCAATGGAACGCTTTCCACAAAGGACCCGGTGCACAGTTTTTGTTTTGTTGTTGCATCCAGAGGCAGTTTCAGGAATTCTGTACTGAGTGACGCAACACAGGAAAGGCTATGGATAGATTTTTATGCACTGCGTACTTCTTGACTGAGCTGCTGTTTCTCCTGGATGCTTTCAGGTCACAATAATAGCATTTACAGCTATAGGTGTAAAGACACACACATACACACAGAAAACTATACAGCACTTCAGTTAATCACTAAGGGGTTTTTTTGGGCTATTTTATATAGAAAGTGTCTCATTGTTTATTGCTGTAATATGGATTATATAAAATTTGCAGTTATTTTGTCTGGATTTTCTGAAGGAAAACATCGTGGCCCAACACAGTCGTGGCCCATGTGGGGTTTATTATCGTATTGGGAAGGTTTTTTGATTTACAAGTGTGGCATGGAGACTCGGATGCAATTATATTTGTATAACAACTGTGTAGTGTTAGAATAATAAAGAATCGTACCATTAGGAATCTGACATATTTGTTATTTTGAATTGGTCATCCTATTATTTGATTTGAAATGTAATTTGCACCGAAATAATATGTTTATTAATTGCAGAAGAGCAATATAACATTTAAAACCGGGCCAAAATGATGTCACTGTGCAAATATATCCAACATCATGAGTTGCAGAATGTGTTTCATATTAATACTATTTTCAAGTGTTTAAAAACATAGTAATAGTTTTGATATCTATGCTGACTGACTGTTGATTCTTTAACAAATTGTCCAGGTAGAATCGATGGGTGACGAGTGTGAGACATTGGCCGCCATGGCCGATTCTTTGAAGGTCTCGGACACAGGAGGACATCCAGATGGTCAGACCTCTAGAAAGCAGGATGAGGACTGTTTTTATGACTGTGTGGAGACGTTTCATGCAGAGACGACGTCACTGGCTTTAAATCAAACAGAGATGACACACAGTGAAGGGACAGTGAATGAATTACAGACAGAATCCATTAGTAATCTTGACATGGGTGAAGAATCTGCACAGGCTTCTAATCTGTTTGAAGGAAATGCTGCTACGAAGAGACATGAGCCGCTGGAGAACGATGCAGTGCCGGGAGAGGAAGATGAAAGGACAACAGACAGCGACTCAGATTTCAAGGAAGAGGCAACAAATCCTAGTGAGTACGATGACGAGTATTTACAAGAAGTGGAGAAAAACCTGACCGACGAGGAGAAAGAGGTGAGCATCACATCCTTTAAACTGAATGCATTTATGTGGACATTATAATAAAGTATTAATGATTGGAGTCTCATAAGCAGAAACGTTTCCCAAACTGGCTTAAAGCTGCTGTCGGGTTTTATTAATCCCATCTGGACATCTGGAATTTTGCCAAAAATGAGGTTTTTCAGTGTATAGAGATGTAAGGGACACAAGCAGAAAAAGAGAAAAAGTATCAGATAGATTTTAAAAGCTTGTGTTTTAAATCATAGCAGACAAAAGTGAGCAAAGTGTGAATTTCCAACGTTATAACTTGATACACTTTGACCTGTAATGCCATGTGAGAGCAGCTGTCTGTCATGTCGAGGCTGTTGTTCCTGACAAGAAATGTGTGACATTTAATATATTCAAATTATGTTCAAATATTAAAAATGATCCCCATGACTTAGACCATGACATGGTTGTTAGTGCCAGATGGACTGTACTGAGTAGAAATGTAACTGCTGATCTCCTGGGATTTTCAACAAGAGTGTGAACTTAAGAACAAGACTGTGAAGTTTTATTCCGGGTGCAGATTTTCATTCCAAATATCAGAAGCCACATCTGAGTCTATTGATTAACCAAGTGGAGAACGGTGCTGTGGGGCACGGTGGCCTAGTGGTTAGCACGTTCGCCTCACACCTCCAGGGTCGGGGTTCGATTCCGCCCCGCCTTGTGTGTGTGTGGAGTTTGCGTGTTCTCCCTCTGGGTTCTCCCTCTGAGTTTGCGTGTTCTCCCTCTTCTCCGGTTTCCTCCCCCGGTCCAAAGACATGCATGGTAGGTTGATTGGCATCTCTAGAAAATTGTCCGTAGTGTGTGAGTGAATGAGAGTGTGTGTGTGCCCGGCGATGGGTTGCCTTGATGCCCGATGACGCCTGAGATAGGCACAGGCTCCCCGTGACCCGAGGTAGTTTGGATAAGCGGTAGAAAATGAGTGAGTGAGAGAGAACGGTGCTGGATTAGAATCCATGCACCCACATCGGCCTTTTGTGGATAACGTCAGACACCCCTGGTGTAGACCTTGTTGATGAGAGAGGTCAGAAGAGACATAGTTGTGGTTAGCAGAAGTGTGTCTCAAAACACACAAAAATGGTAGATTTAGAAAAAAAATCTTTCTCTGATCAGTTTGGCTGAGTTTATGCCCCGTGAAGCTTCAGATTTCTGTCCTTGTCTGACAGGAGAGGAACATGTTGGGGTTTGGGGGCTGTAGTTGTAGCCCCTTCACCTCAGAGATGCCTTTCTGCTTACCGTGGTTTTATAGAGCTGTTATTTAAGTCTGCAACATTCAGAACATGAACCAAGAGGCAGATTTTTGCCTTTTTTTTGCACCATTTATTGCAAATGTCACCCATATTATTTCTTGTTTGTGTTTCTGATACAGAGCAGAAAAGTGGAGAGCACGGCGCTGAAACTAACGGGCAACGCACACTATAATAACCGCGGTAAGAATAGGCTCTGTCCTGAATTTTAAGAACATTTTTCTTGAAACACTTAAAACACAACAATTTCTCTTCAGTCCAATAGTAAAGATTTCAATAAACTAACTTATGTGTCAAGAGAGAAAGACGCATTCCGATTTTTTTCTGTATCTGCTGACATTCCCAGAATACGTAGAGGCTCAGAAATCATACACCGATGCCCTGGCAGTGTGTCCTGTGTGTTACAGAAAGGAGAGATCTATCCTCTTCTCTAACCGAGCAGCAGCACGGAGTCACCTGGTACACGATTACACGTCCTAGATGAACACATGAATCTGATGAAATCTTATTATTATGAATAGGTTTTTATTCATGTTTTATATGATTTGAAGTCTCATTTAAAAAAGAGGATCTGTGATTAAAGTCAATGAAATAAGTGAAATTAATATACGTGTTTGGATTATTGTTCATCTGTGGTTCCTTCATTAGGAAGAGAAAACAGACGCCATCAGTGACTGCACTAAAGGTATAGTTTTTTTTTTAATATTTCCATACAATATATCCTGTATATATCATTTATATTGTGATAAATGGAGATATAGCTGATTATTATTAGTACTTTTTTTTTTTAACAATTACGTACTGCACAAATACAAAGGTGCTAATGAGATGTTTCTGACGAAGATAAAATGCTGATGAAGGATAAGTTTACTGTGTGAATTAAGGCTTTTTCAGTTCATTCCATCAAAAAAGTTGCGGAACAGCCAACAAAGTTTTTGCCAAATTAATAAAAAGATCCGATTAGAATTGATTACAGTAGATTAAATTGAAAAGCGCCTAACGTGGAAATTTGTTCTGTCGTGTCAGGACGAGGCTCTGGATAGAAATAACTTCACATAGTTATAGAGAACATATAGCGCTATAGAGAAGCCAAGAAAAACCTGTGTCATGGCTCAGGAAACTTGAAGCTGGCAGAAAGTGCAATTACGCAGCACCTCTGAAACGCTGTAGTGTTCTCCATATCTCTTCTATTTCTCTTCTCACTTCTCCAGCTATAGAGCTGAACCCAGACTATGTGCGTGCCCTTCTCCGGAGAGCAGAGCTGTACGAGCAGACAGAGAAGCTGGATGAAGCTCTGGAGGACTACAAGACTGTGCTGGAGAAAGACCCAGGCAACACGACAGCAAGAGAAGCCTGCTATGTATGTCACCGTCACCTAATCTTTTTCTGCTCACCATAAAGCTGCCATTGTTTACGCATTTAGAAAATGAACGAGGCGATTAAACGGATACAAAAGGATCTGCGACTAATCGAGTTCTAACAAAGCATTTAGTTATCAGTAGGTTCAGGGATACGGTGAACTAAATGTCCAGGCATACTCATTAGATACTCACATAATCAACAGATCTTAGGAAACTTGTACTTAAATAAACAATCATGTTAATAACCAGTGACTTTGGTGTGTCGTGGCCTGCCGTAAAGCAGAGTCACTGCTACCACCATGTAGTCGATTATTTTCCGACAACAGCCTGCCCCAAGGTATTTTTTCCCTCTTATTCCACAGTAATTTTCCCAACAACTATTTTCCATTTATTAAAAAGCGACATGTCATATTTTTATCCGGGGGCATGATGGCTTGAGGAACGGCGGGTTCAGTTGAGCTGCACTAGAGGCTTGACAGAAGCGTGGTGCAGAGCGAGGTGTGACGAGTGCCTTCAGGTAGGCAGCCGCTGATCCGCTTTCGGCTTTGTAGGCGAGCTTCAGGGATTTGAATCTGATGTCGGCGGTGGAGGGAACGCAGAAATGTGCCAGCGTGGGAAGACTGAAAACTAGTCACTGCAGTCTGAATCAGTCGAAACCAGTCAGTTAGTGCATGAGGCAGATCTGCCAAGGGCAAGCTGCAGCCTCAAAATAATAATATACTGAAGAAGTGTCCTGCTGATATTGTACAGGACAGACCTGCATGTTGATTCTGGTTAGTATGTAGTATGGACAGAATACATGTGTACTAAAAACTATCATCTGAAAACAGAAACATTGTGCATCATGCACAAGGAAAAAATGAAAGTAAGTAGTAGGGACATGATAATCCATGCTACGCATTACACCATGTATGCGAGATCATGTTCTGAGGAAATAAAAAGGGCACGGTGTAATGTTTCCTTTTAATATTATTATTTTTCACAATGTTTGACAGTCGCTTGTCCAGAACTACCCCAGGCTTGCAATGCCAGATGGCGCGATCCGAGAGTCGTCCAGAGAAATCACGATATCTTGACAAGAGGCTGCGTCGGGATTTAGTTTTCAGCTGACGTCCAGCAGATATTCTGACATCCAGAAATGCTGGAGAAAAGGAGATGATGTACAGTATCAGTCCGATACTCCATATGAGTAGATACTGCTCCCTGAAATGAAAGTATATCTTTCAGAATGAAGCTAAATAAACTGTGAGATATCAAATCAACACACATAGTATTTAAGTAGTGCATGAGGTTGTGGCAATAATGTGTAGTGATGTATTGGATGTGTTGGGTATTTGTTACACCGAACCTCAGATAAAGGAAATTATGCATATATATTTGAATTTATTTGTTTGTTTGTTTGTTTGTTTACCTATCTATCCATTTAATTAATTCAACATGGTTAGCAATTAGCTTGAATATTTGAATTTTCATGTTGTTATTTCAAAATCCACACTTTTATGTTTCAAATAATAATTAACATTCTAAGGTGTCTGTCTACAAAATATATAAAGTTTTTATTTATTTATTTATTTTTTTAAATTACATTCCTTACACAAGCTTTAATTAAAGCTGTGCCAAATCTGCTCCAACAAGAACACCATGTCCTTAAGAATATTTTCTACTGCTTTAATAACCGCTTTTAAGATTTTTCATGATGTCAGATGCAAGCTGCAGCTTTTTAAACACAAGACCATATGGTGAACGGAGCTGTAACACACACAAGATTGCACACCACACACAGCCTTTACTGTGTCACGCACAGGTCCTGGAATGAAATCTTGATCTAAAACTTATTTCTGACCTTCAGTTATAACTTTGTGCACTGTTTAGCGTCGTGTCCTGCATCATTCCAGTTCCTTTGTACATTAAAAGAGAAAAATGCGACAGAAATTAGATTCGGAAAATGAAGCTAACAATTTATGTTATATTTAGTGCTGCATTACATTTCCACTGTTAGGTTTACTGGATCATGTTATTTGATGTATATTTTAATCCTCTCCTGCAGAGATTACCACAACAGATCGAGGAACGAAATGAGAAACTGAAACAAGAGATGCTGGGTAAGAGATTTTTTTTCCTTCTCATATTGAATGTTTCCTCAGTAGAGAGGGTTAGTGTATTTTCTGTGTGTCGGGGGAACAAAGGAGGACCTTGGTTTGTTTTTTTTTCCCTTCAGCTCTGTTCATCTAATCTAATCTGTGAGCTCATGACTAGGCTAAAGGCTAACAGAATGAGAGCAGACGGACCAAATGTGCTCAATGTACCCAGAACAAAACACACCGAGCAGACTGCAGTAGAGAACATTATTGTTTAAAAAAAAAAAAAGGGAGGATTACTGAAGCAGGTCACGGTTTCATCTTGATAATCTTTAATCATTTTGAGATGACTGTTTTTTGAGAAGAATATTATTCACTTCGTTTATATATTCTCAGTTGAAACGTATTAATGATGTATACGATATTTTTGTTTTATCTACCCTTAGAAATACATGCTGACCGTTACGTGTATAATTTAAACGGATTACATTTCGGACGCACGGCGAACGAGGAAACAAGCTCGTGTGACTGTAGCTATAGCAATCCGATCTCGTATCAGCTAATTGACAAAACTAGCTTTATTATCTTGAGTAGATTCACTATGGTAGTACTAAAGGCACAAAGGTCATTCGCCTTCATGGAGTCACATCACGTACCAGTGTCCTTAAACAGTGCTAGAAAAATGATTCATTATATTAAAGACAGCTCACGAGTTCAAGGCTTGACATGATATCACATGACCAGTAACCAAGGGGGCACATTTGGTGCAGTAAGGAGCAGTTTGTGTATGTTTTATGTTATATTACATGGTAATGTATGGAGTGGGGGAGGGGAAGGGGTGATCGTTCTTTTTCAGTGGCCTGTCCTAAACTCTGGAATACCCTTTGAGTTACGTGGGATGTGGTAGGTTGTGAGTTTGATTCCCAGCTCCAACAGGCTGCCACCGCTGGGCCCCTAAGCAAGGCCCTCAAACCACAATTGCTCATTTGTATAAAATGAGATAAATATGTAAGTCATCCTGCATAAGGGTGTCTGCTAAATAATGTAAATGTAGAGGAAATGTACTATCACTGACCTGCCTTTATTTAAAGGCAAACTTAAAACTCACTGGCTTTAGGTTTAGGTTTTGGCTTTTGGTTTTGCTATTTTTTATTTCTATTTTATTGTAATTGTTATTTATTTATTGTTATTATTATTTTAATGCTCTTCAACTTAGGTTGCTGTAATGTGCTATATGACTGATTTGATTTGATTTTTGGGGGTTTCTATTCATGAAAACTGTAGGTATCATGCAGTTGGTTGGTTACACGTGTCTCTGAGGAAGCACAGGTTAACCTTCACAGTTGGTTACTGTTGTATGATTAGTGAGTTAGGTCAGGTTGGTGGGTGGGAATTAGCAGGTGACCAAAATAAGGAGACAAAAATATAGGGTGTGGTGTTGGGGCTTTCCCATGGGCTCAAGTCGTCTCATCATTCACTCTATAACAGCTCATTTTTCACCAGCGTGTATCGTTTATCCCCCTGCTCCTTAAAATCAATCTGACTTGTGTCACTGTATGTTTCTGTTAGGGATTGGAACAAAAAAGCATACAGAAGCACTTTATTAAACAGGGTGCGTTCGCCCACCTTGCTGTCACTTAACACAAAATGTAAAATATCTGCTTGAGGCTGAAAATAATCATCATTGAACTGGAAAAAATAGTTTATAGAGAGAAAGATTTTTAAAATTTGTGAGCAAGGTGTATAGTATGCTTTAAAAGTAAACTTTATAAAAAGTAGTGGGAGAATGGATCAAAATCCAAGTTCCTATCAACTGTGCTGAGCTTCACAGATAAGGTTTTGTGGGAGCTTAGATGTTGCGTGTCCAGCTTAAATCATAGGATTTTGTTAACGCAGTTGAGAAGTTGAGACGGCAAACTGTAGACTCCAAGTTCCAGAATGCAGTGCAGTTATCTGATAAGTGATGGTAGAGATTCAGTTAGTTGGTAAACAAGGAGATGACGAGCGTGATAACACTGTTGGAAAACACTTGACAGCAGTGGAGGGTGTAAAATCCTGCAGATACAGACCAGAATCTTAATGTATTGTTGATACCCGAAGAGCTGCTTTGATAACTGCTGACCTCCTGGGGTTTTCACATATCTCTATAGTTTATTGGTGAATGCTGCAATAAAGAGTGTGCAGCAGTTCTGAAGATGGAAACACCCTGTTGAAAGAGATCAAGCTGACAGAAATGTCCTTGTTATCAGTGAGCATGAGCAAGCAGTCAGTGGTGTGTGCCTGCTTATGTATTCCTTATTGATCAAACTGCAGTCACAGCTTCACACACATCAACAGACAGAGACAAATGTAGCTTCCTGTTTTATTGACCGTTTTATTTTTTTTTTACACAGGTAAACTTAAGGATTTGGGCAACATGATTTTGCGTCCTTTCGGACTCTCCACTGCCAACTTCCAGGTCAATCAGGATGACAACACAGGATCCTACTCTGTTAACTTCGTTCAGAATCCCAGCAGCAACAACAGATAGCAGCTCGGATCTTCTGCTACAGCACAGCAGCAGCTACCAGACTAAAGCTAAAGAAACATGTTCACCAGTGTTATATGGTGTAACGCTATACATTTTGCTTAAATTATAAGTAAAGATGAATGTGAACGATCAGTGATTGGTCACTGCTTGTCTTTATTGGTGTTTACAAAGCTCAGAATTCCTTACAAATTGAGTTTCCTTTTACTCTCTGCCAAAAAAAAAAAGACTATAAATCTCATAACCATGAAAGAAAGCAGAATAGTTTAAGTAGGAGATTGCATGATTCCCCTATTGTTTTAACTAACATTAAAGATATAATCAGAGGCTCTGTTTAACATTTCTTTCACAAGTCCATGTGTCCCCTTAGAAGGACAGATCACTGCAAATCAATAAAAGCATCTCCTGGCTTATCATTTTAATCCTATGATAACCCCACCTCCATTCACAGAGCATGAGGGATCACAGAATGGTTTAAGTAGAAAGATCAGATGATAAATGACCTTCAGAGACTGAATCATAACCCAAACGAACACCTCTGGGGGATTATGGAGTGACGTTAGTCAGAGCTCTCCTTCCAAATCACCAACCGGGGGAACAAATATCTTCTGGAAGAAAGACATTTAACGTTCTAATGATGTGTAGAAACGCTGTCAAGCTGCATTGAAGCTGCTTTGATGGCTTTTAGTAGCCTGACACACTTTCATCCTTCTGTATACAATCTGCCAGCTGGAAGAGAATTCAGAAGCTCTTCAGTAAATTCTAAAGGCTAGAGTTGTCCACCAAAAGGTGGACAGACAGTTCATTACAAGATATTAACACTCTCTGGCCAATTTATTAATCACAACAGTCTCCATCTGCCCCAAAGTTCAATCCGTTATCTGTTTTGGGATGCTTTCCTCTTCACCATGGTTGTAAATAGTGGATATTTGAGTTACGGTCATCTTTTCAATGAGGTGTTTCTACCCAGAACATCTGCTCATTGGATGTCTAAACAAGTCTGTATAACTGCTGTGAAAAATCCCAGGAGATCAGCGGTCTCTGACACGTACCTCAGCCTGTCAGGGACCAAAATCCATGCCCTTATCACGGATATCACATTTTCCCCCCATTCTGATCCTTTGTGCAAACATTAAGTGAAAATTTTGATCGATGCCACATGATTGACTATATAATTACATGCACAAGGAGAAGTACAGTTGTTCTTAAAAACATAATAGTGGGCAGCCTTACTTGATTTTACATTATGATAAAAGGATTTACAAACCTTTGGCTACTGTCCTATGGAATAAAATGTGACATGTTTTCATTAAACCAGTGCAGTGGATTGTAACAGTGTCCATATTGTGATCATATTCTACATGCAGCAAAAAAGATCTTTATTAAAAACAGAACACAGATGTTGGTACGAGGGGGGAAAAAGCAGGTTTATTTTGTTGTCCGTTTTGAAAAGAGATACATATAAAGTAATAACAAAATTTCTTGCAAGTCCACTTTCACCATTTTATGTATGTTCACGAGTTGTCCGATTGTACTGAAATACATAAGGAAGTCTTCCAGAGAGAGAAACGTGGGGGGGGAACTCTGTGTGTGTGTGTGTGTGTGTGTGTGTGTGTGTGTGTGTGTGTGTGTGTGTGTGTGCGCGTATGTGTGCGTGTGTGTGTGTGTGTGCGTGAGTGAGAGAGACAGAGAGAGTTCTGAGTCATTAAAAAAAAATCCTAGCTGAAAGTATGGTATGAAACCATGTAATGTTATGACAATTAAATGACAAATGTTTCTTCAGAAATCTTAAAAATTTACTGTAAAATCAGTCTGACAAGATACATGGACTATAATTGGTCATGACAGTGTAATAATTATAATCTTTTTTTTTGTTACAGATCAGGGACTAGTTTTTTCAAGGCATAGAGAGAGAGAGAGAGAGAGAGAGAGAGAGAGAGAGAGAGAGAGAGAGAGAGAAAAGAGAAGAGAAGAGAGAGAAAAGAGAAGAGAAGAGAGAGAAAAGAGAGAGACGTTTAAAATGATCTTTGTGCTATGAGATTGTTAAGCTATTTGTGTTGCTCAGGGTAAAATCTCTCACCTTTGACAGATCGTAACATAAACAAGCGAAAAATATTTTTTCTTTACTTATGCAGAAGTGAATTTTATGTTCGTCACTCCAGGAAATCCAGCCTTCACTCCGTCCCTGTTTTAAAGCTCAGACGTTCTCTTGTACAAAGAGAGAGAGAGAGAGAGAGAGAGAGAGAGAGAGAGAGAGAGAAAGAGAGAGAGAGAGAGAGAACGAGGGAACATTTCTGCAGAAACACTGGCATTTATTCATCACCTCAGAACAGTAATCTCTCCCCAGTGCTCTGCAACTGTCCTTTGAAGCATAGCACATGCAATATTTATTGCATTTCACATAGAAAAGGTTTCCATCGTTTCTAAATCAATTCTTCATTCTAATTTTCATCTGAGACAGACATAGACTTAAAAACCCCTGCATAACCCTGACGCCTAGACATCACTTATAATTTATAATAGTAAAAACAAATCTGTGCCGTCCAGTATTGCAGACGTCCTTCCTCAAACATGCTGTGACTGTGAATGTGCACAGAAGAAAATGAGCCAAAACAATCGAGCGGAATCAGCATGACTGATTGAGTAGGAGGTGGACAGTCTTAAATTCATTACTATAAATATATAATTATTCTTAAATAAAAAATAATTTCTCCATTACACCTGGTTCTCTCTGTGAGGACGGCTCCTCCCGTCCTGCTGGCTCTCGACCAATGGCAGTGTCCTGGGTAACGGACCAATCAGCATCCCTTCAGTGTTGCAGCGCTGAAAGAGAGCAAAGAGAACAACAGGTCAGACCTTCACCTTAAACACACCTCGGAGCATGACGGTTATTACAGAAACCACAATGTAGATTCCTTTAATGAAATACACAAGCGTTGACTCTCAGGAATGAAAGAATGACTCACTGCTTTATATGAAAATAAATCAATAAAATCACTAAAATGAAATAGATGTTTAAATTAAATGGAAGATAATCGTTCTTCTCCAAAGATCAATCTCTTGCCACAGATTTGCTTTGCTCTGTCTTCCATAAAGGCTTTAAAATAACCCTGTTTCGATAAAATGAAGAGAAAGTGACATGATAACGATGGACTGAAGATAAAGACATCTAGAACGTTCATGTATTTAGATTTGGATTTATACAAATATCTCGCCCTCTCTCTCTCTCTCATTAGCTATCCGTTTTCTTTACTTTTTAACCTGCCTGCAAAAGATCATGATGAGTAAAGAGCCAGTCAAACTAATTGATAGTTCACACTTCATGATTTTCAGGCTGATTTTGCTGCTGCAGCTAAAAAAAATCACACATTACATACAAACTGATAAGTTGCGAGTCGGTTGGTCTTAAGACGCATTTATGGGACGAAATACAGATCTATCGAATGCTTGTCTAAAATACACAAATTAAAATAGGGCTTATAGGATTGCGTGTTGGGTTACGGTGTTGGGTTACTAATCAGAAGGTTGGGAGTTCGATTCCTACATCCACCAAGCTGCCACTGCTGGGCCCCTGAGTAAGGTTGCTCAGTTGTATTAAAAAAAATGAGACAAAAAAAATATAAGTCGCTCTGGATAAGGGTGTCTGCTAAATGCTGTACATGTAAATGTAATAGCGGCAACAGTGAAATGAACACGAAAGGAAGAGTGGCAGCAAACACAATGGTGTTATACCAAGGGCTCTCACCTAGCTAGTGTGAGTCTCTTACACAGCTTCTCATTCTTTTATCAAGATGTTAAGTCATCGTAACTAACGTAATTAATTCAGATACAGGAAAGGCATCTTTAAATGCAATTATCAGTCTAAGACTTTAAAAAGTAGGAATTTTAGCACTGAGATACAAACATAACTGTAAGATCAGAAAAGCCTAAGGATTCGTTACAATTATAGATTTATTAGACAACATCTAAATTTCAGTGTAAAAGGTTCTCCCAGGGTTCCACACGTATTTATGACACCAATCTTGGTAACGTTTCAAACACTCAATAAACGTTAACTATTTCTCAGCAACGTGTGAGCTTGTAAACTGCAAACTGACAAAAAATCAAAAGGCTTAAATAAGTATATGTGAACTCTAAGAAATGTTAAAGTAATAACAGGTGAAATCTGGTCTGTTTTAACCTTTACTCATCTGTTTGCAGGTGAGAAAACGTTTTTTTTTTTTTTTTGTGCCAGTATTCGAACACCGTATGATTTTTTTTTCTTAATAACGGCTCTGTTCCGTTATTCCGAGGTTCGATGATAGGGCCAGCTTTTTTTTGTTTTGTTAATGCTTCTCAGGTGTTACAGAGTGCTGGCTCTGGCTAATCTCAGCTATAGTTTAGATATTTTAGATGAAATGCATTAAGTCAGGGAAGATACAAAAAATAATGACAACTAGGTAAAATTCTTGAAGTTCACATTTTATTTATATACTCTTAAAACATCAGAAAACATGTACACAATATCTTCCACTGTAATTTTTTTTTTCAATTGTTTTACAGCATTCTCTGACCTGCAAACAGATAGAAATAATAAATGTAAAAAATAAAGAGATTGAAATGAAACAAAGCCAACCACCAAAAATAAATATCATTTTGCTCTGCTTTTGACAAATAAACGTGTGTCAGTCAGTCAGTGTGGCCTACCAAGCAAAGTGTATGTTGTTGTTTTGTTGTTGTTTTTTTTCTCAAGCTCCTGATCTCTGCCTGTGTGACTGCCATACTTATAAAGACCAGACTCTCTTACAGTAAATCCCTCAGGTGGAAAAAAAATACAGTTTAGAATGTCAATGCAAGTGAAGGACAAGCATGGATACAGAGAAATGATTTCTTTTCTCTTAACATAACTCTCACTTGCTTCATACAAATTTAAAACCATTTGTTCTCAGGTATGAAATGTTCTCAGGTATGTCATTTCTCAGTCAATGCATCTGATAAAAGACATGTTGAATACTGTATATATATATATATCTATATACACTTGTGTATCCCACATGTTTAGCCCTGTGATCCAAAACAAGTGAAATGACATAAAAAATAAAGTTCAGGCACCACAAATAAACATTATTTAAAACATTCCTCTGAAAGACAAAAACACTAGAATCGGAGAAATCTTTGAACTAGTAAGCCGACATTATTCATAAAGAAGCTTGAACGCATAATCATGGTTAAATATATTCTAGTTACTTATCAGAACTGCTGTCTTGTGCTTCAGTGCTCTAGTTTTCAGCAAGACAGTTTAATAACAGTCTTCTCTTTAACGGAATAATGCAACTTATGAATTTTAATGCTCGATGGTAACAAAGTGTGCTTGTGATAAGCACGGAGATAAACGACAGATGAGCCATGTGAAAGACTACAACCACACAAGAATAAGGGAACAGGAATATTTGAGCTAAAACCAGATATATACATGAGAGAGCGTGAAAGACGAACACATGGGAAAGGTAGGAGACGTGCGATGGTGACAAATGGAGGAAAGAATAGGAGAAGTGAAGAGTTGTGAAGTGGGTGAGAGGATGAAAGAAGTGAAGCGAGCAGTTGCAGCTGTGAGGGTGGGGGAAAGGGCTGCTCAGTTCCACTAGCATGTTTGCTTCTGGTTTTATCTGCTAAGAGGTGAACAGGGCCTCTGCTCACTCCGCTCCCTGGCACTTGAGGCGGCTTTGGCTTATACACACCTCCAACAAAGCCTCAGCTAAACTGCCTGCGAAGCCACGGTTAGCAAGAACCACACCCAGGTTAAGAATCCTCACTTCTCTTCAGACCGAGGATCCAGCATCTGATTAAGTCTGATTATAAAGGAGGAGCAGCACCAAGCAAGTCTCTTCGTCTACCTGAGTTAGAGACTTTGTACCCACCGGGGTCCTTTTTCACATTTTGCTGTCTTTCTTTTGCACAGGCCTTAAAGGTGGTGTTCAGTTTTACAGCAAGTGTTAAGACTAAGAGATGTCTAGTGGACTGGTTTAAACTTCTCATGAACACTAAACTGTTTCCATCAAAGCCCACAGTGCCTCCTTTTTAAATGCCCACAAGGAAACTAGAAACAACAGAGATGCCTATACTCTGTCTGAATCTGGTCCAAAATTCACATCTCCCTGAAACATGCTTTTAGCTAGAGAATCATTAATCCTGTCTAAAGCAAGTCCAATTCAATAAAAACTATTTAAAAGATTAGGAATAATAACATTAATAATAATAATAATAATAATAATAATAATAATAATAATAATAATAATAATAATACAAATGTCGTCCATTGACTGATTCTTTTACTATATGACAACAGGTTTAAGCAAATGAGTGATCTGGGAAGAAAAGAACTCAATGTGTGCTAATACAGTAATATACTGACGTGAAAATATCAAATGATAGATTCAATATGGCATATGGGCTCAAATAAAGTTAAATAATACATGAGAATATTTCCTCAAATGAATCATGACAACCATTTCCTATCATTATTTTATCCAGCATCTCAGTCAACGTCTAACTACATTCAGCTCCAGACGCCCTAATTTAATTAAATAAATGAGTCCTGGATGAAAGGCCTGACACTTTTTGGGCTTCTCTCTGAAAGGTGGCTGGGTACAGTAAGGGGTGAACAGTTTGTAATTTTTTCTTTGCTGAAAGGGGTATGGGGCAAAAGCTGTGCCTGCTTTGCCTACCTTTCAAAGGCACACAGACTCACGTCTCAAACTGAGTTAGCAAGGCGCGAACCTCAGGAGTGAGCTGTTTGGCTGCTTTGGCAGCCTCTGTGATGGCTTTACGGTACAGGCCCTTTCTCTTCTTGTCAAAGCGAGACTGGAAATTTTCTAGAAAGGGGGCAAGCTGTGTAATTGCCAGGAAGGAAGTGGTAGGTGACCCAAACCAGGACACACGAGCCTCCTGCCTGACTAACAGCCCATTATCTTTGCGGCTCACTGTGATAGCTAAGATGCGGGCAGGCCACCAAGGGAAACCAAGGATTTTAGCCCACACAATGTCCCCTACGCAAATGGTCCTGCCATCCAGAGCAACACACTTTGAGACATTTTTGGAAAAAACTGCAGCTTTTAGGGATTTACTGCGCTTTTTCGAATCCTTTGGAGCAGGGGATGAGGCAGAGACGAAAGTGGAAGATGTGCCAGGGGCAGAGGCAGATCGAAAATCGCCAGGAGGAGGGAAGTCAAGGGTCTCGGTCGAGCTACACTCAGAGTTTGATGACTTTAAGTCATCTGCACTATCGACACTGCACATGGAGGTACTAGAGGAATCGGGCTGCCTGGGTTTCAGGGTCATGTATACAACCAGGTTGCCAGCCTTGCTCCCACCCATCTCCTGCCCCTGTTCCTCTGGCTCAGACTGCGGTTTGTTGTGGTCCGATGGTGGCTGGGAGAGCGGTTGGGGTTTGGGTCGTGCCTGCCTCAACGGGGGATCCAGTTCTCTGTCTGGCCCCTGAGGCTCTGCAGCGGCAGTGGCCTGGCCTGCGGAGCGTGTGGAGGTGCAGCGAGGAGCAGCTAGCTTAGGCAGCATTAAACGCCCTCCTCCCGGCACTTTCTCCAAGCAAGGTGGCTTACATGAGGAAGAATCATTTTCTTCATTACGGTACCTTTGAGGCTTGATGCGCATCCTGGGTGGCAGCGGGTTGGACATGCCTGCTCCTCCTCCACTGATCTGCTGCAGTCGTCGGGTGAAGTGAACCTTCTGGTGGGCCTCTTGAAGAGCTGCCGCCCTCGTTATGGCCTTTGTGTTAGCACTGCTGCCGGTGACGGATTCCCTCTGCCTCTTCTGTGCTTTGGCCATCTTCAGCACTTCACGTGCCTTCGAGTGGTCAACATTTTTGCTCTGCAACACTTTCTTGGCACTGAGCTGGACCCGGGAATTGGCTGAGGCTGGTGCTGCGGCGGATACTCCTTTAATCACTCGGCTCCCTGCAGCTGTTCCTTTTACCTGGCTCTGGCCCAGAGTAGACGTGGTTGAAGAATTGACCCGTATCGCTGCAGCTTGCCGCCTGGGCACATCGGCCGAGCGGCTCCTGTCCTCTGATCGTGCATCATTGCGAGGCCGCTTCCCAGCACCCGGAGCTGTGCTCTCATTGCGCCGACGCTTTACATCATCGCTCCGGCAGTCTGATACAGGGCCTCTGCGCGTTTCACGCTTATCCCCTTGTACCACAGCCCCTTTGCATTTATCACACAGCACTTGTCTCGGTCGAAGCTTGATGGCATTCATAATGGAGGTGGGCTCCTCTCTGTATAGCCTGCGCTTCGGCCGTTTAATCTTGCGAGGTGGAGGCTGAGGTAACGACTGGTTGTAGGTGTCCCTGATGAACAGTGGAGGCGGGTAAGGAGCCCCCTCATGAAACAAAGGGGGTGGTTTTACAGTCCATGGTTTGGGCTCAGGGTTAGGACTGGGTTGAGCCACTGACGGCCCCTGCACAGGTTCCTCTGAAAGGATGTCGGGAGTTCCTTGAGTGACTCCCTTCTCAGTCTCTGACTGGAATGCCTCAGTCTTAAGCTGCATAGATTCTGGTTTGTCCTTGTACTCTCTCTTGGGAAACACAGTTATTGGAATTCCATAGGGTCCAAATCTGAGGACAGAGAATAGAAACCGGCAAACATATTAAATAAGTGAAAGCAGAATACATTTTGCCTTATTTGCATGTTTTGAACATCTTCCGTGGACTGGCTTCTTGTTTACCATTTGAAATTACACACATATCCTATGATTGCAGCCATCAGTCTCACTTAGAAGACAGTGGCTGAAAGCAGTACAGACACTTGACATCTTATAACTACTACATCTTCACTGCTATTTAATTCAAGTGTGTATATGCACACTTCATCGTTTGTTATAAATACAAATTATTATAAACCTCATGTGGCACTAGATGCTCTAGATGTCAATGTGGATAATTTATTGCTATTGATGTATAAATTAAAAAAAAAAGAATTGATCAAAAGGGAAAAGCCTCCTTAAATCCCCAATACGAATCAAAAGATTTTGTTTTTAAAAGATCAGAGATGATTATGTTTACATTATGTCTGTTTTGGTGCTGTTATGTCTGCTGAAGGCTCGTGTAATCAGAGCCATCTATGTCGCACTATTTTATTTGTTTAATAAAATCCGGTAATATGCTGATTTTAGTTTAGTCTGGCAGAAAGAGAAAGTGAAAACTTCACATTTCATGTCTGGGACTATGATTCTGCATCAAAGGCACATGAATAAAACAATAGCTTTCGCTCAATCTTTTCTAAAAAGGAATCAATAGATCCAATTATTTTTCAAGATGGGATGAGGTCTAACAAACCTAAGAGGAACCAATGCCAAAAATGCAAATGAAGATCGCCTTCGACCTGATTGAGACCTAATATAACCAGCACATCATATTCCAAGCTATGACGCAAAAAGATTTGGACTATGTGCATGAAACTTCTTAAAACACTAACAGTGCGTGTTTAAAACTCTTTTAATAATTTTTAAAAGGAATATTCTATCTACTAAAACATTCAATGCAGCATCATTTAAGATAACATTTTTTCAGGAAAACCCCAATAATACTGTCTCATTTTCGAAGTATAAATTTGTTCCTGAGTAGCAAAATAGAGCACAAACTGTAATAATGTCTTTAGATAATGTACAAGTTTAACTAAAGCAGTAGGTACCATTTGCTGTACACTCTCTGCTTGTAACTTGGGTGGCCATATGGCATGTCTTATCAGAACTGGAGAAAACTGTTTGGCCCAGGCACTGTTAAAAAAAAAAAGCTTACAGACGACAGACGGCTAGAACACAAGAGAACTCACTGTAAAGAAGTGACATTTTATATCCAGTGCCAATATTCTAAAACATCTAGAAGTGTTCGGTTTCACAGACATCGGCATGCAGAGCTAGCATGGAGCTACGCTCACAGGCCACTTTAATAGGAACACCTGCGCCTTCATCCAATTATTCAGTTAGCCAAAACATGACAGCAGGTCAAAAGCTTGAGTTAATCTTCATATCAAGGCCAATTTTAGGTTATTTTTCTACGGCTCTCTAATTCAACAGTGACCGTTCGTCACTTCATCGGTGGGGAAGCCATGTGCTGATCTTGTGCAATTTTGAGAATATCAATGAAAGCGAGGATTTGGGAGTTATTTCTGCTAAACAATATCTGCAGGGTTTTTTGTTTCCAACATGTGTTTAAATCCATAGGTCCACAACAGGTCTGAAGGGTTTGATTTGCACAAAACAGATCAGCAGTGTCTTCAACATTTGAAATTATGATGCTGCATTGACACATTTTATATATACACATTTCAATCCACTATGTTTACATTTGTGTGGAAATATTTCTGATTGTGTTCAAATAAATTATTTTGTAGATTTAGCATGTAGTTCTGTGGCATGAATAGATATAGAACTAAGACTTCTAGTCAATCCCTGGTGGTAAACTAAAGACAAGAACGTTCACAAGCGAACTGAGCAACAAAAACGTTTGCAGCTTATTTGGAACGGTCAGCTTTTTCGCAGGAATTATGTTGCAGACTAATGATAAAACCCAAACTAACACTGGGTGTGGCTGAGATACATTATTACATCATTCTTAAGCAGTCTTTGGATAGTTTTGGGTTCTTAGATTTCTAAAAGTATTTTTCTGCCACTGAAAAGTAAACTCTTTGTTGTTCATAACATTTCGGGGAACAGATTACATTTTTTTATTCTAAGCGTGTGGTGTTCATTTCTACACACAGCCCACCAACTGACTTTCACCTAAAGATCAATAAAACTAACCCATAAGCCACACTGCACATTTATGTTTAGTGAACAGTTCTGCTATTTTAAAACCTGACATCACACACAGTTGAGTGACGACACAGCGCATTTAAATTGCTTGTAAATGAAGAAATTTAATTACTTTGTTACCCAAAACTATTTATTTAGCATGCTATGACTCTCAATAGTTTGAAAAATTGCAAACTACTTGATTAACCTGATGCTGTGTATCAAAACCCAGAACTTACATATAATAATATAATATAAATATAAAAGCTGGTCCCAGTGAACCAGTCACCATAATACACACTGTTATTATGGTTTAACTGTAATAATAACAATAACAAAGTTACTTATAACATGTGTAATAACAAATTTTGAAAAACGTGCAATATTACCTGTGTGCAATATGTCTGTTAGCATAACTACTACTCGTGGTTTTGTTTTTTTTTCTTCTGTATTTATACAATGTGTTGTGTATATACTGTATATACAAATATTATGTCTCTATTCTTTTATATATTTGCATTTCTCTCTCTTTGCTGCTGTAACAGAGAAATTTCCCCATTGTGGGACAAATAAAGGTATGTCTTGTCTTATCTTAAAACATATGAGATGTAATTAAAATTCAGTTCATTAAAATTCATTTAGAAGTTCTAATGTATACTGGAGTCTTTTTTTTCCATCTCAACAGTTTTGGGCTCTTGTCGACCTTTTCGAGATTTGGAACGATCGGGACAAAAAGGAAAAATAGCTTGCTGTGCTAATACAATAAAGACAAACGACTTGATGTCTTGAGTTGTAATTCAACAACAGAATACTCATAATTTTTATAATTTCTAAATTACTTATATCGTTTCCAGGAATGGAAACAATTTCAACTAAACGCCAAATTATTCCAGCCTTGCTTAAAAACCATGCAGTTTAATAACTCAGTTTTACTTATGAGGCTTATACCTCTATACAGTAATTATTTATCAAGTACCACCGTAAACACGCCTCATTCGTTCGTTTGACATGGAAAGGAGAAAATACCGGGTTCATGATTGGTTAGAGAAAAATCAGTATGCCCTTAGCATGTAGCACTTGTTTGCTAAAGGAAATTACACTCTGATTCATCAGGCATTTTCGATATATCGATATCAAATATCTCAGTCTTAAGTGTTAGATGATACAAGATACTGATCCAGTTCTCACATCCTCATTAGGTTATAAAAAAAATCCTCATGCATGAAGGTGATGTGCTTTAAGACAGTGTCTTCTGCTCATTTGCATGATCCGTAATGCATTAAATTAACACTACACCTGTTCACAGCACACCAGTGAATCGAACCAAAAAATGACAAATCTGACCCGTTACAGGATTTTTAATATAATGTAGACAATAATTTACATTTACAGCATTTAGCAGATGCTCTTATCCAGAGCGACTTACATTTTTATCTCGTTTTATACAACTGAGCAATTGAGGTTTAAGGGCCCAGCCTGGTGGACCTGGGAAT
Source organism: Tachysurus fulvidraco (assembly GCF_022655615.1). Taxonomy (NCBI): domain Eukaryota; kingdom Metazoa; phylum Chordata; class Actinopteri; order Siluriformes; family Bagridae; genus Tachysurus; species Tachysurus fulvidraco. Next base: position 6,164,526 of record NC_062538.1, on the reverse strand, counting down.
TGAACCCACAACCTTAACCACTATGCAACCACATCCGCACTAGTATATATAAATACTCAGTTACAGGTTGGTGCAATTCTTTACAAAAAGACTTCTCGTTGCTGCAGTATGCAGTGGCTGTGTTATTAAAAAGCATAACTACAAAAATCATTAAGTAATATATTTACATTTACATCATATAGCAGACACTATTATCCAGAGTGACTTACATATTTATTTCAGTTTATACACCTGAGCAATTGAGGGTTAAGGGCCTTGCTCAGGGGCCATGCGGTGGCAACTTGGTGGACCTGGGATTTGAACCAATGACCTTCCGACCAGTAGTCAAACACCTTAACCACTAACCATATGGTTGCCATGTGTAGGGGTGGAGTTTCACTCAAAAAATGTAAACAAAGATTACTGACAATGCCACAAGACACAAGTCATTACCAGGTCTTAATTCCTTGCACCATGTAATGTAGGTGTTTACCTTTTGGAAAGGTCCATAAGAACCCCAGAGAAGATCTTCTCGCCTAAACGAAACGACACAACAAGTGCATCGTCAATGATGTGATCCAGTGAGACCCGAACCTCAGAACCAGGTACGAGCCCACAGATCTCGTCGGGCTGTCTGTCCATAGATCCTGTACACACTTTTTGCTCAGGTTCTGCGTTCACACCCGAGTCTAAACTCTCATCCTCAGGTTCTGGGGATGCGTGAGGATGTTCGGTCACCGTCAGAAGTCGGACAGAGTCCTTACTAGAGATGTTAGAAGAGTCACTCATGCAACTTTGTACAAGCGATTCTCTAAACGATTCTCTTTCTTCTGATGAAGTGGACTGTGATTTAGGAGACCGAGGGCGTTCATGGAAAGCATCCTCTGCAGGTCTGAAGTCGGAGGCATCACTTGCAGCTTCAGGCTCTGAGATTGTCTCTGATCCAACTAACTCGTGCTCTAGATCAGCAGGATGCACCGATTCGGGATGGATGTAGGATGATTCGTCCGTTTGTGTCACAGACAATCCGGGTTCATGGGCAGATCGAGCGGGGACATGATGTGAACAAACGGTGGAGGGTTCAGGCTCGGAGTCTGTGATGGACTCGTGTGGACTGACCTCGTTATTAGCAGCCGGCGCGTTTGGATTAACGGACTCTTTCAGGCGCTCCTCTGCAGCCCCAGTGTCGTTGTGTGTGCAGTCTGTGTCGCTGTGTCCATCCTCTGCGTGCACACACAGCGCCTTCCCCGCGACTCGCAGCTCCGGCCTTCTCACTTCCATTCGGACTGTACTGCATTCCTGAACTGCATCCACTCTCTCTGACGGGTGACACAGCTCCGTTTCTGGGACGAAGCCCGCTGCCGAGTCGTGCTCTAATCCGACCACATGCTCACCGGGCTCCGCTTCATACTCGAGCCCGTCCCCTACTGTTGTTGTTGATGCTGCTGCAGCAGCAGCAGCTCCTGGCTCCGCAGCCACGGCCGCCATTTTCTTTCCGCTTTGCAACTACTACTCGGCCCTCTCCTACTGATAAGCAGAGATCCCGCCCACCGAAAAACTAAACGCACTCACTATTGGTTTGTTCGGCGCGAATCTGTCACTGAGTGGATAAAATTACCGTCATTCAAATCGAAGTACTGAAAACGCGATTGTAATTGGCTTCTGTTTTGTCAATATTGCTTTGCATAAAAAAAGAGACAAGTTCAGCGACATTTTCCACTAGGGGCGATGTTGAGTTGCATGAATAATATACCCTTTGCACCAGGGGTTCCTCAACCTATTAAATGTAAATTACTTTCAAATTAAACATTAATTTAACCCATTAAACACACACACACACACACACACACACACACACACCTTAACAAAAAGAGAAGTAAAGCGCACACACACACTAAAAGCACACAACATATATATACGTTAAACTTCATATTTTGTCTATGTATCAGTGCCATAGTACTTATTGTTCCAGAACCTTACACTACCAGCACACATCGGGTCCAAATTAACAATATTTAGGCCAAAGATGTTTTTTGAGTTACTAAAGTCAATTCAAGCAACCAGTCAAACAGACTGCGATAACAAGTGAGACGATGGATTTGCACCAGAATCACTAAACACGTCACAAATCCTTCAATATAAACAAATTTTCAGTGTGGAGTTTGTCTTTAAGTGACCATTCGATTCTATTCTCACTACATGTTTTTATTATATTTCTCTGTGTATATCGTTAAAATCTATATAGGTAAAGAGCCTGTATATTATCTACAAAAATCTTGCTTCCTCCATGCTTTCAAATTCTTAACATAATACACCGATGAGCTGAATACATTCTTTGTGTACACACGAGTATATCAGGTTCTGTGTTATACATATTTCCATCTGCTCAGTCAGTCCAAAGGTAATAGATACAGAGAGAACGAGATCAAAAGAGCAAGTGAGAGTTCTCAAGATGTGAATATTTTTGACTACTGCAGAATAATTTAGCATAGAATAGAATTTATCATAGAGCACAGAATATTTGGTGTTCTACACTATTTTAGTAATGTGAGATGACTATTTTTCATGACTTCACAGCACAGTACCTACAATAAAATTAACTTCGATTCATGCCAAAGGTTCACCAAGTTCATAAAAAATTAACCAGTGAAATTTACCTAAATGAATTGTCCTTACATCATATTTTATCACATAGAATTTATTGTCAAACCTTAAGTGACACTTTTTAATGACAGTATTGTAAAAGTTTATATTTTACTATGGTTTATGGTCATCAAACTACTCAATCTACTCCTGAGAACGGAACTGTGAAGGTCGCTGATTCAATTGTCATGTTGTAATCATGTCACTTCATTCTACCTTGGTCACAGGTACTGTTTCATGGGTTTTGGCACAGCCTCAGGAGACAATGGGGTCAATGACTTGTTGATCATAAAACTGATGATATTTTACAAATTTGACAATTAGCTGTGACATTTAAAAACATAAAATGAATATATAAAAAATCTGATCTAACCTATCACATTAGCTTGGTTGGAAGTTTGAATATCCCAGTCCAGATTTAGTCCTACTTTGCTCTTACAATAACCTTCACTCACCTGGGGAGGCTTTCCAATGGATTTTGGAGCATGGCTGTGGGGATTTGTAGATTCACCCACAAGACAATCAGTAAGATTGAGCACTGATGTTGGATTAGAAGGCCTGAGGCACTGTGTGTGTATCCGTTCATCCCAAAGGTGTTCAGTGGGGTTGAGATCAGGACTCTGTGCATGGCACTCGGCTCTTCAACACCAACCTTGGCAAGCCATGCCTTAATTCCAGTGAAGGGGATTTGCAATTCTACAGCATACAAAGACATTCTATACGATTCTGTGCTTCCAACTTTGTGCGAAGAACCACATATGGGTTTTAAGGTCTTGTGTCTACAATCATTTGTCGTATTGTGTACCATATGCACATGAGTTTTAGAATTCACACATCATTTTAAACAACTTAAAGCTGCTCATCCTCTGTACTCACCGATGATAATATCTCGTAATGTCTTACAGTATCTGTGAATCAGTGTCTTTTTTATTTTTCAGTGTCTAGACATAGACTTAGTCATACTGTCGCCTTGTAAGTGCCTAATCTGTTTTATCCGAGGGTGGATAAATGTAGACGATTCATTCAGATAAAGCGGCAGAACCTGTAGTATATCTGTGCTCTATTTTTTTATCCCAAGCATATCAGTGGAATAAAGAAGGAAGAGACATATTTGTTTGCCTTAAACAAACTTAAGCTTGTTGCAATTGAAGTTTTAGTCCATGAGCATTGGCTATTCATCAGGGGCAATGACCTATGGGTCCTACATAAGATGTGACCTGTATTTTTCTCTTTTGCCAATTCTGTTCTGAAATGTTCTAATCTGATCATTTTACTCATGTACTCATACGTACAGAGCTTTGAAAATAGTAATTCAGTGACAATTCACTGAAGGTCTAATATTTATTTACATGATATTCAACATCTAATTAACTGATCATCACTATGCTTATAACTATCATGCTTATATGTACCATGCTTATAACCAGCAAACATCATAACCATTCAAAAAGAATGAATGATATTTACTGTCAAATCAGTATAGTTGCATAAAAAAAACACGTTAAAACATTCACTTTTTAATATTTGATTCCTCAGTACATTTAACGGTAGCAACTTTTCTATGTTTGATTAAAGGGCCCCGGGCCCTTGAGTACAGCCCTCAACTGCTCAGTTGTATGCACATAAACATAAGTTGCTCTGGATAAGGGCATTTGTCAGATAGATAATAGATAGATAGATAGATAGATAGATAGATAGATAGATAGATAGATAGATAGATAGATAGATAGATAGATAGATAGATAGATAGATAGATAGATAGATAGATAGATAGATAGATAGATAGATAGATAGATAGATAGATAGATAGATCTATCTATCTATCTATCTATCTATCTATCTATCTATCTATCTATTTTTCTGATATACTATTTAGTACAATAGTTATTGTTCCCAACTATTTGAGGCCCTGAAGATGTAATTATTGCCTGCAGATCTGTTCATTTCTCAGTATTATAGAAGTATAAACAAAAACTATTGGGCACATCAATGTGATTCACAGTTACTGAATCGTAAAAATCAAAACCTCTCACGTCTAACTAGAGTCCACGTTTCAGCCGTCTGGGTCACATACTATTCTGAGACCTTAGCTCTGTTTATGTAACATGCCCTGATTCATGTATTGAGGAAACAGAACACAGCAAAAAGTACGGTAGCCTGGGTGTTGTTAAGGGACGATATGTAAGTGTACTCTTCCTCACTCTGTTTTTCACTTGAAAACATGGCATAAAAATTATATCATCTGTTAAAAAAAAACAACATTGTTTGTTATGACCTACATTCAATTTTAGCACTTTGAATATGTGTGACATTACAAAATATTAGCAATAGTAATTCAATATTTGCTTGAGTATCCACAACATACTGAAACAAGATTGCTCTCTGTCTGCTGTGTAGAATCTTCTCAGAATCTGAATACATGCAAGTCAAGGTGTGGCTTCCTGTGCTGTCAAGAGTGTGACTTTGTCACATCCATTAGATACAATCTGTCTATTCAGGACAAATGATCTTCAATACTAAAAGTGTTACATATGGATTAACTTGAAATAAAAGAAAGCTCTGCTGAAAAATTCAGCTTAGCCTGGCAAGCTACCAGATGCCTAAACCCAGGCGAATAATTAATGCTATTAGTGTTACTAATTCTACACTGTAGACAGTAAACAGTAAGGAAAATACTTGTTAAATTCAAATCATAAGTTCAGTAAGGATGCTGGAAAATAACACCAGCTGGGAAAGAGACCAGCTTGACCATCTCTGTCGGGGTTTTTTTTGTATTTATTTGCTGTTTAGACCATATAAGGTTCTCAACAGTTAACTCAACTGGTTAAGGCTTTGGGTTGTTGATTAGAAGGTAAAGATTGAAACTTCAGCACCACCAAGCTGCTACTGAACCCCTGAACAAGGCCCTTCACCCTCTCTGCTACAGGGGCATTCTATCATAGCTGCCCCATGCTCTTCCTAAACAGGGATATGCGAAGAAAAGTGCTGTAATGTATGTGTGGCATTAATAAAGTCTAGAATATTAACTACTAGCAGGCATTTTTTATATTTACTACCACTGGGTTGTTGATTGGAAGGTTTCAAGCCCTAGCACCACCAAGCTGCCACTGTTGGGCCCTTGTGCAAGGCTTTTAACCCTCCCTGCTCAAGGGATGCTATATTATAGCTGCCTCTGTGCTGGCCTTCAAAGCTGGGCTATGTGAAGGAAATAAATCCACTGTACTGTATGTAATGTATGTGTGTCAATAATAAATCTATATTTCTATGCAGGTAAACACATTTTCTCAAACACAATATGTAACTTACAGTAAACACAACGTATAATATGGTTCTGGAGTATATGATGAGCTTAACTCACGTTAGCTAACATTAGTTTAAATGACAGCTTAGCTAACGTTTTCTTTCTAGCAGTACCTATAATTCACTTGAGTAGTTCTCATAAGAACTAGCCAGGTTAACAATCAGAACATTAATCTGTAAATGATATTGTGTAAACCAGTAGCTAATGTTGCTAGCTATCTTAACATGAATAAAGCTATAAAACTGCTAACTAGGTTAGCTAACTTTAGGCTGGCTAAATTGTGTAAATTATGCAGATAACACCACAACAAAGGTTTGCTAGCAGGTGTAATGCTAGCAGTATATTTTTATTTTAATGTATAATATGTTAAACATGTTTTATTGGTAGAATATTGTATAGAATGCAGATGATTAGGAGTATTTTTATTTAATCTGTGATAAAGGCCTACTGCATTGCATGGCATTTATCTGAGCTTGAAAGCAAAACTACAGCTAACAGTGCTAATACTCAAAAATCAAGCAATAATGAAAAAATACACATATACACATAATTATATGTGTGTATTGGCACACAGTATTGTAGCTATCAAACAAAATGTAAATGAAGTCATTCATTTCATATCTCTAGACACAATTGTAATGCAGGTGAGCAACCTCACGGTCAAAACCTTAATGACTTGTTATTTGGCCATCATACGATTGTACAGGTTTATGGCCTGATTATGATAGTGCTGTGCTCATGTCATAAATTTGTAGAGTCAGCATGAAGGGCTGTGTATTTAAGCAGATGAAATGTATCCACCAGTACTTTCCTCTAATATCAGCCATCCATTCACTCCTCATTGACATCATCTCTATTCAGCCATGGCTTTCTCTGGCAAGTGGGAGACTGAAACTCAGCAGGGATACGATGACTTCTGCAAACTTCTTAGTGAGTGATTTTGTGCCTGGAACATGTGAATTAGTGATGTGTCATTTTTGTGAACTAGTGAGCTTTTTGAGCGTCTTTTGACAAAGGGGATCTTCTAAACTGCTGCTTGCTAAAGATGTACAGGATTTAATTAAGTGCAATACGGGAGGTGATCAGTTGGCAAGATAAAGGAAGCACGGACACCACGGGGAAATGGATGCTTACTGGTTTGTCATTGAATATTTCCATTTAGATTTAGCAGATGCCGTTATCCAGAGAGACATACAGAAGTGCTTTATCCATAATTATATCATCATACTGGCTCACTAGGTCAAGGACTAAGCGTACTAAAAGATCAGTCTAAAAGAAAGATTAGTATGAGTATTGTATGAAAGACAAGGGTTTTTCTAGACTAAATGAAGGTATAATTAAAGTACTTTGTGAAGAGGTAGGTCTTTAGTTAGAACAGAAAATAGCTTTGATGCTTGCATTTCTTGCATCCTTGGGTCTATCGGAGAGGTGCTAGAGCATTGAAAGGACTTTGGAGCAGTTTGAAGTGTGAGTACTTTAAAGTAGGAGGACGCTGGTCCTTTTTTTCCTTTGTTAGCAAGCATCAGCATTTTTAATCAGCCTCAGAAAGCCAGTGAAAGGAGGGCTATGAGGTTGAAAACAAGCCAGCAGTGAGATGCAGTAGTCCAGTGTTAAACTGGTCTGTGAGGAGAGAAACAGACAAATCTTTTTGAGGTTGTAAATGAGAAACTGGCATGAGCTTGTCAGTATAGCAACATGACAGTTGATTATTAGTTGATTAGCAATGTTTCAGATATCTATGGACAGTCCGAGGTTGTGTACAATGACAGAGTGAGACCTTAGAGGTCAAATCACAAGACCTTGATGTGGGGAAGCAACTCCAGGGATTTTGTGCTCAGTTTTACAGGGATTAGGTTTCAGCTGATGAATTTCTCTCCATAACGGATGGTGGAACATAAAATACTTTCCTGAGATATACTGCATAGAAATTTCTGTTGCATTTGCATGTTTGTAGGTGATTTATAAGAGCACTAGTAGGGGAAAGTGAATGCAAAAATCGCTATAGGCGTTAGTGTGCAAATGTTTGTTTGCATACCCTTAAAAGAAAATCATCAGAATAGTTATCATTCTTTATGTTTTGCATTGTAACTAATATTATACCCTTTTTTATGTTTAATCCCATATTTTTTTCCTTACTTTTTAAAAGTGTAATATTGTGTCTGTAGGCCAGTTTTATTTTATTTTGAGAATTTATTCAGCACATATAATTTTTCAGCATTTGTCCAAGCAGTCTTTATTGCGAGGACAAAAACATATAGCTCTAAGGTTTTAGAGATTTTAACACAGTATTGTAACACAGGCAGGTCAATAAGTTGTCTGTGCCTTTGCACTTCAGGTATCCCTGATGATGTGATTGAGAAGGGTCGTGATTACAAGCTTGTGACAGAGGTGGTTCAGAACGGTGATGAGTTCACATGGACTCAGCATTACCCAGCCAACCACGACCTCACCAACAAATTCATCATCGGCAAGGAGAGTGACATGCAGACCATCGGAGGAAAGAAGTTTAAAGTAAGACTGAAATCATTCCTATGGTAACAATAACACAAGGCATTACACTAGTATTGCTTTAACTCATCATCAGAAAATGAACAAGATCTAAAGATCTACTTTATACTTCCACTGGGGAATTACAAAGCAAGACATCATCACAGCACTGAATACAAAATTGACTGTTTAAGACGAAAGAGAATCAACCTTTATATTTTTAATGTCACCAGGCAACCGTCACCCTGGAAGGGGACAAGCTGAGGACACAATTTCCTAACTACATCCACACAGTCGAAATCAGTGGTGGAAAACTGGTTGAGGTACGTCACTGAATAAAAACCGAATAAACATTTTATCCATTTTTGAGATGATAACTATTAAAGTAGGTGTACTTCACTATGATACTTATATAGTATAAGTATATAATGTAGTATAAATATCATATAACAGTAAATTTATACATATTGTTAATTATAGTATATTAAAAATTAATATGTGTATCTTTTACATGAACGAAAAAAAAAACTTTACTGCTTAGAATTAATTTTTTATTTTCTAAATGATTATATATTTATTTTCTAAAAGATACACAACATTTTTTCTGTTAAATCAAATTCTTACCTCTGATAACTCAAGGACAATTTAAGTATTCATGTTGCTATTTCTTCATGTTAAATGCAATGGAGAAACTACTTGAAATCAAACAAAGGGGGCAAAGAACATTTATCCTTTTAAAGTTTCATTCATAAGGCTTTTCAATCAGGTGCACTTTTGACATGATGTCTGCTTTTACATATACAATATTCAACATTGTCCCTGTACATAGAAAATGGCTAATGTGTGTATCATTCTTTGCCACACAGACTTCCACGGCCACTACAGCTAAAGGTCCACTTACCATGATCCGAACCAGCAAGAAAATCTAAAATTTACATTTCCAGCATTTGGCAGATGCCCTTATCCAGAGCGACTTACAGTATCTCATTTTTTTAAATACAACTGAGCAATTGAGGGTTAAGGGCCTTGCTCAGGGACCCAACAGTGGCAGTTTGGAACCCACAACCTTCCGACTGGCAGTCCAACAACGTAACCACTAGGCTACCACATGCCCACCTGTAAGAAAAAACATTCCATTTTAACAGGTTAAAAATGATCGCATTACATTTTTTATGACGTCATAATGTACATTCAATAAATTCTAAAAGATGTTTTCCTCTCCTTGAATGCCTCTATCTGTTTATTAAGGGTTCAAAAGAAGTTTCTACAAGCATTTTTATATATATATATATATATATATATATATATATATATATATATATATATATATATATATATATATATATGCTCAAATGAACATTTTACATTCCTCATGGCTACCACTGGAGGGCAGTCAACTTACAAAACGCCTTCCTGCCCCGAGGGTATGATGTACCCCGGCTTAAATCCTTGGCAGATTTCTTTGTTACAGAACATTGTACAAAGATTATTTATTTTGATGCTAGTAGAAAGTGGTTACTGTAGCAAATCAGACATTTCCTAAATGACTTAAACTATAAAGAAAAAGGTAAAGAGACACAGACAATGGGGTAATTAAAACAAGCCACAACACACACTCAGACTAGTATCCTTTTATTTTAACATACTTAAATTTACTTCCATTTCCAATCCTCTACACTTTTAAACTATCCATCTTTTTCACAGCTTTTAATCAGTAAAACAATAATCCAAGCAAGTGTGTGTTTCAGTTTGGGTTTGGAAGTAACCCTTTCTTATAATTAAAAGTGTGCCAGCACTTCCCCCTCTCGGCTGTTCAAACAAAGGTTGTGAAAATGATCCATTACCCAACTGCCCCCCACCCTTCGATCCTTTCTTCACACCGGCTCAGACATGTGGTGTACCTCCCTTGGCCTGCACATGTGCCCCCAACAGAGCACTCGCACAAAGGAGGCTCCCTCCTCCCCTCCTTCCCTCCCAGGCTTCCTCTCTGTCGTCTTCTAGCCAATATCTTTAATTACTCAGATAAGACGGCTCTCTCAACAGACCCACTAATCTAGCATGACATCCCATTCTGCAGGTTTACACCTTATCAGACTCACATCACTCCACAATCCCACAATGAGTGTCTTCAGAAATATTTGCTCCTTCGAACAATACAGATGGTTGGAACAGCAAACAGGATATAAGACATGTCAATATATAACATTCCGTTGAATAAAAAAAGATGACGTCTAAAAACAGAATTTTTTTTTTTGACCAGGATTATCAGTTAATGTTATACATTTTTGGGTGATTTCCCCTGCCCAACCCAATTGGCCTCAATCTCCTACACAAATACAAGCTATATTTAATTAAACTATAGACCACTGAATAAACACTTAGAACTGGAAGCACTGGTACATCTAGGTTTAGCAGACACCAGTTGCAATGTGCAGCATTTTCCTAACTGACAATAAAATATATTTTCAAGCACTAAATAATAAACTCTTTAATTGGCTAGTAGCCCAGATATTTGAATTTCTAAGCTTTAGCTTTTTAACAACACTGCCCTCGGTAGTGTATTATTAAGAAATGATTTGGAATAAATTCTCTCTCCCCATCATAGTTTATTCTAACTGTTCTTTGATCCAAAAAATCTTTAGCCCTTGCTCTTTCTTTATGCTGCTTTTTATTCACTGTTTAGTGACAGGAAAAAGTGTCATGCCGAGCAGGAATCTCCTCCATTGTCTTGTATGTAGCACATGAAGGAGGGAGGGGGCGAGAGTGAGAAAGAGAGAGAGAGACAGACAGACAGACAACAGACAGAGGGACAGAGGGATGGAGGGCGGGCACTACTTTATGAGGTGGGGCTAAAGGAAGAGATCTCCCCACTCCCTTTCGACCTTTTCATGTGCAACGACTCCACATTCATATTAAACACCACGTGACCTATGCAAATGAACTGCTTTTACTATTAGTACAGTATACAACCAAGAAGAAGAAGAAGAAGAAGAAGAAAAAAAAAAAAGACACTGCTGTTTGTTTTTTCTTTTGTTTTATTTTTTGGGATTTTATATCCAAATGGCATGTCCCCCCCACACCTATCTCCACTGGCCTCAATCTCCTACACAAATACAGGCTTTTAAATAAAACCATAGACCACTGAATGAACTATCAGTACTCAATGGTCTACTAAACGTCTTGATTTAGCAGACATCGGTTGCAATATGCAACATTTTCTTAGTGGACCGTTTAAAAAAAAAAAAAAGAAATCACTGCCTTCAAGCAGTAATAGCTCATTATAAAAACACACTAATGGCTAAAATAAAAAAAAAAATAATACAGTGGTAAAGTTAAAAAAAAGAAAAAGTAACAGATATACAGTAACAGGTGAAATTCTTGGTTAGGTATTGCACACAGGGGCTTCACTAAAATACAATGAACTGAAATACAAAAACAGTGCCTATATCCGTTACAGTGAACAATTCATCTACCTAAATAACGAGACTTCAACATAAAATATATATATATATAAAACAAAAAACAAAATAATGGAATAAAATGCAATGTGGATTAAAAAAACCTATCCTGGAGCTCATGACCAGTCAAAAAGAACATCAATTAAAATGGAAGTCCTGCAAAAAAACGATAGCATACATTGAGGTAGTTCAAGATTAAGGACCATCACAGGACGATTTGGATCCAAAGCCCAGTAAAGTGGTTCCAAAGCTTATAATTTAGCAGGACATCACGCAGACACTTTGGTCTTGCTGCTAGTTGATTTTGTTGTGCGGTCGACATCCCTGTAAAACCCAACAAAAACCTGAGATAAATGGACTCAGAGCTAGTCTAATCTTCCGTGTTCTGTAAAAATGGGTCTGATTCGTGAATATTCAGCTTTGCTTGGAATTTCACAACAAAGTAAACCATTTGGAATGAGAAAAAAAAAAATCAAATAAAAAGGAAGGAATTGCAGAAAACAAACATCATCCCTGTTGTCTTTACCCATCACAGTGTCTTTGAGCTCACCCACGTGTGCGCAAGTAAGCAGATCTCCCCAAACCGATAGATCAGTAGTATAGCTGATTATGTAATGGTAAAATATTCTCTAATCTACCAAATACAATAAATGTGTCCACAGTTTCCTAAGATGTGACTGGAGAATGACTGACTGACTGACTGACTGACTGCCTGCCAGTCATTCTTCACAGCAGTAGTGTGAGGTCATTTGCATGTCTAAATGGATGAGGTAAAAGACAATGAAGTCATCTTTCTATGGCAGTGAGCTTAACATGGATGAATCAAGGACTCTCCCCCCCTCCCCTCTACACGGATAAGCAGCCTGTAAAGCTCAGCTTCCTCCAGCGTGAGCCACAGAGGCAACAGGACAGATGCCTCATTCCCCCGGGATTTCCTCTCCATCTGTCGGCAGGAAGACCAGAGGAATGGGGCTCTAAACCAAAAGCTGCAAGTAACCTTGCTCACAGACATGCTCACCTTTAAAGCAGATCAAACAAACACATTTAGAAAGTAACCACATCATACAAACATCAGCTGGTATTTTTCAATGGCATTTTTTTTTCTTTCAAGTAATCTGTGCATCCCTGATATGTGTTTTATTTAGTCACTGTAAACGATACCAAAAGGGAGACAGGTTTCTTGGTCACAAAGCCAGAGTTTTCTGACTTTTAAGGCAGCAGCATCAAGGACGACACAGTAATTCCAGTGTGAAATTTCAAGGACGCCTTACTTATACATATATTAAAAAAAAAAAATAAGAAAGAAAAGAAAGGTGGGAAAAGAAAAAAAAAGTTTTGGAACCTGATCTCCACCTTTTCCCTTCTTAAGGCTTTGAATGGAAATAAAATGCCCCTGTGGGACGTTTCCAAGTGTTTGATAATCACATCCTGTAGAGCTGGCATTCAATTTTCCTCCCATCACGGTCTCAGATTGAATTAGCCCACATACCCACATGGGCATAGTGTAGTCTTTTGAGATTTTTTCTCAAAATGGGCAGAGCAACAGGCACCTTAGGCGTTTAAAAAGAAAAAAAAAAACAAAAAAATAAAACACAGAAGGTCCACACTTTAGGTTCTTTCAGCTTAATACTATGACCTTTGATGGATCTGTTCGACTGTGGGCCTTCTGTTTAGAAAGTCTCTGCCTCTGGCTGAGAGTAGATGGCGCTGGGGAGGAGGAGAGAAGGGTGGAGGACAGCGGGCGCCCCGAGTGTAGTCTGCCCTCCCTCTCCTGGCGTCACCTGTCGAAACATCCGGCGGTGAAGCTGTGGTGTGAGCCCAGGTAGCTGTTAGCGTAAGCGAGGCTCACGCATGGCCGCGGTTCTGCCGCCATGCCCACCTGCATGGAGATGGGTCCCTGCAAGGGCAAGCCGCACAGCCCCGGTGCCAGACTAGGGAAAGAAGGAAATGAGGCGGTCGGCATAGAGGAAGAGAGCAGGCTAGCCTGGTGCGGCTGGAGGTATTCCCGCGTGCTCACTGCACCCATGGCCTGGCACTCAGCCAGCATGTGCAGCTGCGCCAGAGCAGAGGAGTGCTGCGAGAGTGGCGGGTAGCTGCCAGTCTGGAGTAGGAGCTGCTGTGAGGTGGATGCAGGGTGTCTTTGCAGAGCCGAGGGAGCAGGGCCAGGCGAGGCGTGAGCTTGAGGAGGTGCGCTCTGACTGGACGAGGGTGAAGACTTGGACTTGTTCGCTTCTTTCACGTCATTATCATGCGCTCTATAGAAAAAACACCAACAATTAGGAAACAGTTACGCTGTTCTTATTATAAAATAAGACTCATGATGTCACAATTTCTACTTTTTTTTTTTTACTTCTGCCTTATTATTTTGTTTCTGTAAAGCCGTCTGGGTCAAAGAAATGCGCTGAGTGCAATATGATTATTAATAATCAACTGCAAAACAAACAGCTGCATCTATAGTCAACTGTTCAGACTACACTTCTTAAGAGCATTACACACACTCTACACACACAATGCTCTACACACACTCTTGGGATCAGGAGGTTTTCTAAAGATAAGCTGATGAAGACTGGTCATTTTTAAAGAAACTGGAAAAAAGCACTCGTCAATAGTTTGCTGTGCTGATGTTGCGATTTGATATTTGGCATGTTCTTACAGCAGCATGAGCTGGATGCACTGGGTCAGGTGGTCCCAGGAGTATCCCGTGAGCAGGTGGAGCACAGTGGTCCAGCTCGGGGAAATCTGTAAGCAAATACGAGAGGCTGCGATGCAAGCGGCTGCCACCTGCGAGGGTCTGAAGCCCAAGAAGGCGTGATCTGGGACAAAAAAAAACCAAAGTATTCATCTGGATGAAACGAGGGTCACTGACCTTGTGCCATCGATCTATCATATCTATTAAAATATTTCTTCCCATTTAGGAAAATAAAATGTATAGAATTATTACTTCAATACAAGTAATGCTCACAATCTTTAACTTAATTCACCTTGCAGGGAAATCTCCAGGAAGTAGTGTGTGTATTTGTCCATAAAGGCTTTGGTCTTGGACAGAGAGGTCAATGGCCAGCCGTTGTGCAGGTCGCCCTCCTGCACAGCGGCATGGAGGTAGTAGTCGATGAAGTGAGCCGGCGTGGGCATGCACAGGTTCCATCCGAAAGTCTCCAGCAGCAGCAATTCCATTTTGATGAGGTCACGCTTATTCAGGGCCAGGTTGAGGCTGCACATGAAGCCCAGCGTGTTCAACTGCTCCAGCTTAGGTACACGGTCCTCTTTCTCCTCAAATTTACCTACACAGAGAGAAGTGGGAAGGGGAGGAGACATTAAAACTGTTAAACTAACTGTACTCAGAACGTCATTAGCAAAGAACACATTGAAACCCAGATTTCATGGACACAAAAATCTGATATTTTCATATTTCAGCCACTTTTACATCCAGATCAGGTCACCGGTGAGTCAGAACGAAAGACGGCTACAACAATGACTATATTAAACTTAAGGATGTGGAAATTGGTGATAAGTTGAAATCAATGTCCACAAGCAGAAAATTTCAGGGGACGGATGTGTACAAATTAAGGGCAGTTAATGTGAACTCTCATGGGGGGAAAAAACACAACAAAAAACAAAAGCTAAGCAAAGAAGTCTGTAATGTGAACACAGGCGTACATGCAGCTCTGTAACCCTCCTGTGTGTGTATACTCTGTAATGATTTATAATCCCATCATTGGGTGTTACCCTGAAGAGATCGGGTTCTATTTTGAGTCTGGTTCCTCCCAAGGTTCTTCGTGTCAGCTCAAGGAGATTTCCCCATGCCACGGTCACCTCTGGCTTGCAAATGAGGCGATTAAATCTGCCTCCCGATTTTACGAAAATGTCCATCATTAAAATTTTGAAAACAGATTTATTTTACGCCTCATCACATTACCAGTAGGATCTCGGGAAAACCAAGACAGGGTTAATTACACAGGGGATAAAAACACCATAATTACAGAGAAGGCGAACACATTTGTGATTACTGGATGGGAAAAAGCAGACCTGATACTCATTTCTCTGAACCTCCATTCACACATTTCCCTGCTGGCATTTCAGGCATCACAATCTCGGAGATGTCAGTCTGCCAGCCTGAACAAGTAATTATCATGGAGACTAGAGCCCAGATCTCTCATTCCTTCCACATACCACGGTGTGTTTATAAAATGCAGGATGCCTGTGCAGATTCGGCTTTCATGTCCGGCCGCTACGACCAGATAAGATAGCGCCTGAAAGCCATATCCATATGCAAATTTTTTGATGGTGAAATGAGTACGATACATAGCAGATGGAGCATTCTGGAAATTCCTTTGATGACAGAATCGGTGGTGGTGGTGGTCGCTATACTGGTGTAAATGACACGCTGGTGGGAACTTAAACACCATTTGTACTGTGGTCGAGCAAATCTACAGAGCAAACTAACTAGAAGCAGTAAGCATACAGTGTTCCCTCCATGATGTTTGGAGAACAGGAAAAGGCATCTACTGTACGTTATAATGTATTAATAAAAACATTGCATGTTTAAAATCAGACGTGATGAGGCGTCTTTTACCAGGCAGACGGACGACAAAGGAAACAACTCTAAAAAGTTGGACAATTAGTCTCTCAGCCCTCAGAGCGGATTACAAGTAAAGCCTTTAAGGATACAAACTTTGAAGTGGGTCATATCTCCTTCTAACATTTTCTTACTCGAGTTCATGAAGGAAAAATCTGTGAAACTCGACACACAATGTCTTGCTGTGATAAATCAAATTTCTTTGTCTTCATCGGTGTGTCCTAAGGGTATGCAAATATTTGTACTCGCCTGCTAGGCAGGAATTACATGTCTGGCGGCCTCTAAAATCCAACTGACGTACAGAATAAAGATTAAGGGCTGGTTAAAATGGGGTGTGGGTACGGTTTGGAAACTTTTATACTAAGCCTCTTAATAGGATATTAAGAACCTTTGCTAATTTAGTGCTGGCGCCGGACTGGATTGTGGTCCTGCACACGAGTAATAGTGTGTTATAAAGTTCTTTGTGCGTTCTGTTCTATGGGCTGTTTTTCGGTGCCGTTCACACAGCTGTTAAAATTCTTCATGGGCCACCTAAAGTTTGTAAAAGACTCCAGCGAAGACAAAAACACTCTTTAGCCGTCATTTTCAGATCATGTTTCTACAAAAACGTGCATGTGTATGTTAGCCCAGATTTTGTAAAACAGCCAAGCTGTAATATTTTACATGCATCACCCACCCCCTGCAGTGAGAACTACTTTTCGATGGAATTCCTGCGCCTCACTTTCTACCCCTCCCTTCGTGCCCTCTCTCCCTTTGTGCTAGGTGTTAATATCTTTACTGCAAACTCATAGTCTCCTGTATTACTTCCCCTGCATTTGGATGCCACAATAATAAAGGCAGCATGACCCCTGACCTCCCCAGCTCATGCTTGTGCACTCACAGAGGGCCCCTGTCTTCAGATCAGTAGCGGGTATAAAGGGGACCTGAGCCGAGGAGCAGGGGGTCAATAAAATTCCCCACAAGCGGTGCTCACATCTGCATTCTTTGATGAAAACAGATTCCAACAGCATGGCGTAAGCACCTCTAATCTAACTAATTGCTTAGATGTTTATTAAAAAAGCAAAAAAAAAAGGTTCATAAGATGACAGGGACAAAATAGGTAATCCATTAAAATGCACAAAAACCCCTCAGTGTTGCTCTGTCAAAACGGATATTTCATTTTGGGAAAAAACTTTAGATTTAAAACGTTAGATTTCAGTTTCTTAATTCACTTAAGGCCATCCTACAGTTCCACATTTACGCCAGTGACCTCTGTACATTTAAAGCCGTTTTTACATTCAGACATCTTTTTTAACAATGTCACACCAGCATCTGCGGCCTGCATACAAGGCTTTGTTTTCTCAATTATCTGTGGCGTATTAATTCCCTTCATTAGCATCAAACCTCAGGGGAACGTCCGTCACACTAATCTGAATATCAGGAGCCCTGCTGTGTGTTTCAGTTCAAACATGACCCTCTAGGCTACTCGGCCCTCCCCCCTTCCTCTCAGGCCAGAGGAGGGAAGGAGGGAGGAGAGGACACAGCAAGGCAGCCCTGGATGTGCTACACTCCACTGCTTTCTCAGAAAAAAAAAAAGCAGAGAACATTTTTAACAAAAAGGGTGGTCACGTTATCAAGTTGTCATGCTGATGTTTTCCTTCAAGTCAGGAAATACTAAGAATACATAAATGTTGGGGGGGGGGGGGGGTTGCTTACTCACTGATTGGATTCTGGATCAAGAAAATGACACTCCTTTTTCCAGACATTGCGCTGACACAAGCTTTAAACATGTTAGCATCACAAACCTCATGTGTTGCTGAGAGGAAATTCAGTCTGCTTTCGGCTATGAGCTGCTCTCCTCCCCCTCACACACAGCTGATAACACCAGGCACAAGAGTGCATCTATCCGTCCCCCAAACCAAGCACTAGTATCAAAACAGCAGCTCTAAGAGCAGTCCATTAGTTCTGTAATTATCTAGTACTTGCTTAGACTCAGCATCAAGGCTAATTACAATTTTTCCCTCTACATCGTCTTGGAACGAGTGTTTAGAATAAAGAGCCA
This sequence comes from Tachysurus fulvidraco, assembly GCF_022655615.1. Classification (NCBI taxonomy): domain Eukaryota; kingdom Metazoa; phylum Chordata; class Actinopteri; order Siluriformes; family Bagridae; genus Tachysurus; species Tachysurus fulvidraco. The sequence continues at coordinate 6,146,041 of NC_062538.1, read as the reverse complement.
ACTAAAAGCAAAGGACTTCCTTAGAAAGAGACCAGCTCAGGTGAACCAAGACACAAACATTTGATTCCAAGAAGCTTTGTGTTTCTTGGCCTGAATGAACAGTGACCCTTGAATGTTGCACTAATTGTGATTGATTCATGGTTTCGAAATTGTGTCCTTCCAAAAAATTTACTATTTCCTCCATTAAATATTCGGCCTGGTTTGAAACACAGAATAAAGAACAAACCCGAATTTAAAAGCGCACGCTGACATGGAAGGTGTACATAATGGATTCTGGGAGGCATAATGTTCAATTCAATGTGAGCAATTCCCCTCCATTTGTCAAAACAAATAATGTCCTTGGCCTGAATGGAAACCAAGCCTTTTCTCCCCCTGGGTTGGGCCTGGAGCAGGCCTCTATACCCCGACTCGCCGAAAGCAAGGCAACAATAGCGGCTGCAGCAGCAGACCGAATCAATGAGTTGGAAAAAAGGAGGGATACTTTAAACCCAGAGCATCAGCAAGGTCATTACTCATTCAGACCTGGGCAATTAATTAATGTCTGCACAGTGCCAATTGCCAGCCAGCACAAACACCCCCCTTTTCCTGAAATGAAGCACCTTCATAAATAACAGGAGGATGAAACAAAGATCCTGTGCTAACAAAGTCATCTTTAAAGCAAAACATGGTGTGTTTAAAGGGGAAAAAATACTTCACAATGCTTATTCTTAACAAAGCCACTGTTGATAAATGATAAAATACTAAGTAAAGATTTGAAGGCAGACTGCTATGAGAGAATAATCAACGACACGTGACGCAGGTCAACACACAAAAGAGTTACTGTTTCTCCACAAAGAATTTATATTATTTGTATCTGCTTGTAGTTGTACTTAATGTTGTGGAACATCTGCAGACCAGAGTTACCACCCAAACCACCATCAACAAACCACCCAAATGTTGCCCTCTATCCCAAAGACGAACCCATTTATTTATGTGAAATAACCATATCCTCGTAATAAAAACTTCACTGTATCAGTAACCGGAGCGTCAAGCGCCTAGTGCAACGTAGGTAATATAAAACGACACCGATATAAACTGCAGCTGGAACCTCTACAGATTTTGTAAAAACTCTAAACATTTGGTTTGGGTTGTAAGGGTGGGAAGTATAAAGGCAAAGAAAATCTCAAAGCTTAAATAAACAAATATAATAGAATATATGTGAAAAAATAATAATTGCACTCATAATATTAAACTGTTCTGCCAAGATGTAGAAATGTGATTCCAAATGAACATTTTTCAGACAGGACAAGGGGATGATTTCATAAAGTTGTTTGCATGTAGAGAGACATGGTTGCAACTGATAATGCACCTCAATGCATTGCTTTAAACACTGATACACAGCTGCTTTTGGCCTGAGAATTTCCTGAGTAGTAAATCTCATTAGGAGATCAGACTCTGTGGTCACACCGCAAAGTGTGTGTGTGTGACATTCTCAAATAATCCCAACACCTTAAACTCAGTTACTGTCACCGTGCTCTTTAAATAAATAAATAAATAAATAAATAAATGCCTCTTTAGTGACTAACAGAGATTTGTGGGGTCCGGCGAAGGCCACAGTCTCTAAAGTGCACAGCTGTCATGAAAAACAATGCAGCAGTCTGTGAGTCAGCAGCAAATGCTGACGTCTGCAGAATACAAAGACAAAAAATGGACAGTACAGGACGTCATTATTCACTGATTTCGTTTGTGAGCAGCGAAATAAAATTGTGATGATTTATTCGATCCTACAAATGTGGCAAACAAATTCTCCATCATTTCAGTCATGAACCGTGTTACATCCATGAAGAAAACACTGAACAGAAGCTAACTTACTGGCTAAGAGAAGGCAGGAAAGGGCGATGACGTAAAGTTGTCTCACTGCTACGTCATAATGATCCATGAAGAGGTCGAGCAGGTAGACGGCCAGGTGGCGTGCCGTGGGGCACAACTGGTAGCGATTACTGAGGACGGCGAGCAGGTCAGCAAAGTAGCGCCTCATGCCAATCTGAGGCGAGTGAGCGTGGTATGTAGGTAACTTCAGCTCCTGGAGTTAGACAGGGAAATAAAAGTAAGAAATGAAGTAGAAAAGGTAAGTAAGAAATTAGTACTGGGTAATGGTATAAAAAATATTTTGTGTCCAGAAAAAATACCACAAAACAATAAATCATTTGGGAGAGAAAATTAATACAAATACCTCAGAGATCCTACAAAGTTTTATTGCCCATGTTAGTCACAGTCTATCAATAAGATAATAAATAACAATTAAGTGGGATTCTGGCAGATAGATTCATTTTCTCGAACAGGATTGATGACAAGACAAATACCAGGTTTATATTCATGTGCTGTTCTAACAGGTCAGCATTTCTAAAGTAAAATCTAATAAAGGGATTTTTATGGAGGCTGCTCACCCAACCCAAGCCAATAATCTAGCCTAATTTTTATTAATTAACTACTGAGATTTGATGAAAAGGAACTGATATATAAAAAGCTTTCAATAAGGAGATGTTTCTTTTAGATATTCAAAGGCGGTTCCAGCATCAGTACTTTGTAACGTTCACAGCCTTCAAGACACAGGACTTTGTTTTGTGCGAACGTGTGAAGAAGCGTGTTTTTGTCCCACTCTGATATGTTGTGTGGTTACAACAATCACTATTTTGTTGTGAGACCTCAGCAGATTCACATACTCGCCCACTAGAAGCACAATCATAAGCGTAATAAACACTGAGTCCTCTGATGTTCTCCAGCACATCAGGCTACTTTATGATAGCTGTTTGAACGAGCACTGGTTCCTCTGCTCTGTTGGCCCAGCCACCATGTCTCCCAGCCATCTGTCCCTCAGGGCATAAGGGGCTGAGCCTCGATCCTCTCAAGCAGCCCTTTTTGTGTGTCGGCTGTCTGCAATTTAGGCGACTCTACAGCTGCCGTTCTCTCTGAATTCAAAAAGAGGTAGGTCAAATCCACATCCCGACACCGCTACAGGCTGCTTATACGTTTTTAGCCTGAAAACCCTGTTACTGAGGAGAACTCACCAGAATTCAGAGATAAAATATAAAGGCAAAAAGTAGAGGAAGTACACCCAGCCAAACCGGTTCAATAAATCGCTGTTCTTTGTCATGTTTGTTTCCACTCAGCTGCTTCCAGAGCAGGTGAGATCAGGAATGGGCTTTTCACACATTTAAATGGCACATAAAACAAGCAAAAGCTTAACTGCTCAAGTCTTGTTAAGTTGACAGCATATGCATTGTAACACCAATTATAATGAACATACCAGACTTATTACAGAGTTTGCTGGAAACATTTACATTCGTCAGTAAATAAAACCGTCAGTCTAATCTGGCAAAGTTAAATTAAACACCATTTAAACAGGGCTGCTTCTCATTACAGCCATGTGCAGACAAGCCGGTAAATTCAACAATTTAAGAAACGGGGGAAGGCAATAAAGACAGTGTCGGCAGGGGGGAAACGGTCAAGCAGTCAGGCATGGCAAAACACAGCGCAAACCTCTGCTGATCTGTGCAGTGATAAAGTCAATAATTCTGCAGTTCATTCCTGAATAATACACACAAGAGCACAGATTATTCTGATTCAGCACACTGCCAGTTGAGCAACAATGAATCATGTGTATGTTTCCACCCGGCTCTTACGAATAGCCGCATAGACGGCTTCAATTTGCCGCATTAAACTCTGTACAGGGGTTTTAGTGACAGAGAAGACAACTCAAACAGAAACCTTTTGTAAAAAAAACAACGGAGCCCGGAGACATGAGCCGGCAAATCACTTCTGAACTTTAGATCTGTGACAGAAAGCTTTGCCACAAAAGAGCGACATTCATTTTTATGGTATTTTTCACATCGAGTGTGTGTTAATCCTCGGCATTGTGTCTTTTTCCTTTAGTCCTATGAAGTTGCAGTAGAAGTTAATAATGGAGCCAGTTTAAAAGACCAGCAGAGACTTGAAATCAGTCAAATCGTTAAATGCAAACCCTGTTTCAAGATAAACACCGCTTTACTTACGTCCCCCTAAACTAGCCATTACAAAATGCGAAATTAGGCCACATTTTGAAAATTATATGATCATAATATAAACACATGCATTACCCATCTGTCTTTAAAGTCCTGAAATAGTTATATATATATATGTATATACACATACACACAAAATATATATGAAATGTATATATATGATTTACAATTCCTTAGCTGACTCTGAAGCTAGTTGATTAAATAAAAAAAAAAAGAAAGAAAAAAAGTTCCTCATCCTTGCTTAGACAATCCTTCTGGAGAAGTTACAGGATAGACATTTTGTTAGCACTGGATACAATTAGTAGCAACAATTAAACTTGTTAATAGTCAAACTCAAGTACAAACAAACACAAACAGACCGCTTCCACTTTGCATTCCCAACCGGATGTTGGATTGATATACAACCCCCTCATAAACAGGCCAGACAATAAGACAACGACACACATGTCTACTTCATGGACAACAGGCCAGACTAAGAAAACACACACTCTAGCCTTCACACTGCTCTTGGCATGCAGCAAACTTAAACACAAGCCCAGCTGACAAGCTCAGGCCTACAGAAAAAAAACAAAAAACACAGTTCTCATATATATCAGACGTCCTAATTCATCAACATCCCTGTTAAATTACGCATGAAGGTCTTTATTGACCATATAAATGCGTCTGTGTTTATTAGAGAACAACTTTCCTCGTACACACAGATGTTTTCTACAGGACATGGTTTGCTGTAGATCTCTGTACCGGTATAAATTTGAAAAACATGTTATATATAAAAATAAATAAAGTTTCTGAGAAGTTAGATTTGTCCCATTCCTAAAGCTGACAATGAGAGCAGTGGCTGGTATTTAGTGATCCATAAAGCAGGACTGCTGTCCACTCAGTGACCCTTTTCTACAGGACATGCAAGATTTCACACCTTTGCTTCAAAGACAGATGGAAATCAGATCAAGCCAAGCTAACAATCATCCAGCTTTTACGACAAACAAAATTAGAACACAACAATAAAGACGGAATAAATGGACACACAGACAGTTTTATTTTAACCTGTAGCCTAAGAGAACAATGCCATATTTAGAAAACATTACCATTTCCAGACACTCTTATACAGAGAGACTTACATTTTTTTAATACAACTGAGGGTTAAGGGCCTTGCTCAGGGGCCCAGCAGTGGCAGCTTGGTGGACATGGGATTCGAACCCATGACCTTCCGACTGCTTGTCCAACACCTTAAGCACTAGTCTACCACCTTTGGTCTTCTAACCACGTACAAGTAAAACGTAATAAAGTAATAAAACAATAAACATAAGTAATAAACCAAAACCGCCACTGAAAGCTTACCTTAATTCTCAGAGCCTGATGGATATCTGAGGCGAGTTGGCTTTTCCACCACTGTCCCTCTGCTTCCATCTTTCCATCCAGAGAAGCAGTCAGCCTTCCAGAAAAACACCAGCATTCAGGGTGAAAACATGACAGAAGTTTAAACAGCTTCGATACACGTGTAAAAAAAGTGTTTTCTAAACTTTTCTCTGCGTTAATAAGTTTCACAAAAACGCGACCATTGTTTCCAAACCCAAAGCTGTGGTCTAAGGTACTCTAAAAGTAACATGGCAGTGGGTTCAAGTATTAAAAGGACACACACACACACACACACACACACACACACACACACACACACACACACACACACACACACACACACACACACACACACACAACTTGACAAAAAGAAAAGTAAAGCGTACACACACACTAAAAGCACACAACACACAGTGTTTACCTCGCAGCCAGTCGTTTCCTAAGAACAGTGAACGCCGCTCGGAGTCCCTTTGTTTCAGAGCCGCAGCATTTTCGGGAGCCGCACCACACAAACACCACGCGCACAAAAAATAACAGCCGGTTTCACGCGCTCATGCGCACTCCGTTGAGAGCCAGATTCCTTTCCCTGGCCTTCTCACGTGTGTTGTGAATAAGTTGGACTTGCTAGAAAGATGGGTATGAGGCTGTTTGTGTTTTTTTTCACTATATTTCTCTTGCCGTGTGTCCTATGCGGTGTTCCCCCAGCGGCCGGAGTGGAGCGGACAGCCTAATGATACTGTAGAGGGAGTGAGAGAGGGGGCTTAACGGAAGAGGAGGATGAGGAGGACGAAGGAGGGCGGGGGGTGTTGAGGAACGCGAGAACGCGCACAACTAGCGAGCAAACAGTCGCGCGCACGGGCCTTGAACTGATAAACATCCCTGATCCCATATGTATGTCATGTATGTCTCACTGTGTCTCACAGTGTCATTTACGTATGTCCCATTGTGGCTGCTGATACATGAATATCAAAATCTTATATATATATATATATATGTGTGTGTGTGTGTGTGTGTGTGTGTGTGTGTGTGTGTGTGTGTGTGTGTGTGTGTAAAATGACTCATGTCTGTGTGTGAGTGTGTCTGATTTATATATAATGACTCATATCTCATTTAGATGAATGGAGTTGAGCAATCGTTAGTGGTTTCAAATTAAGAGCCCCCGACTTTTTAAGATGCTTTATCCATGTTTGAACACTAGATGGCCGCTTGACTATAAACAATGCCATGAACACAAATTCATTCATACGTTTATGTAGGAATATACACTTTGCATTGGTTTTTGTAAGTATGAAAACTAAAAACAATTTTATTAACATTTTTGCACAATCAATACGGAAATAGTTTTTATTATTATTATTATTATTATTATTATTATTAATTTTTTTTTTAATTTATATTTAAGTATTTCTTAGGATAATTTTTTTTTGCTAAATGTTTTTTCCCCCATTTGTGTTCTAAAATACACCATTATTGAGTCTGACAGGTGGCTGCCAAAATTACAATTATACAATAGTTCTTCGATTAAATGAAAAGCGTAATACTAAAATGTAAAGTGTTTATAAAGGATTAATCCATTCCTTTTATACACGTGTACAAATTTACATACTCAAAATACCACCACAATAAAGTTAAATATTCAACAAAAGCCTCACATACCAAGAAAATTAAACACTGACTAAAAGAATATTTTTCTGTTATTAAAATAAATCGTATACATCTGCCTGTGCAATACCACTAACCTTTATGTCATGTAATATAGCTTGAGTCACGTTAGCACCATGGTGTTACTACTGCCACTTATCTGCTTAAAGGATATGAAATACATCTGAAAAATCCAGAGCTGCTGGAGTGCACTAATACCACAGGCTCATATTCAGAGAGACCAACTGGTTTACATGCTTCAGCTCACATAGCATGCATGGTCTCATTTCCTTCAGTGGAGCACCCAGATAACTGACACAACAAAACAAACAAACAAACAAACAAACAAAAAAACAGACTAAAAAACTTCCAGCAGAACTGGTAACACTGGAAACTCTTGGCAGAGGTCTGACTCATTTGTAGGTGTTCATTCTAAAATGTTCTTAAACAAATTCAGTGTAAAATTTGCTAGTACAAATGGCCCCATTTTAACCACTTGGCTATTTAGAAACTTGTATGTTCTTCCAAAGCATTCTCCAAAAGTCCCTAGCTCTATCTCTCTGATGATAATGTTATGAGGCTGAGGGGGTTATATATAACTGGCCCTTGTGACTGGACTGGCCATGCAAACTGGATTCCAGAGGCAAGCTCACCACACAGCCAGACCAGCACCTGCTGTAAAAGCTAACTGCCACACTGCTACCTCAACTCCTATGGGGCCTGGATCCTGTAAACGGGGCCAACTCTCAGCAGCTAAAAATTAAGGTCTGATTCATTTGCTTTACAGAATGTATTTAAACACAGGTTTTAAGAAAGTGGCCTAGTTTCTTATTTTAGCCAGATATGTAAATATACGCTATACTATAAGAGGCATGTAATTTTTTCTTCTTTTTTTTTTTTCCTCAACAGTGCTTTGGAAATTACAGGAGATTCTACACAAGATAGTTTAATGTTTTGGAACAGGTGGATGTTTTGATCTCATGGGAGTTTTAAATTGTCTTGGGGCAAAATAGCTTCTTGTACGTTACCAGCAGCTGTCATCCTGGAATACTCATTATTTCACATTATCCAGCGAAACCCTGGAAGAGCACAGGATACTTTAAAGGAAGTCAGTTTGAAAACAAACATAAATTAAAGCAGGAGCAAGCACAAGTTCTCAGAATTTTCAACCAAATTGATCACTGATTAACAAGTCTTTCTTTTACAGTATGTGTGCTGTTGAGTTATAATGTGCACTCTTTTTCCTTTCTGGAGGACAAAAATCATTAGAAGTGGCTTGGAGTATCAATACAGATCTTCTCTTACAACTCATCTTCCTTGGGCGACATCATACAAGCTTCTGAGCCAAAAACGTCAGTGTCAAGTCTGATTTCATGTACTGTTGCATTGGAATAAAGAAATTAATTTCAGATTTTCCAAGACCTTTTCCATGCAACTATGTCAGAAGACAAATTTCTAAATAACGTTTTAAAATATGTGTCTCACTCATCCATTTCTTTGGAAGAAAATGCCACTGAGCTTCAAACAACAAGAGTAGATGAGGAGGAAATTAACCCAGCACTGGCTGCCGATTCCTTGGACGACTCATCAAGTTCATATTGCTCTGCCCTTTGTTCACTCAGTGAGTATAGTGAGGCACTGGGAGACGAAACACAGACAACTTGTACTGACCCACCATGTGAGAATGCTCTATCTGAGACCTCACAATCTGTTGCTGTTTCAGGACAAATGTTTGGAAACTGTTCACAAACATCTGAGAACACTGATCTATGGAAAGACCCCCAAACAATGCAGAAGAACAATAAAGGACATTCACAGTATGATTTAAGTGAAAAAACAATATACAGCCAAAATAAAGATTCTGTCAAGATTCCTGTTTTGATAGAATCCAAAAATAATTCTTCAAGCCCTAAAATAACTATTTTAAATGTGAACCTTAAAAATCAAAATTCTGTAATTGTTGACCAAGGCAGTATTCCCACCGATAAACCTAATCCCACACCATCGGACTATTTAAAAAGTAAGATTAATGCTGCTCAAACTGATACCAAAGACCTGGAACACAAAATTACCTCAAATAATATTTTATCCAGAAGTTTAAATAAGTACCGTCAGGAAAACAACCAAAAGCACAATGATATCGAATCAGAAGAACAACCAACACTTCAAACACTTTACACTGCAAGCTTCAGAAATGCTCAGTTTAAACTGAGCAATGAGTTCAACCTGGATAGTAGTGAATCTATCATAAGTAAATTTAAATGGGAGGGGGAGGAGCATGGTATAGGGTTTGGAAAAGAGCAAGCAGAGCTGTCACTCAGTACTGGAAATAGAAAACTGCCTGCAAGCTGCACCTCAACACTCATAGCCAACAAGCAGAAGTCAGGAATCCTTCCACGTTGTTATTCCAAACGTCTCCTCACAACCAGGATCCAACACCAACACCAATCCCAGGGCTCTCTTGTTTCTCGGACATTGAAAAAGCAGGACAGACAGGGCATCGGGCTGTCCACATCACTTCCACCAACGCCGTGCAGCAGCCGCAGGCAACATTGCAGTTCTGCAGACAATACCAAAGGAAAATTTTGCATTGCTACAAAGGTAGTTGGGACAACTATGGAAGTAGAAGGCCTTGCTGCATTGGAATATACAAGAACATCATGTCCTGACAACAACAATAACATGTCGGCATGCTCAGAGGCTAGCAGTTGTGAATGCATTGATGTGTCCTTGGAAAACCATGAAGAAGTGGACAGAAATGCAAAAACAGTACCAAAGAGGCAGATTCATCTGAAAAGACGGGATAACACAGAGTCTCATGCTAATAAGAAGGAGATTATTCCATCTACACCTAACCAGCCACGAGACATACTCCAGCGTCAGCACAGTACCCCTGCTGTCTTTCATCAGGGCTCACATAGATCTGAAACCAAGTCTGGGCAAAGTGAACAAAAGCAGCTTCAACAAAAGCTTCAGAAATCATTATCATTGGATGAAACATCCAGCAAAACCAAAATGGCTTCCTGCATCATTAAAAATGTCCTTTCAAAGAGGATGCAACATGAACAGAATCTTCACAGTGAGGATGTTCTTGATCAAGCCTTCTATCCTATCAAAACAGATGGCAGAGCCAATAATATTGATTACCTGACCTCTTGTGCTAAGGAAGAGTGCAGTGATATTAATGATGGGAACTTAGCTACAGTTACTCTTTTAAGTTGCTATACTTCATCTCAGAGTCCAACGCTGAAGACTGACTCCCAAACAATGAGCTTCATCAAGGAACATATCAGTGTCAGCTCCAAAGTACTTCCTAAACTGATAACCAAACACAGTTTCAACCCTCTGCTTGGAGGTGTAGGCAGGACACAATTTCAAGGAAGTGGTACTGAAATAGCTGCCTATTCTGAAACTGAACAAGAGAAGCTAAGTCCCAGTAAGGAGTCAAACCAGGGCAGTAAAGAGAAGCTATCCTGTGACTCAGCAAAAGGTAAAGCATGGAACTTGAGTGCAGTGACAAGTGGAGCTGTTGGCAAACAAGCCACAGTGAAAACTACACCTGAGGAATGTGTCAATGTGCAGGCAGCCCAGAAACAACATTATGTCAAGGATCAGCCCATTGAGAAGCAAGAGAAACCAGGTGAGAATAAAGAAAGCACCCAAAGGCCCTCAGTGTCTGCCTGGCTAGCTTGTAGTCTGGATTCAAACACGGTGGATAATGCCCTGTCCCAGTCTGCTAGGTGTAATCTTGAAAAAGATCAGGAGAGTGGCAAGGGAGAACTCAGACATCCTGGGCAGTCAGTAAATATGGGCATTCAGAGCCAAGAAAAATTCAAAGTAATATCCCCTGTGCATGTGGTGAGGGATATGCGGAGCGTAGTAAAAAACACATACAGTCTGTCATTCAGAGGGCCCAGTGAGGAAGTACAAGGGCTGGATTTCCATAGTTTCACAACAGCAGGACCACATCCAGTTATCAGCAAAAGGGAGAGAAAATTGAAGGGACACAAACAAGGTGAAAAACTACATGTGCCAAATCCAACACTACCTCTTGCACTGGAAACAGTCATGGATTTGGCTTCTCTTGATACCTCTTCCAGAGAATGTGCAACAAAGGCTCTTTCTGTTCTGGAATCAAATGACAAATTTAAACATACTGGATTTACAAAGGTCAGCCCAATTAGTGCAGACCAGACAAACAGTTGTGGATTGCCAAAATCCCCTGAGGTTCAGGACAGCAAAACAGCTATAAGCCAAACAAATGCACAACGTGGCAACACATACATAAAACAAAATACTTGCACAAGCAAGCAAATACAGGCTCATAACTGGACCTTTACTAACGCATCTACAAATGAGCAGTCTGCAGACATCAAGAACCCTGAATGTGAGAAACCTAAAATCTTTGCTGTGCATCCAAAGCAGACACTGACAACTGCATTACTCTCTTGTCCGCCTACAGAAAGTTCTGACCAGCAGGGTAGCTGTAAGCTCTCCAACCAGGAAAGACCTTCAGAAAAAGATGCCCAACAGATTCCAGGCCTAGCTGCCAAATCAAAAAGCTCAGCTGGATCTCCCTCTGCCTGCATGTTAACAGTTGCTCCAGCACCAGTTTTCCCATCATATTTCTACAATCCTAATGTACTAAGCTACCAGACAATCTCCCCCAAAATGGGGACAGTTGGTTATGTTCAAGGCCCTGTCTTGCTGCAAATGGCACCTCACAACCAGCTGGCTACAGCAAGTGGTCCTATCCCCTTGAAAAAATCATTATCAGTGGAAAACAGACTGCTATCTCAGCTATACACAGCAGATGGCTACCCAGTACCGCAAGAGACATCTAAGCAGATGGAGAGTGGAGATATCAGCCACAAAATGCCTTCTTCAGATACCCAACCGTGCACAGCTTTTGTCACAACCTTTGATGATGAGGGCAAACATGGAGGATCTAGTATCTTGTATCCGGAAATGGGTGGAAGTCAGCATGTGTCAAATCCTCGACACACATTGCTAGATCCTGAAACCGGCCAATGCTTCTATGTAGACAAGGCACAACTGCCACAACGCAAGATGCTCTTTGACCCAGAGACCTGTCAGTATGTTGAGGTCGTAGTCCCACAGCAAACTTTATCCAGTACTGTTATGACAACCCCCTGTGTTGTACCTTTCTCCTCCCTTCACATCCCAACCATGTACACTCCACATTGCCTGTCTTATGTCCAGACACACCATTGGGAGCTGCCACCACCACAACCTTGAGAGTTGACACAGAGGCCTGTACAGGCTGTGTGAACTGGTTGACAGACCTAGTTTGACACCTAGTTCTGGACAAAGAAAATATGAAATTTGTATAACGTTTAATAATGTTTAATAACACTGCATCATTTTAACGGTTTGCGTAGCTGAACACAAACTGATATATCTACCTCTGGAATTAGTAGCTGTCATTTCATTCATTTTAAAGGATGCACAAACACACACAATTACATGACAGACATGAAGGTAAATGTAACAATCTCAGTAATACAAAAATAATTTTCTTTTTCTTTATATTTGTATATGAGGACCAAGAACATGTCCTCATTTACTGTAATTTTACACATTTTTTGCATTTGTGACAATATCTGGTAATCACAGTGTAAAAATTGGAGTTCAGCAATGAATATAATGGGTGACGCGTCAATCCGGAATATTTTTCCAGGAACTTGATTGGCATATTTCTTTGAAATATTAAGCATGGATAAGTAGGAGAAATAATGATTAACTAGTGCACATTATTTAATTTACGCACTGACAGAAGCACTTTGTACCACAACCATGAGCAATGTGCACAGCGTATTTTGAACTAGAAATCATTTAGTTTCAATTTTCAGTATCATATATCATATATAGAAAGGTTTCCTTGAAAGTAAAATATATGTTAGGTCAGTTTTCTATGGATCCTCATAGATGGGTTTATTCCCTTTGAGAAGCCAATTGTCTTACTAATGGTCAGTCTCAAAAAAGGAAAAAAAATCACCAGACTGCTCTAATGAATACTGTCAATTAATTAATTAAAGCAATCACAATGGAATAGACTTACAAGTGTGTAAATCATGGTGTATGGTTCCAGTGCTGCAGTAAATGCTGAATTTATCAAGACACATCATGTATAAAGAAAAGGAATAAATGAAATAAAATGCTTAATACTGTATTTTTTAATAAGCTATATGACTTTGTATTTGACACGTCAACCATTTTTAAGTCTTCCTGAATGTCTGATTTCTTTTTGGTTAATAGTGGCTATTAAATCTTTATATAAAAATTCATTTAAAATAAAGAACTAATAACTTGCAGCTTATTTTGATTACTTTTATTTAAAAATGCATTATCTTGTGTACAAGCCATTTAATTTGTAATGAAGTTTTCTGTTCCTACTAATCAGTGAACATAACATAGCAATAAATAGAATCATTAACAAAGGAAATATGTTTTTTCCAATATGAAAATCTAGCAGTGTATAAAATCTACAACACAGAAGTACACATTATACTTTGGTGCAGCCTGCAGTCCCGGGAGTGTTCCTTACTGCACTTTCATCATTCTTATTGTTCAGCTCCTCATGCAAGCTTCTTTTGCGCCGACACAATTTAAAGCCTTGAAATGTGGGGCAGATGGGCAGGTAACGAAGACAATCAAGCTGCCTTACCATCCCCATCCCAACTGGGAAATTATATGTGTCTGAACTGACACCACCAATTTCTGTGGAGATCTCAGCCTTCCAGTCAGTGAGACCGCGCTCCTTTTTTGTGCCTGGAAAAAACATAAAGATCATCAGTATTAATCAGCTTAATGACCAGTGGTGGACAAAATACAAAAATCCTGTAGCCTACTTAAATTACAGTAGAGACACCTGTGATAACATGTTGCTTGTGTAAAATTAAACGTTTTGTACTTCTACATTAATTAAAATACGACGCTTGCTTTTAACTATACTGAATAATTTTAGTTCTGTTGTTTTGATTACCAGTCTCAATAGACCCCACTTACTGCAGACTAAAAGAATATTTTAGATGTTTTAAATAATGATCAGTCATTTGTTTTATTCATAAAACATTTCTTCAATTTAAATGACAACGTATTGTAGCTCAGACCTTACATAATTAAAATAACATATCCGCTCTTAACACTATTTTGGCATCGATAGAAACTACATGAACGCCTCAAACGTTTCAACTGAATTGTACAGCTTGCTCGCTGTAATTTTTTTTTTTTAGCCTTGTTTCATCTGGCAGTCTTTTAGTTTTGGCTTTTTAAAGCTATTGCTATGTGATTCAGACGGTTATCTGTTAACTGTTATCTTTCACAATCGATTAAAAGGTTTGCTGTAATAGAATTGGTTTGTTTAAATTTAACAGTGCATCAAGTGCATTCAGATAGTTCAGCCAATCCAGTTTTCTCCTGCTACACTGTAATAATTAGCGATTGACATTCTGCAACAAGGGAAATCGAGTAAAAGTAGGACATTTTTTGTTGAAAAACAATGAAATTAATGTATAGGTTCTGCAAAAAATGCTTAAAAAGAGTACGGATACTTACAGATAAAAACGAAGAGTCAAGAATTACACTGCTGTCCACCACAGTTAATGACTAATAGGTGTTGTGGGTGTATCAGCAAGTGAAAGTTGTCTTTATGTTTAGAGAACAATTATGTACCTGGAATGGTGTTGTCCAGGACAAATGCTAAGAATCCTCCAACAAACATTTCTGTGGTCAGGAGAACTGTAAGGATTTGATCCAGCTCAGGGACACCTGAATATATCACATTAAAAAGAAAAAGAAAAGAAAACTATCATCACTGTGTACAAGAAGTTATTTTTAATTTGTAATCTCTCTAAACTAGCATTTCATGGTCTTAATACTTAACATTCATTATTCAGTAACTACTATAAATTAATCAGTAACTAGAGTGATACTAATTGATGTATGTAGTTTGAAGTGGGAGGAATGTAAGACTCTTGTCAATAAAAGAAAACTACACACACACACACACACACACACACACACACACACACACACACACACACACACACACACACACACACACACACACACACACACACACACACACACACACACACACACACACACACACACACACACACACACACACACACCTGTCTTGATGCTGCCTGGGTTAGCGTCCAGGTAATTGGGGAGCATAAGGCCAGAGAACATGGAGAACCCCAGGACAAAAAGGTTTCGTGAGGAATTCAAATCCACGCTCTGCAGATTAGACAAACCCACTGCTGTGATCATACCTATTCAAAAGCAAAATTTAATATAAAGGGTCTGTAAAAAAAGTACATAAAGCATATAATTTACTAAACATTTAAAAAGCACTGGATATGGGAAGAAGTTACTTCTGTTACGATTCTGGCTGACACTTTACAATACCGTTCTTGTTCTTGATGAGCTATTACTCATCGCCTGTTACGACATTCTCCACAAGGAGATAATGAAGACCTTGAACAGTACTGTAAAGTGAAATACATAATAACTCATTATTAATGATTGCAGGATTATTGTGTCCTTTCTTAGAAGATCATTTTATGTTCCGTATTTTACACTTTTATATTGTAGTGTGTTGTTGTAACTTCACATCAGCTAGTAATTCCTCAGGAGACTATGAGACTCTCTAATTAAGGCTTAGCTCATAATAAACTTAAAGCTATTACTTCATTATTTCTTATTGAGTAATTGGTCAATATTCATTCAAGTTAACAGTAGTGACTGAGGTGTTGATATATTGTATGACTCATGAGCTCATGCTTAGGTCATACAGTTGCCAGAGTTGCTGAACAATATTGTAAATATTACTCAACGTCCTTTGCTGCTAACTGTCTGTTCTTAGTCCTTGTGTATAACAGGAAGATAAAGAACAGAAAGAACAGACATAAGGTCAACATGCTATGTAATGGCAGTA
The DNA here is from genome assembly GCF_022655615.1 of Tachysurus fulvidraco. Classification (NCBI taxonomy): domain Eukaryota; kingdom Metazoa; phylum Chordata; class Actinopteri; order Siluriformes; family Bagridae; genus Tachysurus; species Tachysurus fulvidraco. Next base: position 6,130,039 of record NC_062538.1, on the reverse strand, counting down.
CAAATGAGCTGAGTCACAAAGCTCTCAGGCTCCAGACTGCCCCACTGTGGATGCAACAAAGCTGCAGAGCTTCTTACCAAACAAGGTGCAGAATAATCCACCAAGCACTGGATCCGGAAGCGAGGCAAACAAGGCTGTGAACTTCCCAATGGTTCCTAATAGTAACATTATGATTGCACCGTACTGTACCACTCTCCTGCTGCCCACCTGTGCAGGAACACAGAGCTTAAATGCATTTTTTTTTATAAACATTTCATTACAATTCTGTCTATTTTATTTCAGGTCTGTCATGGCATTTTTGTTGCAATCGATCTACATAATTTTACACATACTGTAAGCACCCTGAGAGGACAAAGTCCAGAACATCAATGATAACACTGAAAACTTAAGAAAGTGAAAAAAATTACATGAAAGCGCTTTAGAGATACGTATGTGTTATCTGCCCTACCCTTTAAAGTAAAGCTCTAGCCATCTCAGTATTAGAAAAGCATTGTATATGTGATTCTGTAAAAAATGGCTCCACCTTAGTAATGCCCAGCACCCCAATATTAGGACTGGAGGAAGTGGAGCCATTTCCTGTTCCCAATAAGCCTGCTATGATGCAGCACACACCCTCTGTAAAGATCCCTCTAAAAGAAACAGGAGGCAAAAGTCATCATAGTCAGTGGCTTTGATACAACTTGCATTAATAAAATTAATAAATAAATATATGTAATATTTTGCAGTATAGCTTTTCTCTAAACCTGTTAATGGCATGAATAGGAGGTGGAGGAGCTCCAGCAAGACGGGCACACGCATAGTAGTCTCCAATAGACTCGACTATGCCAGCTAATGTGGCACTGAACATTCCCAGCACACCAGCTACCGTCACTGTGGGTAAACCCCACTGACCTGGGTCACATAACATCCAAAGAGTTAGCACTGCATTGAAATGAACATTGTGATCACTTCTAAACATGGCTTTGAAATCGTCAGAAGCTCATGTGTGTTTTTATGACCATGCATTGTAAAAACATACTACAAGATAAGCAAGACATGAAAGGTTCTAGTTACTTAAAGGCATGGTTTATAATAAACATGTCTAGACATCCAATTTTCATATAACTTCAAAGACAGTGGTTGTGAATATTTTCTACATTTCAGACATCTGTTAACACTTTTTCTGGCCTATAGTACCTGCATTTTTAAAGTCAACCCAAAAGATGTTTGTTGCTTAATTTGATAAAAGGCTTGTCAGTGGTTTTATTACAATTGCAATTCTCTTTCCAGGAAGCAAGAACTGGCTATTTAAGGTTCCTTATTGTTATTGCTTCTGGCAAATATTGTGCAAGAGCTTTATACTGTGAAGTTGATGTGAAAATGTTAATGGTGCTTACTTTCTTCACAATCCACCCAATTTAATTTTACACTTACAGGGATAGGGAATGCGAAACCATGGCGCTTGGGACATGATCTCCCCTCTGGCATCGGTTCGAGCCTTGTAGCCATACTTCTCTGGGTCGTTGGGCAACACGTCTGTCAACGTGAGGATGTAACATACCAACCAAACCAGCATGATAGCCATGATGATCTGCCAAAAATAAAACACAGCTAAGATACTGGGAATTTTAATCAGTTGTTGTACAAATAACTTGCTAGAATATATCAGTAAACCTTGCCATTGCAGCTATAAGTGTAATATGACATGAATGTGATGAACTCAGTGCTGCGTTCCAGTGAGACAGGTTTATGGCCTACTAGGTCAGAGTGACAGAGCCCAGAGGAGCAGACAAGAACGGTCACAAAGATTTCCAAGCATTATGACTATGTTTAAGGGTAAATGTTGCCTCATACCGGAAACATCTTGAAGATCTGGAAACGAAAGGTATGACAGCCTTTCTGTTTAGAATAAAAGGGAAAGGGGGCAGCCCAATTTCTGAGATACTGAGCAAAAAGCACAATGAAGAAGATGCACCTGGAGAAACAGAACACACACACACACACACACACACACATACATGCATAAACTGATATGCATCTGTGAGAAAATTCACATTGAGATGAGTGATAAGATGACTCACACCCTTTAACATTTAACATGACGCTTCTAATGAAAGAAACAGATTTACTGAAACCTATGTGTAAATCCCTAAGGCAAGATTCATCCATGCCTTAATAAAATATCTCGGCCAATTCAATACTCATTTATTCTTTTCATTCCTGCAAAACAAGTCATTTCTAAGAGTAACCAATCACTTAGCTTTGCTCTTGCAACAGATAGACCGGATGTATAAAATCAAGTACAGTTAAAATCTAAGTGTATTTACAGCAGAGAGAGGCCCCAGTGGCTGCCTGCACGATCTCCAGCAGTTTGGAATACGGACAAGCCGATCAGGGACACGGTGGGGGTGACGGTCAAAGGCCCGATGGCATTGAGCAGGAGTCCGGGAATCCCCACCAGCCCAATTACCACTTCCACCACACTAGACACAATAATGGCACCCTGGATCTGTAGGGAAGAGTTGTAAATGTTCCATTACTGGAAGTGCATTGTTTAAAGTTCTTTAAGTTCTAACCAAAAATACTTAAAGTCAGGGAATTATATTAATAGATCCCAGATGTGGCTCAAATGTGCATATTTTCAATTAAATTACTAGGAACACAATCTTGATTCTTATTATATCTTATTTTGTAGACTATTTTGCTATTTTGTAGAAAAATGTGAAACATGTAGAAGAGATAAACAATGCATAGAACAATACATACAGTTTATGCATGGTAAATAAAGCACAATAATGTAACCTCATGAGTCATTTAATGTAAATCATGAGACTTCTAGCCTTTACAAAAGAGCCTGTTCTTTTTGTTTCCTAACTTTGAACAAACACTGCAAAGGAGGATAAGATTGACTGACATCGCAAATGTGAGTCATCCATATTTACTCATCATTATCATCTTCAATAGCTGTTAAAGATAGACTGCCACAGATTACAAACAGTATTATGTTTCTGAACTAGTGACTACTTTGTTTTGCTTCAAAACGTTCATTTTGTGAAGTGAAACGTTGAATATGAAATGTCAGATAGACAGGCCTGGTTTTTCTGAGGCTGGGACAAGAAATCAACTGACATTTAATGATATAATTTTGAGTTTTTATATCTTTTGAAACCTTTACAGCATCATAAAACAGCTACACTAGAGCAACTGCATTTGTACATTTTCATTTGAATTTATTAGACTTTTCTTTGTTAATACAGACACATTTACAAAAAAAACAATTAACATCTGTACAGTGGAGAAACCAGATGTGTTAATCATTTGTTCAAAGACATTTGTTTGTGAATGATGGATCGTGATAAACATAGTTTTCAAGATTTATGATACTAATCTAATCTGGTTAGGGTGATAATCCAATCATTATTGATGTAATGATATAAAATAATAAGAAATGTATTTTATGTACCAAATTAATAATTGTGGGTCTTTGGGAAATAACATAATATGATGATCCATTTTACAAGGGGATCAATCTAGAGGCTAGGCTTACAGTGGTGATTAAATTTAACTAAGAAAATGCTAGATGTTTGTTTGAATTGTCCACAGGTCCTTTAAGAACATAGTGATTAATACCTCTCTAATCCGGGGGTGCCAGATATGTGCGGTATTGAGGGGTAGGGTCCAGTTTCCATAAATCTCCTCTGCAAAATATTAGCAGCATGCAGTGGCAAAATGGTGAGCATGTTCACAATGAAGAATAAACTCAGTAGCAGCTTGAAGCAATATAAATAGATTATACCTTCAGGAGGACATTTCCACCTCTCCAGTCTTAGAATGGCCTGGGCAGGGATTAGGAAAGCAAATGCACTGGCCTGAAACAGGGGCAACCTACACAAAGTGTACCGTATATGAAGAAAGAAGAATAAGAAGAAGCCTTTATTATCAGTATATCTCTATATTATCTTTTGTTCGCATAGCCCAGCTTATCAGATATGATAAAGAACCCCTGGAGCAGAGAGGGTTAAGGGCCTTGCACAGAGGCCTAACAGTAATAGCTTGAATGATCAGCTAAGAAATATTAAATAAACTATGATAACTAGTGACACTCACCTGACACCAAAAGTGGTTTGGATAAGAGTGGTAATGCCCACACAGGTGAAAATGGTCCCGACTAGCTGGCTTACAGTGTACTGATCCCGGCCTACACACATGGAATCGGCCAGAAGGAAAGGCACAGCGATAGTGCCACTGAAACATGTGAGGTAGTGCTGGAGAGCAACAGGGGGGAGAGGGGGAGAGGGGGAGAGAGAGAGAGAGAGAGAGAGAGAGAGAGAGAGAGAGAGAGAGAGAGAGAGAGAGAGAGAGGTCAAAGCAGAAGCAACTACTGTCTTTGTTTTACTCTTTTTAACTTTACTGCATTAATGTACATTAACAAACCATGAACTTCAACATTAACAAACCATACATAATGTTAACAAACAGTGGCAACAGGAGTTTATTGTTAACAAAATATCTTTCATTTTAACAAAGTAACGCATGCTAATTTACAGTATGTTGGGTTACATTAAAGTAAATTACATAGTAAATTACATTATACTCCAAAACCACAATAACTTTCTGAACTCTTTTTAAATTAGGCAGTATACAGCTGAACAGGTGAGGTTTAAGGTTTAAGGGTCTTGGTCAGGGATCCACCAGTGACAGCAAGACATTTATGGCACTTGACAGCAACGTTCCCATCAGCAGCATAAGGCAGATAAAACTATTAAGATCTTAGTTCATGGTCGATTTATTTAAATACTTATGAATTAGATAAATGTTAGTTAATGCAGTCGGTAATTATTTGTCTGTTAACTAATGTGTTAAATAAGACATACATTCATATATATATATATATATATATATATATATATATATATATATATATATATATATATATATATGTATTTATATTATATGTATGTATATATATATACATACATAATTTCATGTAAGTCATTATAGCCCCTGCCATGCCTATGTATATAGCTGTACCTGATGCTACTGTCTTCATAGCCGTACATGAAATACATAGTCTCCCTGACAAATGTCATGAACTATATTGCTTTGAAGATCATCAGTCATCTGGTGAATTATAATGTTGATGTAAGATGACATAGTATGACATTGTTGACAAGATCGTGTTATGACACCTGTCTGGATGACATAAAGTTATGGGGCCATTACAACTGACCTTGTCATTGTCAAGTGCCAAGCATCATATCAATACACGCTCTATATTTACAGTCAAAGAATATTGAAATTCTAGTCATTATGTTCCATATTTAAGAAAAGATTATAAATAACCAAATAAATAGTTTGTTTAAATACAAGAAACAACTCTGTTATGCCCTCTGGCTTAACAATGTCATGGATTTGGCACTATTAAAGCAAATCTCCTAAACAAAAAAATGTTAAGATGCTTTAGAGAGAAACTGTATCTAACATTGTGATTACATTGTGATTACATATATAATTACTCTGGCCTATACTCAAAGGCCAGAGTAATTATATATCTGTGGTCAGTGTCAGCTTTTCACGTTGATGCTTATAGCCAACTAGCTAAATTGGAAGTGTTCAATCTACAGATTAACCTCACTTCCCTAGAGTACGTGACCATTATGTAACTTATAATTACAGACGTATGCCACGCTACATCATTTGTCATGACATCGCAACCTCATTTAGGTTAGAAAGTGTCACTGTCTCAGGCTTTGTGACAGCCAACACCTGCTGTAAGCTTTTATATAGCTTCTAAGTTTATATGTTTATATAAGTTAATGTCAGTTGTCTTGGAGGATGTTGAGTGTGGAAGTAAACACTGTGCACATGATCTATACCTGTAGTCCGAGCAAAATACACAAATACCAGGGTGGTACATCCTCAATTCTGTAGATCATATCAAAGCCCGGTGTCTGAGAGTTGATTCCAGAGAGCTGCTCAACACCCTGGACTTCCTCAGCAGCCAGTTCCTGCACACGGCCATCTTCAAGGGGCAACTGGAAAAATGACGAGGTCACTCAAGCACACAGAGCTTTTCATCTCACAGTCTTCGCTTAATGATTGACAGAGTTTAAAGCTGATAGACTGTAAAGCTGAGAAAAATGTCAGGTTCCAGGTTCATATCACATTTTCCTGACATCCTTGTGATCTAAGTTGCAAGTATAATTTATTAGATGGACACAAAATGAGCCAGGCTTAAAATTCTGGCCTTGTCAAAATGTTATTATCCTTCGTATTCTTAGTATTATTATTTTCTTGAATGGCAAAATGAATTACTATGAATTTCTAAAGTCTAATTAAATAAATTGCTTTTCATTTTAAATAATGATTTGATAGCTACCAGACCAGATAGATTTTGAACAAACAAACAAACAAATAAACCAGTTTTTTAAACTGATTTTATCATCCTGACCTGTCATACAGATTCAGATAATTTATTTTTCAGTTATTTCAGATGATTTAAGGCACTTAGGAAAACAGTAAGGTTCTTTGCGATTCTTTAGCAACGGAGGAAGCCAATCTGAACAATTTAAGACCATTGAAAAAGCTTTTTCTTAACAAACGAGTAATCTTTTTCTTTGTGAGTTTTATTTGTTATTTAAAACTGAAATATATTGCAGTCAGATGAACAAAAGTCACAATAGACAACAGCATGACCTGAAATGAATAAGAACAAAGAACCACTGTTGTACATTGTGCCTTTTATTCTGTACACAATTGAAACACTTAATCTTCACCAGAAAGTTTCCCAGTTAAACAGTAAACGTTTAAATCATTACTTTGCCAAGTTTTATTGATCTATTTCATAGAACAGCTACATTTGGAGAGATGATCGCGAGCTGTTTTGCTTTTACCTTAGGCTCAGCTGCGTTGTTGGAGTGCTTCCTCGGCCTGTGGAGGCTGGATATGACTGTGGGCTCCACGGGGCCCATGTTAATGACTCCTTTTTTAACATGGCTTCAAACAGATAGCTTTATAGAAGAGAGGGGAGCAGGGACAGATTAAGCAGGTTAATGATCTGCCTTTGGCTGGACTTTACACAGCCCGGCTCATCAGTGAGCATTCGAGAGCTGCTTTCTGAGAAAGCAGTGTGCAAAGCAATGGAAGATGCTTCAGGCTCAGCAAATGAGGAAAAACAAAGCCAGGTGATAAAACATGCGAGATTAGGCTTTTATGAGTACGATCAACTCCTCGACTTAAACAATTGAATATAATTACTTATACAAAAAGAGAAAGAAATCAATCCATCAGTATTAGTGAAATTAAACCTGGGGGCAGTAAGAAAAAAGTTGTAAATTTTTGTAAATTTTCATAATTTACAACTATGAAATAACAAATAATCCCTTAATAACAAAGTTAATTTAATTGATTATATCTTCTGATTGAATCACCTCAGGTCTCGAGCTACACTCCAAAACTGTTGGCACCCCTTAAAATAATTTCCAAAATGATTCCAAACAACCTCTCAAACATCTGGAATACAAATCCATAGCTTTATGCTGCACAAAAAAATAATTTTAGACTTTAACCTTCATTCAAAGTGTCATTCGACTTGCTTACAGTTCTCATAAATTATTGAAAACTGGAAAATTTATTTCCTGTTTATATCGGGTATAAATATGGCATGAAACCTCTGTCCAAATTTCATTAGACACAAGAAAAAAAAGTGAAATCATTGATTAGCGTAAAAAAAATTGCATAAAACATGCATATTTTTGTCAAAAAAATTTGGTTGCATCTTTCAGTAGGTTACAACATGACTCCAAACCTATCCAGAGAGCGATGAAGAAAGAGAGAGAGAGAGAGAGAGAGAGAGAGAGAGAGAGAGAGAGAGAGAGAGAGAGAGAGAGAGAGAGAGAGAGAGGAGAGAATAAATCCTGTGCATTGTGATGGTCATGATAGTAACCATCACATAGGAAATGCAAGAGCTTTTAATGGTGAAGGTGCACGAAGGAGTCACAGATATCCTCTACAGCCATGTTAGCTAATAGATACAAGATAGTAAAACTTTTATAAAATAATTGATGTCTTGAACAATACTTGCACTTAAGCTCAAAGTACATGTTGCTGATTTTCATGCTGGTTGCAAGTAAATGAGTTTATTAACTTGCTAGAAGATGGACTTGAATGCGAAGCTGCTGCAAATTGTCTCCTGTACTACCACCAGGGGGTGACACATGCTAACGTTTCCCAGCAAGAGTCCTCTCTGATACAAGCTAATCTCGATCACGCATGACTCACGGTCATTAAATTCACAGGGAATTCAAACCATTTAGTACACTGGATATAATATAATTACAATGTCAAAGAAATATGCTAAAGCCTTTTAAGCAAATTAGAATAGCTCACAGGGAGGGATGGAGATGACACCACTGTTACACAACATTGCATTCAGGAGACGGTCCTAGTTTGGATGTGTATATACTTGCCATGCATGCAAGCCTACACACTAGTGCTGCTTCCAGACTGAGAATTTTAATCCGGAAAAAGTCTTTAATGTGATAAACACAGATGTGCAATCAGACAGAACATTTGTGTCTGGAATAGGGACTGTGAAGAAAAAGTCTTAGCAGGTCTGACAACTCATAAATTCCATAAAGATTAAAAAAATAAGGTTAATGGGTAGTGAGGTGCAACAGGAAATCATACATATAAAGATAACACACACAAGACCAGGAAACATTCGTCATTCATGAAAGTAAACTCAATGCCCGTCTTCCAGCAGTTAGCAGTCTATAAACTACACAGTCATTCATTTAAACAAACACCTTTAGTAACACACCAACACCTTCTTAAATAAAGAATATTTTTTTTTATTATACCCCGATGAAAAAGTAAACATGACATCGCAGGAACAGGAGCAACGCTTAAAAAAATGAGTGACCTACATGCCATGCCCATATTCATCCAGTCTTACAGGCACCTACTTAAAACAATAATTCATGTGTTCTGTTCCTAGAAATAACTATTTCTATGAAACATGCAAAATGTGTTTAAACAAATAACAGGTTGTGGACAGGTAAGTGAAAACAGGGCCGTATGGGTGTTCATTGAGCCCGCCTGGACATTAGCATTTCTCTGATATTGTCCTCGGCCTCCTTCACACTTCGCTCCAAGTAAGACTTCTTTTGCTGTAGAGAAAAAGAGAAACAGGTAAGATGTGTGATAGTGTGTGAATTACCATGAAACCTGGTCAACTAAGTACAGCCTCTAGCAATTACACATTGCTGATAATACACTATATGGCTATGACTATGTTGACACCTGACCTTCACACCCATATGTGGTTGCTTCTTAAACTGTTGCGACAAAGTCGGATGCACAGGATTGTACAGGATGCTTAGTGTTACTCAAGCCAGACTCAAAAAAATAAGCCCACGGTAGACCTGATGTAAACGCCAAATTCCAGACAATTTTTTCTAACCCCTTTTTGCTTGTAATTATCTTATTATGACTACACTATGACTATTAAAATGTATAGACCTCTCACGTTTAAAGCCATTTACAAGTATGTAATGCACTCTAATCTTCTGGATTAGAAGGGAAAACGGTAAATACCTTTAAGTATAACGTCACTATGTGCGTTGAGACACAGCTGATAGATGTTAAGAAGCTTTGAAGAGACACTGGAACTGAAGCTGAACAGACATACAGTATCCATGTCACCCTACAGTAACAATTATGCTTCCCAAAATAGTACAAAATATTACTCAGTGATGTCTCTATGCTATCTTGCCTTCTAATGGATATAACAAACGTACAAAACGTACACAGGTAAGTATGTGAACAGCAGTGCTCAGTTTACAGCCAACAGTTTGGACAAACTAGAATGTATCTACATAGTCAGTCAATACAGTGATATGAGACTTAACCCCCCCTCACTCTCATACAAAATTTGACATTTGAAAAAACAAAATGACGCACACTGGTGTAAAACATTTCCTCCATTTGGCTTGATGAAGTGACACTTTCAAAAGGTTTAAATTCATCTGAATATACACTTTCAGGAATACAGGTGGGAGGGTGGGTCACGTCTCAAGGTGTCGGGAAAACATGCTGTTATCTGAACCCTCCCTGTATAAGAGCCTTGAGTCATTACTAGAGTGCGTGTACACACAGACACACACACAACAGTACACAAGTTACAACAGCAAACCTCCGGCTTTCCCATACGGACATCTCAAATCACTCAAACCAAAGGCCACATACTGTACATCGTTGTGAAAGATCCAGGTTCACAAGTGTGTTTTTGAGTCTTACTCATGTACATTCTGGTCTCTGGGCTTCCAACCAACATTCCTTTTGCATGAATTCTGTGTGTGAACAGTTCTCATTAAATTTGACAGAGACTTTCTCACATTCTTACCTGCATTTGTTCGACTAATTTGCAGTTCGACAAGTTTTGCATGAGTTCCTTCAGTGCTACAAACTCTACTCTAAATGCACGGCCTTGCAAACCCTCCTTGAAATATTATTGTTACACTGCGCACATAACTATAATAGGAGGCTCATAGGAAGTCACATGAGGAAGCATTTGCATGGAAACAATGAGAAATGGAATGCAGAAGGTATGAAAAGACACACCTCTGCAAAGTCAGTCTGAAAGGTGTATAAATAGACCTATACACGATGTTACGCTCTTCTGATGCATTTAGCTTGGGTTCAGATCCTGAGAATGGGCTACTGTCAAGTAGAGGTCTTCACGGGTCCACTTAGATCCAAAAACCCGAGGTCCGACACGAGACCCGAGCGGGTTCGGGTCTAAAAATTTCACGTGTTCCTTGGACACGGGTCAGGTATAATAATAGCGGCATCGGGTCTCGGGTAATTTAAAATGAATGTGTTTTTACCGAACGAACCCGAGAAGACCCGAACTACTGTATCTCGTGTGTGTGCATCGACTCGAGTCCTTTTCCAACCTCTCCTCTGTTTGCCAAGACCGCTTGCGACATGTGGCTGGCGGTAAGCTAATTTTCGTTGAAACAGACCTGTCAATCAATTTTGAATCCACTCTGTAGTGGTTACTTTAGTGTAGAGTTATGCAACATTCGGGTCCAGTCGGGTTAAAAAAAAATTGCCAACAGGTCGAGTCGGACTCAGGTCTAATTTTTTCGGGCTTGTCTCGGGTCAGGTCTTTCTTTTAAAAAAAAAAAAAAAAAAAAGGTTTCGTTTAAAAAGTGATTCGGGTCACTTTGGGTCGGGTAAATTTCTTTAGACCCGAGAAAACCTCTACTGTCAATATTGTCACAGGTTGTCTGGGTCCTTTCGGTCTCACCAGTTTTCTCCCAATTCTTAAATCTCTGTGTTAGCAGGTGGACCGGCTACACCAAATTGATGGACTCGGTGCTTCAGGGTGGTTCAGGCTCTTATTCAGATTGTATTCCTGCCATAGACTACACTACTTGTCCACTACAGACTGAATGAATGAACAGTGACTAAAGTCAGTAGACAGTAAAGCTTCATTTTCAGGTGATGCTACAGTGGTCTCTATAGATACGCTTATCTCAAAATAAAAGGAATCTAACGTATAAAAAAACACTTGAAAAAACACTTGGTGCCACTGATGCTTGTGACAAAATGTTAGTCATTGTTTTAATTACAGCACCTTGCTGATCCTGTTCACTAACATAACAGTGTCTGTGAACGTTATAATAAAAGGCAACACACAAACTATTACACGTCCTTGTTTTGGAAAGAGAAGTCTGGGTAGGAAAGACCTTTTTTATCATTATCATCTCGTCGTCTCTTGTTTGTCACCGACACGCACCTTTATAACCAAAGACAAATATGTCCTGAGAAGACTCGAAGCCGTGATAAGACTTATGAATACAATTGCTATCTGTCTCATACCACTCATTCCATCAATCTTCAGGCAGATATAGAACAGCTACGTATTATTAAAAGGTCACCGTGGACAAAAATATCTTTAATACAACAGTGAGACTTAGGAGGACATAAAACAGGAGTGGAAAGTGGCTGAAAGATTCATTCCTAAAGTTTCCTTGGCATTCTACAGCTAGAACATGATATTAAGTGCATGTTTATTTTTAAACTTGCCTGTTCGTGAACTACTTTAGATACCTGTGGGAAACCGATCATAATCACAAAGCTCTATGCAGTCCAGCAGAACTTACTGAAATACAGTATGGATAGTGATTAATACCATGCATTTCCCCCCAGGGCTGGGACTATTGCAACATTACACATTAATACGCATTAGATTAAGGTTTGTAGGATCAGAAAGTTGGTTTTAAAGAAGTGAAACAATAGGCAGGAGGTGCACAAAAAGGAACCGTGTCTATATTTATGTCTCTTAGGAAGACCAAGGACTCAACTAACCAGAACTGGACTGGACATTTATTTGCAATATGCGTGCACTGTGCGATTGACCAATTCCCAGTTACACAAAAAAATCACTTTGCTGCACTATAGCACGTTGGTCATCCAGATATTTAAACATCACAGTATGTCTTCATGATTCCCACTATGAAGGAGAAGAAGATAGCAAGCTTTTATGCATTACATATACCATACATTCAAGTGAATTATTTGTATGGAAGATGTGAGCAAGGACACGAACCCCTGGAGTAGAGAGTGGGTTAAGGTCCCAGCTCAAAGGCCTTACTCAAAGGGAAGCAGTGGCTCAGGTAGGTCAGGGGTTCAAGCCTCAGCATCACCAAGCTGCCACTGGTTGTTCTTGATTAATCGAGGCTGACACTGACAAAAACACTAAAACACTGACCCTAGAACGGTAAGCTGGGATATTCGAATAAATGTATTCTGTAGTGTATATGTGACAAAGTTGTTGTCTTCTTCATAGTGGCTGCTTTGCCATCACTTGAACCCCTTAACATTCAGATATCATTAAACCTTGATATCACCAAGCCTCCACTGCCCATCACTAAACACCAATTTCCCATCCTACGGGTGAAAAAAAAAAAGCAGAAAACAACACACACACACACACCCCAACAGTATGCTATGCGACATTTTACTCATATTAAGTTAAAATATATTTTATTTAGTAGCGGTCTATCTATCCTCTATAGCACAAGGCTAGACACAACAAAAACCATGGTCTAATGGTTAATTCCCATTTGCCACAGCATGAAACACTCTTGCCAGAAGATAATAATACCTCATAAGGCTGACCTTTACGGAACAATGCATAAGGAGTTACAAAGAGGAGGTAAGTCAAGCCGCAGAACCTCTCATTGTTCAAGCTTCAATGAGCCTTTTTTTACAGAAGCCCTTGGTGCCCAAAGCAACTTCAGTCAGCACATAAGACAGGCCAGATAGACTGCACACATCCTCCTCTAAATGGGGCTCATTGTTGTTTGTTGTTGGATCTTCCTCTATTTCCAGCAGAGACGCTGAAATCCTGACCTGTCGGGAATGTTGGCACAATCTCTCAGTGACTAAAGAACACCAACAGAGCCTAATACAGCACTGCTTTGGCAAGTGTAAAGCAAATCTGAACATAAACTTCTAACAAGCATGTTTTTTTGTCCATGCTGTATTAACCTTCCCCTAACAGAGTTGTAGCTTGATGTTATTCTTAGACTGTGACCTGTTAAACTAGTATTAGGATATGTTTTGACACAGACTACAAAAGAACTTCTGTAAGCTGCTTTGTATAAAATTGTCTACTGAAACAATGCAACTACAGATAAGGACTTCAAGGAAGACAGGTAGTAACACTTATCTTTTTTTAACTATGGTGCTAAACACATTATTAGAGTGTAGATGCAAAAGCAGTGACGTGAGCTGCACCGTTCACAACCTCGCCTGCGTATCTTGTGTACATCTGGAGGATGTACATGAACGGCGTCCAATAGATGGCACGTCAGAGCTAAAACCTGCCTGTCTGTCTGGTTTGAAAGTGTGGATCTATAACATTTAGTGATTGGATTTGAACCACACTGTGGTGTTTTGTTTCTTTTTAAAACTAATTATACTCATTCAGTGTGATGGTTTTCATGCGCCATGTCTTAAATCTAAAACGACTTTTCCTTACATATGAGTTTACTAAACTATGAAATAATGAACAGTCTAAAACAGAACAAATCGTGTGATGATTTGAGATACGACGTTAGTTTGTTTAGTTTCATAGACAGCGTCACTGGTGCAAAGCTACGTCCACTTTTTATGATGGAAATGCACCGTGCGGAAGTGTCGGGTTCATTTCTGAGGAACGAGTGATGCTCCAAACGGCTGAAGGACAAATGCAGCAGCCATCTTTTCATTTTGTAAATGAAACCAGAATCGTAAACAATTTTTTGCATCAGTCATTCAAATTAACTGGACAAATATGCTTTCGAACACAGGTTAGCACAAATATGAACTAAAACTAACAGCTTGTATAAAGAATTGTGTGGAAGCAAGGCAACATTAAACTGTGAAGTGCAGACTGGGTAAAAATAAGTCAGTCATATTCTAGAGTGCACATGTATCATAATCCAAGAGGTTAAAAGAATCGGAATCCTACATCCAAAAATAAGATGCTACGTTTGATGATGGGTTTCTTCTAATCTTTATTTCAAATGAGTGCATATAGAAATGCTGTACTAAGAACAAGAAGGCTAATGTCGAGCACCAGATGATTGTCAGGTGACAAGAACTCACCATTCGAATTCCTAAAAACGAAGGCAATAATGGTCTGCGCAATTTCTGCAATTGTGACAGAGCGTGTGCGGCACAGAAGTTTACTGCTTTCTGTCAGAACATTATCGGTTATGCCACTCGTAAGATTAATGGTGTGAAGACACCTATCAAATGTCAAAGTCTGGGAGTGAGCATTAAAGTGCCTTGTAGGGCCATTTGTCCCCAAGCTCACACCCAGTGCTGACACCCAAGCCTCACAACTAATCCTGCAGACAGTCTACCCGCTGGCCCCTTGAGTATTAATAACGGCCATCACCCTTCTTTTCCTGCCAGTACAGCAAACAATGTCCAGTCCATGACAAGACAGAGGAGTTGACAGGTCCATATACTGATCTGTCATCAGACCCGGTATCTCCAACACGCCCAGCTGAGTGGCCACCTGCACCCTGAGCCAATTATGAGTTCATGAAGGAATCATCAGCAGCTTTATTGTCATCACTCGTACACAACAGTCACGAGGATCGCTGTGTGGGCCAGCGCACTGCTGGGATGCTAATGACATCATGTTACCTCCTAAATCACTGCTCCTTCAGGGTAGCGGGTGCAGTGGTCACCAGAGCTATGAGCTCATGCACACCCTTCGGTCTAAATACAGTAGTCACGTCTTACCCAAAAAAAATGGGAGCAATGTCATCTCAATGTACACAAGATTTTAAAAAAAGAAACCAGCTTCTTAAACGACCGTAGTGCTCTTAGGCATGAGTTAAGAAACCTCTTCAGTTTGCATCGTGTTTTAGTACACCGTCTGCAAATTAGTCTGGTCTGATTATTAGATTAACAGATGAAGACAAACAAATAGTAGGCACCAAAAGGAAAATACAATGTCATGAGTATGACAAAGCACGTTGTGAGGGAAGCCCTTAACTGCATTCCTATCCCGCCATCCTGCACATCATCAGTGGCCCAGTCTGGGATTACACCCAAACCGCCATCAACAGTGCAGCCATGTACAGGCCCAGACACGCACCACTAAGGATGAGCCAACACTTACACAATACTAATGTTGTTCATCTGTTATACAGAATGTAATCGTATAACTGGCTGTCAAGTCTAGTCAAGTTCATCCCCGTGTTAAACCATATTCCAATTTCCTTAAAAATAATAAAATTGAATGTGTGTTATCTTACACGATACTGCAGTGCAATTTTAAGAAACAGTTCACAAACTATGCCGCTGTGCTAAGTAGAGCAGAATGATGCTTTAAAAAAGGAAGGACGCAAAGGCCAAAGTGGTCGAAACTGGAGCTGCATGAACACAAAGTCACTTAATAAAAATGTAAATGTTTTAATCCACATATAGTAACAGTGTATAAATCATTTTTAAATAAGAACTGACATCACTTAATAATAAACGTTTATCTGAATAAGATAAACAGCTTTCCTTTCTGGATGATTGAGGGTAGAGATTTCCTTGTGATAAATTTAAGGAGCATCGGTATATAGTGTGACTCAACATCTATTTAAGCCAACCAGCATATCAGAATTGCTTACTCTCTCACTGCTGTACAGATATACGCAGTGGCTTGAACACCCTGCAAAGTAATGAGCATCTGGTGTAAAAATGCACAAATCAGAGGCATTTTGGAAACAAAAAAATATATAAAACAAACATTCAAACCCATCCCACAATTCCCCACAGCTACAAATCTTTTTTTTTCTTTACACGATACTAATACGGAAATGCTAACTAATTTGAGCTGGTGACGTTAATACTTTTCACAACAGACACTGAGGAACGGAAATAAAGGATCATGTCAAATCGTTAATAACTCAGACACAGTAATCCGTGTAGGAAGAATAGGACTCTGACCTGTTAAACTTGGCAAAATTTGGACAGGAACACGAATATAAGCTGCATATATAAACACTATATAAACACTATATATATATATATTGAACGCTACTTCTACGTTCAGCAGGTAAAATGTGGTTCTTGTTAAAGGTAACTTTACAGATATTTGGTGTAATGTTCTCTGTTTTATAATTATTTGAGACAAAGGCTGTTCAGAATACTGCAGAACTATCTTTTCTCCAAATGACAAGAATGTCAAGATTTAAGAGAGAGAACGGGGGCACAGAAGCCTTTATTATCGCCACATATACATTACAGCACAGTGGAATTCTTTTCTTCACATACCCCAACTGAGGAGGTTGGGGTCAGAGTGCGGGGGCAGCTATGACACAGCACCCTGGAGCAGGCAGGGTTGAGGGCCTTGCTCAAGGGCCCAGCAGTGGCAGCTTGGCTGTGCTGGGGCTTGAACCCCGATCCTCCGATCAACAACCCAGAGCTTTAACCAGTTGATCTGATTTACCCATCTATTAAACGGTTATGTTATTCAGATGAAATGTGTGAACACACACCAGCTAGGCCCCAAGTCCTGCAGACATTAGTAAAACTTGCATTGAGTTAGTAAATGACAAACTCAGACTAATAACAGAGGGCAGATGATAAAGCTACGACTTTATGACCCATCCCACCCGGACAGATGAAAGGTAAATTGGATGAAGACTCATTTCCTGTACTGACGTGTAATCGTCCATGCCATCTGCACACTGCTGAAACACAGATGAAGAACCCTGATAGCAGAACAGTCTCAAGTTCAAACCCAGAGACTTTTGTAACTTTAATCAGGGTCATAACCATAAGCCAAAAAGGTAATACTCGTATTATGGCTTGTTGTATAAATATTAGTCAGCTACACTGCCAAGTCCAGAATTACAGGCACTATTCATGTTTTATTCAAACAATTAAAGAAACTACATACTTTTCCTCTAACAAACAAACAAACAAAATTTCTATTTTTCTTTTTTCTTTTAAAAATGAATGCCATCCCAAAAGACAAATTGTTAGCTTTTCTTAAAAATTCCTTTCAGCCTGTAACTTTCACCACTTTATATTTGTCTGGGGTGAAATCGTAGTCATTTTATATTGTCGGGAGGAAAAACTCAGAAAAAAAATTTAAAGGTAAAGGAAGAAACCTTGAGAGGAAACGATCCTCATATGGGTGACACTGGAGGGTGTAATTATAAATATACAGTCTGCTAAATGTTGTATTGATGAGGAGGTTGTTGTCCTCAAAGACCACACGGAGTTGGCATCTCCTCTTTAGTATAGCAGAGTCCAGCTGGAGCTGGTAAATCTCTAGATGCCTCGGGATCCTCACAGAGTCGGCCTCATCTCAGTGGAGGTTCAAATATGAATAAGATGTTTGGTTGCTTAGAGCAGCCCACTAAATGCAGTTCATACATTTCACCAAGCATTACTGGTGTTACAGCTGAAACCATGTGGTTTGCCCAGTGAGGGCAGTTCAAACCCTCATCCTCAAAGATTTTCTCTCATATCAGAATTCTGTCTAAACCAAAGGTTTGCAAAATCAGCTGTTGATTGTTTTCCTCTAGTAACAAAACTGAAGTGGTGAAAAACACATTTAGGCTGCATGGCATGTCATTGTGGAGGAATACCTGCTCTTATATAGCAAGTCACAACTCATGCATTTTTCATGGTGTTCTTAGTGCCATCACAATGCTGCTGATTTACTATGAGTTGTGTTCATTTGCATTTCAATGCCTTCTTCGGTCCATATATAATCGATAAGGCATCCTGTCGACTCTGCTGACCAAAACAACCCTTTCTCTGCCATCAGAAAAAAGTGAAGCAGACAATAAGAAGTCTCAGGCCAGTGTTTTCAGGAGGCTTTGTTCTACAGATTTCATGCTCCACCAAACTTACTAACTCAGCTCTGGCTCCTAGGTTATTTTCTACAGGAGAAGCTCATTATCTCTAATTAGGATTTCCTCTGCATCAACGCATGTTCAGGTTCAAGCGATGAATCAGTGAATATTCCATTAGCCCAGATCCATGGAGGGTGGCCTAAAACAGCTGACCGATAAACCAGGTCTCAAGACGATGAATGATCAAAACTAATACGGCATAAAAGCACTAGGTTTGCTCAGCACAACAAAAACCGGGAAATACGTTATAACACAGATGGGTGTGACTTATCTGATGAAAAGTAGACGCATGAGAAAACTCTTCACACGTCATACAAACCCTTATGGCTGGGTGATGGGCTTGAAATGTGAGGCAATAACCTTCATATTACATAATGTGCATGGCAAGAAATCTATTAAACATGTTCATTGGTAGCTAGTCACAACAGCTGAATAACATTTGCCTTTCCCAAATTGTGAAATTTGTTTAATCCCCCCTCAATCATGGTGACTTAACAAGTGAGAACTTGCCAGTACAGTAGCATAGCCGGGCATCAGGATAAGGGCTTTAAAAGATCAAATCAAATCAGGGAACATCTCTCTAAAAATTTTTTGCAATATATACATATATAAGTATAGCAATGGTGCTTAACAAGTGTAAACCGGCTTGCTGTCTAGTATCAGTTATGTTGTATATTTACAGTTAAGGTCTTTTCCTCTTCATTTCTATGACTCGGTATTTAGGATACATGATGGGTAAGAAATATAAACACAGCATCAACTACACCATCAGCTATAGGATAATGTGGTCTGATGCCGCGGAGATCCGTTACTGCACAGAAGTTTTATATATATATATTTTCCTGGAACTTTTTTTTTTTTTTTAGAAGTAGTTACATTTAATGTTATTAATTCTTAATAAAGTTGTCCTTGTTATCAGTTACATTACAGTATAAATCCATCACAAGCCTCATTTTGACTCTCTCTTTTGAAGTTAACGACAAAGAAAGATGCAACTTACTTATCTGAGCTAGTCAAAATTAATTATCATTTTAAACCATGTATAAAATGATGACAAATTTTCTCGAGCAAAGATTAAAATAAGGTCAAATTAATGTGTTTAAAATCACAAAATCAAGCAGGTTGTTGAAGAATTCTTTATGATGTCAGGAAGCATCATGTTCCACTTTATTTGTTCTCTAAAGATTCCTAAGAAGTTCTGCAGGACATGATGCAAAGCTGACATTTAGCCACAATGCCATCATGGGCATCTGATGCAATAAATTACAGATTTATACAGACTTCCTTAACTTAATACAGTTTGACCTTGAAATGATTATTCAGTGATATTATATCCACTATGACACCAATATTAGAAGTAGTATTTAATGCATTTTAAATGGGATTGGTCTCAGATCAATATGCAACCTTTTGCAGATCATTTTTTACTCCTGGGACCAAATATCTGATTTAAATGCTGTTAGAATTGTATAAAAGCTTTATTCAATATCTGTGCATGTGCCATAGCCAACAACAGGTTCTGTTTTGTATGTACCATGGATAAATTTAGACTGGTGTTTTGCTAGATAATAAATAAGTGTTTGACTTAAAGACGTTGCACCACTCCTGTTCGTGAAAGTGCTAGAAACTTTACCTCCAGCTCCTTGATCTTGTCATCAGCCGTCTTCTGCTTTTCCAACAGCTGATTATTGATCTCATCTTTTGACTGCAAGATAAACCTTTAAGGCAGTAAAACAGAAGTTAATTATGAACTTCAAATCTTACTTCAGTGATCTCAGCAGATAAATGTTTCTGCATCAGCACCATGAGTGAGATACGTACATGCGTCCCACTCCTTCATACATGTGAGTGTTATTGGGGAGTGACGTGATCTCCGCATGGGTCAGATTGGCGTGCTTCTTCACACGACTCAGCTGCTCGATTTGTAAATCTGCAAGCTTCACCTTCTGCTGAGTATCAATCATTTTGGCTTGCAATTCTGCAAAGGCCTGAGAGATGAACAAAGAGGAACACGATATATTTCAAACGAAAGATTTTGTTGCATTTTGCTACTTAAACACAGGGTTGACTCGTAACTAAGTAAACAAATACATAAAAAATTTCACGTGAATTGACTGCTGGCTAGCTGCTGGCTAGCTGCTGGCTAGCTGCTGGCTAGCTGCTGGCTAGCTGCTGGCTAGCTGCTGGCTAGCTGCTGGCTAGCTGCTGGCTAGCTGCTGGCTAGCTGCTGGCTAGCTGCTGGCTAGCTGCTGGCTAGCTGCTGGCTAGCTGCTGGCTAGCTGCTGGCTAGCTGCTGGCTAGCTGCTGGCTAGCTGCTGGCTAGCTGCTGGCTAGCTGCTGGCTAGCTGCTGGCTAGCTGCTGGCTAGCTGCTGGCTAGCTGCTGGCTAGCTGCTGGCTAAACCTAGATGTCGCCTTGGTTACGGTAGTTCATTGGAACGAATGTGTCAATAGAGCCGCCATCTTGGTACAGGGGACCCCCTCCTCTTTAATGCATCAGCGTCAATGTAGGAAAAGGTCTAACGGAAATAAAATCAAAACAAAATTGCTACAATGGTGTGACTATACACGACTAGCTGACTAACTGCTGGCTAGCTGCCGGCTAACTGCTGGCTAGCTGCCGGCTAGCTGCCGGCTAACTGCCGGCTAACTGCTGGCTAGCTGCTATGTCATGCCTTGGGTGTGGGACATTAGGGAAACTACAACCAGATAAAAGACTAAAGTTAGCTAGCTACCTTTCAATCTTCATTAAGTCATAAATAATTACTAGTGTTACACTTGTAGATGTTATTATTGCTAACAATTAGCTAGCATTCACATCAAGTCACTACTCATACAAAGGTAACTCCGCTATACGTGATTCCAGCCCAAAGAATATACAGTTTTTTTTATTGTAACTCAACTATCGTGCAAGAATAAACAGCGTTTTCGTCCCTGATATAAGAGTCGCAGTTACTTTATTAAGATTTACCTTCTTCAGTTCTAGGTCTACGGGGGCCGCCATCTTGCCAGAGACAGACGTAGCAGATGCGCATGCGCACTATAGGTTTCCACTCAGCACTCCCATATTATTGATTTATTAATTAAAAAAGATTATTGTTTTTATTACATTAGATTAGATAATATGTTAGATTATAAATATTGACTGGTTGACTTGAAGTCATTTGTTTTAATCTAAACATTAATAAAATCAGGGGGTTTATAAATGGTTTATATCAGTTTGTTTTGTCAAATGAAAGTTCAGGAATAAAAAACCTACATGAAAATTTGTGAGAATTTCATATAATAAATATATGATAAGGATGTCTGTGGAACTAAACTTTGGTTTTGAGAACCTCTGTCTTAAAGCATGTAGCTATAACCTATATCAGATATGGTGAATGGTGACAACCATTTACCACATTTTAACGCTTGGTGATTAGTGACTAGCTCCTGTATCTAAATAAGACAAATGTAATGGTTTACCAATTGATGAGAGCTGGATTCTTTATGGATTTGATGACTTTCTAATGGAATATAAATGTGTACCACTATTATCGGATGTCTTTTTTCAAAAGCCGGCTGTGATTTAATGGAACTAATGACTGCAGATTTGTTGGATTTGCATCAGATGTAATCCTGCAGGTTAAGGTACAAAACCCCCCCCCCCCCCCCAAAAAAAAAAAAAATAAAATAAAATAAATAAATAACAATAATATTAATTGAAGCTCAAGCTACTTACAGACAAATACAACTACTCAAAACTAAATTAAATATGGGAACACGATTCATTGACATTGCGTTACTAGTGGGTTTTATTTCTACTAAAGGAAGATGTATAATTCACCGGTTTAAATGAACATGTTTTTTTTGTTTTAAATCACAGAACCAGCTTGTTCACAAACTGACATGATGAAGCGATACTACTACAGTCTTCTGAATGGGTGTGTCTCATTGCATGTAGCTGTCAACTTCATGCATACCAGAATGTCTATTTATATGCAGGGTAACAATCTGTTTAAGTCTCTTGAATTTTTTTAGAAAAAAAAAATGTACAAAATGTAGAATTGTAGAAAATGTAGCTAATTTTATTGGCACTCTAAAATAAAAAGTATTTGGTTGTAAAAGTTACAATGATGACAATACGGAGATGACAATTATAATGTAAATATATTTATTTAATGTATCAAATATGTTTATTTAATGTAGCATTAAATAAACTAATACTGCTCAAATAAACCAACAGCTCTTACACACGTTACAAGACAAAAGTTTGAAAGCAACACTTGGGAAACAGCAAACACTAATATGCTTGTTTCTGAAAAATAAGTGATTAAACGGTTTGACTTATTTGAGAGAGAATCGGTGACTCAACAGGCCATGCCATACCTTGTCGTCCAGCATGTGGCATTGTATCGTATTGGTTGTTGGTAAAATGTAGTAAGAAATCATTTTTGCTTCCATATTTTTGCCCAGTCATGTATAAACAAAGGTACAACCAATTATCTTTAATTGCGCTCCATTTTTTCACAGTATCCTAAAAATCATCAAATAGTTTTCAAGAATAATTAGCAAAATATTATACTGAATTCAAATGACCAATAGTTTGTATACAACAAATATTCCATAAAATCCATTCTTCCAGAATGTTTGTTGGTTATATAATAATAAATATCTAAAAACATTTTAAAATACGTTAATGATCAGTGATTAATTTTTTTAGTTATGTCTCTGTACTCCAAATTTAAACGAGACAATGATTATGACGTATAATATATAATGAAACTATGTTTTAAATTCTATAATGCTTAATACACAATCCTCTACACAGACCTCTACTGTGGAGGGATCGTAAATAAGAAGACTCTATTTAGATATCGTATCCTTGATGATGCTGTCTCAAGCCTGTTAATGCAAAACTAATGAAGATATTATGTTCTTCAAGCTGACACTCATTGTTTCATTTCACATCCAGCATGTTAGAGTACAGAGGCAAAACCACCAACAATACATCACCATTTAATTGCTTACAGACTGCACTGGATGTGACAAATTAGCAGTGCATTCAGTAAACATACATAATTATTACATGACAAAATAAATAGTTAATATTGAAATAAATACACCAACATGACTGACCTTATTGAGCTCAAGTATCATTTAAAAATAAATAAATAATAAGTTCAAACATTTAACAAATATGATGCAACTACATTCACTGACTTTCTTTGCTATGCTCTGTATGTTTTGGAGCTACACAGACCCATAGACATGTTCTACAATCTTTAAATCAATGTTCATAATTTCCTTCAAGTTGTCCTTCGGAGACATTTGATGCTTTGGATACTACAGCATTCCTCTTCAGCACTGACAGGATGTCTCCAGGTGGTAACCATCATGTCCAATGACCCTTTGATTTGCGACTCTAGTATAAAATACAACAAACGACTATGAATAATTAATCGAGACCAGAAAGATTTCTAAGGAAAAGAAAGCTTTCAGTGTTGTATTTTGGATGTATAAATAAGAATAAAAGAACATATTAGACTTACTTTGCTTTTTCTTTATTACTCTGCAGTGGCTGAAGTCTGATCTTCTCGTCCATACAACTGTCTGCCTTTTTTTGACATCTGTAAGAGTAAATTGAAATTAACATTGTTTTAGCCAAATATACTGATGTAGACTGTAGAAGAGGTGCACGTGTTTGGCAAAAGCACTAACCTTAAGGCTAGTAAAATGCCAATGACGGTGAGACATATTAAGGACAGAATCACTGCCATTACAGCCAGAGCTGTGGTGTGACTTTTGCCTTCAGCATCTCTGCCAACAGGCAGGATGAACAGGTGGCAGCGGTCGCCTGAGTATCCTGCATTACATCTGCAAATACATACAACCTCATGCATGACTAATAACACAGATCCGTAATGCAGCATTTTACTCTTTGACAAGTAAACATATACCTTAAACTGCTCACTTAAATGAACTATGCATGACTTACGTGCAAGAGGTGCGATTTAGGTCCGCCAGGTACTGGCAAATTCCATGAACGCAATAATTTCTGTATTTTTTCCTCATGCAGGGGTTCTTCTTCCTAACCCTAGCCTTCTCTTGACCTTTCACTGTAGTCATTGAGGAATCTTTAGGCTTTGTGGAAAATGCAACTACAGATAAAAGAAAAGAAAGTAAACATTACATTATTTCTATTACTATTTTATGCTGATCAGGGTTGTGGTGGATCAGGGGCCCTTGGTGTAAGGGAATACACCCTGGATGGGATGCCACCATGTACACAGACACACACATTCACAAGGTACAATTGGGAAGATGGGAAGAAAAAACCCACAAACACAAGGAGAACAGACAGTAACCCAAGATCAGGATCAAACCCTGGATTATGGAGCTGTGAAGCAGAAATGCTACCTGCTGCAGCATCATGCTTCCCCACAAATAAACATTGTAATAGATAATAATAAAATCCAAAACTGAATAATATCCAAAAATAATAATAAAATCCAAAACTGGGGACACCTCAAATGACCAACATTTGGCTTATTACCAAAGTGAAGAAGGGTGTATCAAATACTTGGTAGTCATTTAAAGAATTTCCATTAAGGGCATTTGATGATGTCTACTTAAAGTAGGCTCTGTCATGTCGTCTTCATATATCACATATCACCCTTCCCTCTGGGTTAGCCGAACACAGATATAGTGCTTAATAGTGCTTTAATTATCAAAAACCAATCTTTAAAATCCAGACAAATCTGCATGATGGCTGCATTTTTTTTAAGATAAGCAAATTATACTACATTCAAACATACATCCAACTGGATGAATATAATTAAGTAAAAGGCTATTTCGATTTCTCTACATATATAATGTTATAACATGCATATGAAGGAAGTCAGGTGTTATCAGTTACATGTGAAAACACTGCATTGAGGTTCTTTGAAAAATATGAGACTACTTGTTTTAGTGGTCACTTTAGATAGATAGATAGATAGATAGATAGATAGATAGATAGATAGATAGATAGATAGATAGATAGATAGATAGATAGATAGATAGATAGATAGATAGATAGATAGAAATGTTGTTAGAATCGGAAGATTGGACGCTACCTCTGGGATAGTCCTCATATTCAACGGACATGTCGTCTTCATAACTTTCCAGAAGATCTTCGTCCGTTTTGGTTTGATTGTCTGTAGTGTGCACTTCAGCTGGAGGGTTCATACTCTCATCCTGGGATGTGCAGCCACTTAGCTGGAGAAAGACTGCAAGTAAATGTGACAGTTAACAGGTTTGTTGGGATCATCATGGAATGTTGATTGGACCATCTGGATAAAGAACCCCCCCCCCCCCCCTTCTTAAACAAAAATGCAGATTAAATGCTTTTCAGTTGGGTACTAAAGTTTAGGATAGGGTTAGATTTAATAGAATTAGGTGTTTCATGGCTTAATTGAATTTTCATTCATAATAATGGTACTGGATGTTTCTCAAGTATAGTATATAAGTCGAAATCGCGTGCGCGCGCGCTCTCGTGTGCGCGCGTCCAACCATGCAATAACAATAAACAATAATAATAATAATAATAATAATAATAATAATAATGAAGGACATTATATATGAGGAAAAATTCTATTCCATTTCTCATCATCTGAAGTCAATATAGACCTCTTAAAGACAAGACAAGACAAGACACCTTGTTTTCTATATAAAAGAAACAAATATCTGTAGTTGTTAAAAACACCCACCAACACAGTGAAGGAAAACAAGTCCCAGTCGAAAGGTGATCATATTCCAAAATGAATGTTGTATGCAGTTAGATGTCCACAGCTTGCTGACTGACCTGAGAGGAGCAGAAAGTGCTGTCAGTGTCAGTGAGTCCTGAGAGAGCAGTCAGTCCTGCACCGCCCCTGCTGTTATATATCCACACTGTACACTGTGCACTTCCTCCCTCCATGATTCACTGACACACCTGAGTAATCATTGCACATAAAAAAAAGAAAAAGGAAGAAAAAAAGAAGAAGAAAAAAAGAAAAAAGAAAGGGAGGAAGGAAGGAAGAAAGAAAATAAATAAATCACTGATGCTTCTGGACGCTTTAACAGTGTTAAAGGTTCTCAGAAGTAAAGGGCACAAAGCCAATTGTTAAAACCTGGGTTTTAGCCCAAACTATTTAACCCTTGATTCATCTCTCTGATTGCACATTTGCCAAATCAGCACCATTTAAAGGTATAATACTGAACAGTGGAACATGTTCAGAGCGCCACCTTGTGCTTGATGATAACAGTGATTGTCTACAGTCTAACCCACATTAGAAATGAGTACAGAATTAAATTTTCGCAATAATCATGGTGAACTGGGAATTTTACTTTATATATTTAAAAAAACAAAAACAAAAAAAACCACCAAAAAATAAACACTCATACCTTGTCTTAACTTTCTTGTTATTAGTAACCAAATCCCCAAAACAATACATTTCTGAAAAGTTCAAGGAGTTGATTATTTACATTACATGCTCAAAAGTGTGTGAACACCTGACCAACAATTGCCCCAGTTACCCTGAATCACACTGTCCCAAATGACTAAAGCATGTTACGTATATACGCATTATAAATATCCGATACATGATACTGGCAAAACTAAGTGAACACCTGACCATCACACCCATGTGCACTTGAACATCCAATTCCAGCATTTGTCTTTGTTTTGCTGTTACAATAACAGATCAACTCTTCTGGAAAGATGTTCCACTGTTTTGTAGTGTGGCTGTGGCAATTTGCTCATCAGATACAATAACATTAGTGAGATTGGGTCATGTTTTTGGACGAGAAGCGCAGACACACAGTCAGCTTTCTAGTGACGAGTGCGGTTGGGGTCACAGCTCGGTGCATCTCACTTAGGTTCTTCCACACCAACAACTTGACCCGATGTCCCAATGCACATGAATTTGTCCGAGATTAACAGCATTAATAGTTAACTATCATTTTGTTAATCAATATGTTAATCCCCTGTATTAATAAAGATATGTTAACCGTAACTTGGGACAAATACCAATAAGTTACTTTTAGAGAATATTACCCAAAGGTTATCCATTCAAGCACACAGTAAGGGCTGTGATATGCTTTAAAAAAAAGCAGTTCAGAACTAAATTAGTTGTACTGCGTGTTTCTGAATGTCATACCGCAGACAGTAATGTTATCAATATGTATCTTGAATTTTTGTTTATAATATAGGCTATTCTGTGTCAGGGATTAGTTTAGAATTGTTACAGATACACTGCATTTTACACTGAAATTTAGAACAACAATACAAAGAAGATCCAAAGAAATTGTAGTTGGCAATTCAGGTTGAAATGCGAAGATAATCCACACAATAACTCCACTGTTATAAAACAGATGATTTAGTTCATTACAGTGAGTCACACCCATGATAAGGAACCTAATGAGCACCCTTTTGTGGCTCATAGTCTAGTGTGTAAAGATAAATGATGTGTACAACTTTATGTAACTTTGTAGAAGATACACAGGCGTATCAAGCTGGTGCAGTAATGTTGTATTAGAATAAACACATTCATATAAAAATGACCTTTCTATCTTTGGACAAAGCAAACATAAGAACGTTACGGTGGAATAAACACTTAAATGCTTTGGTTAATTAGTTACGTAATTAAGACTGCCTTAAGAAAGCATCATGAGCAAATAATACTTAAAAGGAGAAACTCTGAACTGCAACCTTCAACAGCTGCTGTACAAAATACACAGACAGGGTTACAATCACAAACAAGTTTATTTGAGAAATCAGTGACAGACTATGGAAAAGTAAGACATGCCTACAACAACTTAAAGATTAAAAGATTTAAGTCCATATCAAATTTGGCCAAAAAAATATTATTCCAGTTTTTTGAATTCACAATCTTCACATTATAAAAACCCATAATCTAAAGCAGATATGTTGAAGGCATTCGACACCCTCTGTGCTAGACATTAATGAGAATATTTACAAGAATATACTTTGCTCAAGGGTTAGAGCACAGTCAGCATCAAGGCATGAACCTAACTGTAGGCTACTGTTTTGGTAGATTCACAATACAAGGACGGAGACACTGACTGCAGTGCGAACACTTGAAACATAAGGACCGAGCCTTTCCTCGCTCCTTACAAACAAACAAAATCTGTAACCACTCTGGCACTCTTCTTTTCCAAAAATGTCTCTGTTTGGCCCGGGCAGCTGTGTTGTGAAAGCCCTCACATGCCCCAGCCTCCACCCATGCTCATGCCACCGTTCATGCCCATGGAGCCACGACTGCCACCGTAATAACTGCTGTTCTGGTTACCTGATAGGAGACAAAAGCACACAAATGGAATGAAATGTCAATTGCTGGTTAAATCACACCTATGGAAAATATTTCAAGAGCGAGAATGACATTAAGGACTATTTAAAATAAAATAAAAATAAATAAATCCTAAATAATTCCACAAATTTTGCAAAGATTCGTAGCAGATCAAAGTATTTTTAACTTTGAACACAATATACTGATTCTCTTATTGATGGATTTGATTGTGTCGTACAATTTTATTGGCCGTTTAAAAGGATGTGTTTATTTAAAAGATCTTCACTTACCATAGTCATTGTATCCTCCCATACTGGATTGATTATTATAGCCTCCACCATAGCCTCCGCTCATATTCTGACTTCCATGGCCATAGGACGACTGATTACCTAAAACAAACAGAACCAAAAAAATGTAACACAAGCTTTAAATAGTCTTTCTAGTTAGAGCCACACCAATCATCTGTAAAAAGACTTACTCTATTAATGTACAAACTAATGATGCTGATAAAATACTGAGGTGTATCTAAACTACATAACTTACCCATGCTTCCCATGTGGCCTCCATATCCTCCGTTACTGCCCCGTTCTGTTGAGTTTAAGAAAAGTTCGACGTAACGGTGCTCTGGAGACGTAAAAAGAAAAAAAAGAAAAGAAAAGAAAAAAAGATAAACAAAACTGAAAAAGATTCAAATCCATTTCTATCCAAATCCAGTTCTATTTCTGCAGAACGTACGCATATTGGCCTTATCCTTGGACATGGCAGCCACGGCGTCCTCGTGTGTAGCAAATTCAACGTCGGCTTCTCCGGTTACACGCCCGTCTGGACCCACCTCGATGTGTACGCGCACGGGGTTCAGAGGAGAGAAGAACTGTGTGGGCCACAAAATAAATATAATCCAAGTACATTTTCTCTGTAATGAAAATAACTGTGCGTGCACACACACGTCCTTACAGTGTATATGTCGTTTTCTGAGGCACGATATGGCAGCCCTCTCATGTGGACGCAGTGGCCTGTTGTGCTTGAGAAGTTGGAACCACCATCACGGTAGTGTCCATCTGACATTCCTGGAAGAAAGAAAGCGTTAACATTCATTTGCATAAACTGGGAAGAATCGGTGCTAGAAACTAAACCACAGTACCTGTTTTATACGCACAGTGAATACTCACAATAAAACTTCAATGCAAGTGAGTCATGGACAAATTCCCGAAAACAAAAATAAATCGCACCTCCTCCATATCCTCCACGTCGAGTCCTGTCGAAGGAGCCTCCTCTGCTCATGCTGTTATAGCCACGGCCGCCCCCACTGGGCCTGTCGTAGGGGCCAGGTCTCTGCATGCTCATGCCTTTACGAGGAGGCTCGTAATGAGTGCGCACTTCAGCACGGCTGCTCTTGAAGATCTCAATGTACCTACGTGTCCAGAGAAAGGTGTTAGTGATGTGTTTAATACAAACTTAGGTTAATTAAAATCTGTAGGAATACACTGGCCCATTAGGCCGTGATCTGTCACAACTACTTCTTGCTGGTTGAGAACAAGTGAGAGTACAATAAGCCTTTGAGTACCACCTTTGCACACAACATCTCCAGATTTCAAGGAATGTATTGATCAAAAGAGCCATTGTGCAACCCTTCCGTTTCTTTCATCGTAGCCAAACAGAAACGGAAATCTGTTCATTTAATGCCCGGAGATTTAGATGCACATTTAAAGAAAACTGAGGTTTTGAGCCTAACATCCTTAAGAATCCAAAAATGTGTTTCCCCAAGCTAACATGGATGTGTTTTTATTCTCGCCTAAGATTTCTGTCTGCAAAGATCATGTTTGAGACTAAACAAAGAGGCTGTCGGATTAAAACAAGCAACTGACATCAAGGGCATTAAGCGTGTTATGTCTTTAAAATAAGTTACAATAGTCACAAGAGGACTAAATGTACAAAAGAAATAAATAAATAACAGACTTGAGAAATAAAACAGGTTTCAACGAACCATAACTCAAATGAGTTGAAGATATCCAAACAATAAACAAACAAACAAACAAATAAATAAATTCCGTAGACAAACAAAAAAGAAAGTATACAACCCATGATGTGGTGAAATTCCTCCTCTGGAGACGTGTGCATGTCCATGACACTTGCTTGGGTTAATTATGTATAGTGTTAAGACATTGTTGGCCAGCTTTCCAGGCACAGGTTAAGTCAAGACTCTGACTTACCTTCACAAAGGACACTTCAGTCATAAGCTTGGTTTAATCTGTGTCTGGCAAACAGGCATCATGACTGAAGTCAGTGCATTCCACAAGAAAAGCAGCTGAACCCGCCAACCATCCCCACCTGTGCCCTATTCTTTCCTTGTGTTTCTTTAGAGCCTTTTCAGCTATTTCCTGTGAAGCAAACTGCACGAAGGCCTCCCCCGTACTCCTCCACATGTAGTCCACCGGCAATGTTATCCCATTTGGCACGATTTCCAACCCTTCAACCCAAGGACAGATAACCCCAGCAGGGGACACATTAAATCACATGCCCATTCATACGGTTACTTACTTTTCATGTTTCTGACAAAATAATCAAATTCATAACAATGACAATATTAAACCATACACACTGACATCTCAATGCATTGAAATGATTAGATGGTTTTACCAGCTTCATCAGACAACCTAAAATTTTAATTGTCTTTGATTGATATCATGAATGTTTGTCCGGATCAAATGGCTGCCATCCGGAAAATAAAACTTAAGAATCGAGGAGTTAAAACATGCAAATGGTCATAAATGTTTCTATGCGACAGTTAAAATCAAACACTCTTAATTACCAACTTTAAGTATTCTGTCGTGTTCAGTGACGACAGCTGGACGTACCTGAGAAGAACTGTACGATCTCCTCCTTGCTACAACCGAAAGGCAGGCCACGAAGTCGCACTAGTCCGTCTCCTTCTGTCTCTGGACCGTTTGGACCGGTGTGCTTAAGAACCCAGTCCATCTCCACGTTATTGGATTTAAATACTGTTAGAACAGAAAAAGTTTCCTTAATGCAACAGGGTGGTTCTCAAAGTTAGCATTCAAAACAAGCGGCG
This sequence comes from Tachysurus fulvidraco, assembly GCF_022655615.1. Classification (NCBI taxonomy): domain Eukaryota; kingdom Metazoa; phylum Chordata; class Actinopteri; order Siluriformes; family Bagridae; genus Tachysurus; species Tachysurus fulvidraco. The sequence continues at coordinate 6,098,248 of NC_062538.1, read as the reverse complement.
GATCAAAAAACCTGAGCAATGAGGGCAAAATCTTCCAGTCGTGTAACAGGACAGGAAATTGCTATCCTACTTTTTCTATAGCACAACAGTACATACAATTTATTTATTTATTCTATTTGTATTTACGTGTGTAATTTTTATTTTTTTAATTCTCATCACATCTCATCTTATTTTTATTGTCTGTGTTTTGTGTGTCGTACTGGAAGAGTACGACACACCAATTCCATGTATGCAAAAGAACCCTTATCGATAAAGCTCCTTCTGATTCTGATTCTGTTCACAGCTACTTTCAGAAACTCGTGGTTTGCCTCAGAAGGTCTTAACTGCGACAGTAAACCTAAATGGTAATTCCTATCATTTACTGACAATTTACAAGCTGACCTCATACTTCAACTAACTTTTGTTGTATTAGCAGAAAACACTTCAAATACCAAAATTATGACATTCATAGTGTGGGCCAGATGCCCGAGGGACTTAGATTTATCTCATTTATACGACAGAACAATCGAGGATTAAGAGCCTGACACGAGAGCCCAATAGAGGCAGCTTGGTGATCCTGGGATTCAAACTCACAACCATCCGTGCACTAAACCAACACCAATAATCCACTCGCACCGAGGGAAATTACTGAACATTCCAAAGTATTTTTCTTGAATTTCTGATGGAGAAACTCAGGCTTATAGCACATAAAAGCTCAATTCATCAAAAATGTTTTACCTCACGAGTAGGGCATGGATATTGGACTTGCATTTGACTGATTCGGTGTTTTAATTAAAAATAAAAACAGGCAAAGAAACTTCCAGCAAGTCTACCTTCGACATATCGGTGTCCCATGGTTTCTCTGTCTTTTTTAAGAGCAATCTTCAGGTCATCTTCTGACTCCAACTCCACAAACGCCTCTCCACTCGGTCTGCCTTCTCGGGTGTAGGTGAAGTGGATGCTAGTTCCATTATTAGCGACTTTGCAATCTGAAAAGGTTTTTTGTTAAACACCAATTAAATAAAACAGACTAAGAGTCAAAAGATGTGTACTAATATTACACGGTTATTTACATTATATTCTTACCAGAAAAGAACCTAGCGACTTCATCCACAGAGCAGGACCAGGGCAGACCCCGAACTCTCACCACAAATCCCTCATCTTCAGCCATGATAAGCACAACTTTGTCATCAAACACAAAGCACACGAACATTCACGACACAACAATAAACCATTTTCTACAACCGCATCAAATTAAGAATGGTTATAACTAAAACAACAAGCTAAAAAGCTCGGAAATGCTAACGAAGCTAACAAACAGAACAAAGGCCAAAAAAGCAAAATGGCGCCTAACAGTAAACAAAAGCCAGGCCACAAAATAAATAAATAAAACAAAAACAACCAACACATAGTATCTTTAAAACGTAGGCTGGCTCATTAACGTGTATAAACATATATAAGACTTCCACAAAGCATGAAACGATGATAAAAAAAATAAAAATACCTTGCTCGTAATTATTCAGCGTGCTCTACTTCCACTCAGACACCACTTCCGGTTAGAGCAACTGTTCTTCTTCTACTACGCCTTATTTGAATCGAGAACGAGTCGACTCTGAACCAAATCGAGACGCGTATATTATTGTGCTGAAAAAAAATTACTAGCATTTTTACACGGACACACAAATCAAGTGACTGTAACAGAACGCCACATAATAAATCACAAGAATGCTGCCGGATGCTTTTATGGTCCATATGGATGAATACACGACACCTATGGCGTGGAATCGGCACTTCATTTTTTTTAATGAACCTTTCTTTTGAATATATTTCGAGATTGCGGCATGTGCTTTTGAAAGTCATTTTAAAATAATTAAAAATTTACGGACTGAAAAACTGTGGTCCAACAAAAATACTCAGGGATACTCAGAAAGAGTAAACGAGCTGAAACTCTATTCAGCTTTGAGGGTGAGTCGTTTGAAAGTTTGAACCGATTGCACCGAGTCACTGAAAAGAGTCGGAATTCTCGTGATCAGTCGGATGCACAGTGCCCTCTGCTGCACTGGGTCTGAATTTGCAGTAATAAAATACTAAAACACACGGATTTTGGAGTTTATAACACTTTCCAACCAAATTCTGTTTCTATTCAATGGAATATTTTCCCAGATTACATCACAGGTGGGACAACCCACTCAGTGGCCAATTTATTAGATACATTTACCTTGTATCCACACAATGGTATCCAATCATAGATACAACTTTATTGTCATTGCGTAGTACAGGTACACAGCAACCAAATGCAGTTTGGCATCTACCAGAAGTGCAAAGAATTGTTTAGCATCCTGAACACAACCTCTTTCAGTTCCTCCCTTCTGGCTGGTGCTATAGAACTTTGTTTACCGAAACTGCCAGACACAGGAACAGTTTTCTCTCCCCAGACAATCACAATGATTAACAACTTACCGTACTTATATTCCCTGCTTCATATCTATAAGTATGTATGTATTATTTATGTATGTACTTTTGAGAGTCACAAACAGCTGGAACCAAATTTCAAGTGTTAACACACTTGGCCAATAAACCTGATTCTGGTTCTGATTCGGAATATTGTCGATTAAACTGAAATGATATGCCGAAAATCTGCACTTAAAATACTTGCAATGTAGTCTCACATAATCGTAGAACTGATTCATATTTTTTCATTTTTATCCTTGTTCGCTGTTAGTTATGTAATGCCTGGGCACCATCTAAAGGGTGAAACCGTACGTAGTCGTTATGCGCAGCGTGAAAATATGCTTGTGTAAATGTTAATATTTGGTTTAAAATTGAGCTTATTTGGAGGATGCGGGCATCGATCCCGCTACCTCTCGCATGCTAAGCGAGCGCTCTACCATTTGAGCTAATCCCCCTTACAGACAAATGTAAACAAACTAAAACAACAAAAGCCATGTGCACAATGTACATGCACAATCATGTAATTTTACCGATTTTACAAATTATTAACCTCAATAAACAAATTTAAAGCATTTTACATCGGTATACGATTTTCGGATTGTGTTCCAATAGTACTGAAAGCATGGAGATGCAGAGCAGATGAAGACATTATGATACGATAATTCTATAGAAATACTACAAATATCAACCGATCACTCATTCCTAAGTTATTGCGCAAATAACAATCATGTTGTTGAATATTTTATTTTTTGGAACAAAAAAAATAATAATTGGAGGATGCGGGCATCGATCCCGCTACCTCTCGCATGCTAAGCGAGCGCTCTACCATTTGAGCTAATCCCCCACCGAATAACACGAACTTGTGAGTGTGCTCCTATAAGTCTTTCAATTTTCCATTCCATCAAAAGTCCATTCAATTTAACGGACTAAAATGTCTAATCAGTTGCACCGTGAGTAATAGAGTGGGAAATCACTGCTATTACAGAGTATATGAGTCATCACACCTGTGATATCATAAAAAAAAACGGATCCCAGGATCTGAAAGTGTGATCTGGAATGAAACCACAGGGTCGTCATGCCAGGTGGTGTTGAGATCTCACCTTCTGTTCAGAGATGTTTTTCCCACTTTAGCACAGATGGCATTGTCTTCTCTCTTTTAAACGAATTATTCTTGAATGATGGGAGTTTTTGAGTAATATGTTTAACAAAGCCTTTAAAAGCAGGCATCTCACACCGTTCAGTAGAACCGATGCAGGTTCTTGAAAGACTAAAGTATTTTCACAATTCCAAATCTTGGCTAAACATATTCTTACTGATACAAAAAGCTTAGTACAAAACATCACCGAGTCAGTTAGAAGCCTTGACGTTGGTCATGAACAAGAAAACCTTTCAATCATTTTTACTTATTGCCAGAGTGATATTGCAGAAGTTATTAGAAGAACCATACGGTACTTTTATTGTAGAATTCAGGAGTAGAAGAGAATGTTCAGTGTTTCAATTAAACCAACACACAATATCTCAGTCTGCATCAGCTAACCACACACACTGGTCCAGCTAATAAGTGACATCACTGCTACAATTCACCTTGATTCCTAAAAATCAGTTCCTGACATGAACTGTGTGTTGCACCGATGAGCATTCAGCATGGCTGTCAGGCATTACAGTGTGCTGTGATAAACAATTTTAGGACTAGTGTTCACTTAACATGAGGTATTAGATATTAACATGTCAACAATTCAAACAGTAACAGTTTATAGCTAAATTAAATGAACTGCATGAGGACTAAATTAAACCTTCTGGATTGAACGTGATTAGTAATTCAAAGCGAAATAAAACTCCCATTGCATTGCATGCACTTCTGAAAAAAAATGTCTCTCTAAAATCTGTCAGCATAGATATTGAAAAACTGACTAATATAATGACTTTTGGCAAGGGTGTCAGAGCATAAAATGCCTTTTTCTTCTAACACCACAAATGACTTAAATACTAATATCCTCAGACACCAAGCATCAATTAATACACAACTTAGAAAATTTAATCCAGTAAAACAGTTTTACCTTTATGAAAATGACTTTTGGGGTTGTGTATTTTGGGTTAATATTTTTAGGTCAGCATAAACAAACAAAAACAAAGATTCTAGTGTTCTGAACTGAAACTGAAAAGTCTTCATCCTGATTAATTCCAACTAAACATAAGTCAGTGCACATAAAGAAAAATAAATAAGATGAATTAGTTCAATAAATTAAATTATTTCTTATTATTGACTGTCTACTATACTACTAAAACTCAGGCATATTAAATAAGAGTATGTACAGAAGAATCTAATATCAGTGCACCTAGAGCCTAAAATCCTTAATGTAAGGAAGTAAAACCCAGCTCTAGAACACATACACAAAAGCAGGTCCTCTGTGATGAGGCTACGGGTCACTGCTGCAAAAAGCTGACTGAAATGATCACTTCCAGCAGCTTGAGTGCATTCTGCCATGCTGGTGCCTTTACCAATTCAGCAGGGCTAAAAGAAAGGCACAGCATTATTCCTAAAAACTCTCTCTCTCTCTCTCTCTCTCTCTAAATAAAGTGATTAATCACAGCAAAGATTAATCACAAACATTAAAACCTCTTAGGTCTGGGTAAAATCATTTTGTATGATAGAGGATGTCCTTATTTAGTTGCCCCTTTGGCGGCCCACAAAGCGATGCAGCTTCTCACAGTGGTCCAGCTTCATGGTCTCGGCTTTCTGCTTCAGCCGCTCGTCACGATAAAGCTGACCCAGGTTAGCCAGGTCAGACTCTGAGAGGTACACAAATCCCACACAGTTAGTAAGGACTAACATGTTGTTAACTCATAAACCATGTATGTGTTTGAGAACCAATGCAATACCGTTCCAATATAATCCAAACCAATTCCTTCGACCATCACTATTTAACATGTGTAAATTATGGTATTGATAAGCATTACTAATTTAAACAATGCAATGGAAACACATCATAAATAAAATGTGTTACAATGATTAAGCTGAATCCATATTTACATACAAACCCGGCTACTTAGTGCTTGATTTATGAGTGTTGGGTTGTGAACCGTAGCATTTAATCCTATACATGCAAGTTCATGCTGTTTCTTTAATGAAGAAATTCCTTTAACAGAGTGTAGAATTCATCATTAACCCCAAGTCAAACAAATGAAGAGAATTTGATGATAGACATATTGATTAGCATACTCACTCTGTTGCTTCTCTTTCCAACAGCTGCTCTGTAGATGGTCTATGTAATCAGTCTCAATGGTCTTCTCCAGTTCATCTAGAGCTGCCCCATGGTACTCCTTCTCAAAGCTCTTATCCACATAATACTGGACACCCATGTGCTGAGTCTCTCTGGACACCACCAAACCCATGGACCTGTAGGACAACGTTTTAGCATTGTGGTCACTATTGAAACCTTATTATTCCTCAATGCTTCAAAAAGGTATTCATAATTCACAGCATAATAACCCCATAAACCAATCCCAGTTTTTCCAAAGTTCATGGTATCCACTTTCAAACTGACGTAGTCCTTCGATACAAAAACTCTCTGTACCAGTTTGACATTTTTGATTACAATGGCTACATCAAACATGTATGCTGTAATACTATCCTCACAGCTTGGGTCTCAGAGAAAAATCAGACTCACGGTTTGTAGAAAAGGCTGTAAGGGGGATTAGTGGCCATCAGCTGAGTTATTACAGAGATGAGGATTAGCACCAGAACAGGCAGAAGCTGCAGGAAGGCGGTGAATGTATTCTATAAAAAACAACCCAAAAAAGTAAGTATTTAAAAGAAAGAGAGAGAAAAATAAAATGACTAATTTTATTTGAGAGAGAGAGATGTGGTAGCTCAGTGGTTAAGGTGTTGGGCTACTGATCGGAAGGTCGTGTGTTCGAACCCCAGGTCCACCAAGCTGCCACTGCTGGGCCCCTGAGCAAGGCCCTTAACCCTCAGTTGCTCAGTTGTAAGTCACTCTGGATAAGGGTGTCTGCTAAATGTCGTAAATGTAAATGTAAACAGAAAAAAAAACCCCACTACCACTACATCCTTGGCAGCATTTCAAAGTGCCAAACTATTCACATTCTTGCTCTGTTTCTGCTCCTTAAACAGTTGACTCAGCAAATGGCACTACCAAACATTACAGTACAAAGCACTTAATTTCCTAGTTTCATGTCTACATTAGGCCCAAAAGTAATAATAGTAAGGAAAGGAGTGATGGATAAGGAGTATGACTGACCTGGCTGCGATTTTCCTGTACTTCCTCCTCCCGTCTCTCATATGCACGCCGTCTGCGCGGCTGGTAGAAATGTGAATAAGTAGCTCCTCTGTTTGTGTATACATGAATGTTTCCTGTAGTAATGCAATTAAAATTTCAATACAAACGTAACACATTTCCTGTATCTTAATGTACTGTATATACACAAGCATGCACAGTACACCCATACTTTAAAATACTCATACTATAGCTTAAATTCTATTCAGTAAAAAGTTGCATTAACATGAAGACAATTTGATTTTACGCAATGCTTGTGTTTACAGAAAAAACAAAACAAAACAAAAAAGCAAAAAAAAAAACCCTGCAGCACTGTGACCTCTACTGGTATTATGTGTTTTAGTTTTTGTCCTGCTTCTGAAGCTCAGCACTAAAATAGTTTCTGTAGTGAAAAACTTTGTAGAGCCTTGATCTTATTTCACGTGTCGGATCTGAAAAAGATGTGTCTATAAATACACCCTAAAGACTAACCTGTTGGAAACCTGCCACCAAAGAAGATGTTAAAGAGCTCTTCTGGTGAGATGTCGGCCTCAAAGTCCCTATGGAAGGTTCGTTGGTGTGTGTGAGTGTAACGAGGTTGGGCTGAGGAGTGACCAGCTGTCTCTGCAGCACCCTGTTCACCATATTGATCATACTGCTGCCTCTTCTCTGGGTTACTCAGCACTGCGTAGGCATTACCAATAGCTGGTGAAAAGAGCAAGAGGTGTACAAAACAGTAAGTACAAAAAATCTCAGGTATTTCAAGCACTACACTAACAAATGCCATTGCAAAATGCAGATCCATACCTTTAAAAGCATCAGTAGCTCCAGGAGCACAGTTCTTGTCTGGATGAAAACGCAGTGCAAGCTTACGATACGCTTTTTTCAGATCCTCATCACTAGCATCTTTTGGAACACCCAGAATCTCATAGAAATCTTTACATCTCTGTATCCTGTCAGTATAAAAATAAAGGGCCTGTGTCACTAATGAAAACACAGTAATACTATAGAACAGGCACAGATAAACACATCTTATTGTCTGTTGCTAAAGGAACGAACCTTAGGACTCCCTGCCTCTGCTCTTCAGTGTAGCTTTTCTTGTCATCGCTTGGTATCTCATCAGCATCCCCTGTGCTGTAACGCTGATGCCGCCGCCGAGTGGATATTTCTTCATCTGTGTTCCTCCACCCGGGTGGTGGAGTGTACGTACGCTCGGTTTCTGGAGCGGCTGCACTCCCGTTCTTCACAATAGCATCAATGAGGACTAATTGTTGATAACAAGGAAGACGGTATAAGTGTGTGTGGGATATTTTTTAGCCTTTAAGTGTCAGTACTTTCTTAAATAGGACATCTAAATGTCAAACCAAAAAGTCTAAACAGCTGAATCATCAAGTCAGTCACCTTTCCCCATGAGACCAACTTAATATTGCTTACAAACTGAAAAGCACACAAATGTACACATGATCAAGCTTTAAATCTAATGATCTTCAACGACTCCTGACATAGAAAGTCTGCACGATTGAATGTTTGGATATTTTCTAATCTAAGCTGTTATTATGTATAAAAGAACCGTCTCTCTGAATTTTGGCATAATTTGACAACAGGAACATACTGAAAATCAGCTGTGTTTAAAGGACGATGTTAGTAACAAACCAGCATCATATCAGAATCAGGTTTATTAGCCGAGTGTGTTGATACACATAAGGAATTTGGTTCCAGCTGTTTGTGACTCTCAAACGTACAGACATAAACAACACTATACTATATAATAGCATATCAGTAATGAAAAGCCTAATATTGGATTATATTCCTAATGCATAAATGTTACTCGTGCTCACAGTTACATACAGCCAGTTTATTTAACTTGAAAACGTATTAGTTTAATTTACCAGGAGCATTTATTTAACCATGAAAGTTTATGTACCCTGGGGGGGTTAAATATATAACTGATTTTGGCTGCATTACTAACCAAACACTTAGGAATACAATGTTTGGCAATGAAGGGAAAAAAAAGGAAGTGTAAGAAGAAAACGGACAACTGAGCCGAGGGTTGATCATGAGACATGAAGTAAGTAAGTAAGTAATATCAAGACGCTGCACTTTCTATTTAAGTGCCAGCGTGTAAATCCTAAGGTTACTCACCTCGGGCTCGGGTGCTGGGGTATATTTTCAGTGCTTCATATAACATCTGCAGGGCTTTTTCTTTCTGCCCTAATCTTAAACATAGCTTAGCTTTCTCTATCAGTCTGTCCGATTCTTCTTTATCAGCTCCAAACCCAGGCATCTCTACAGCTGCTACAGATAACGGTACTGCCTGCTTTAAAACGGAGGACAAACTAAATGACAGCTGCAGAGACAGGGTGCCAAAATAAACACGAATTACAACACCGAATCTGGGGAAAACTTGTTCTTGTTTTCACATATGACGACACTAATGCTGGGACAACAACACCGCTAACAGGCTAATTTATGTGGACGTTAGAGATATCTGTCAGACGCTAAATAGCTAACAGGCTAATAACAGCTAGAGAGCAGCAGATTAGTTTCCGATGTTCGGTAACATTACATCCGTTTTAACTCCGTTTCAGTCCCAAGTACTTCATCTGCTACCAGACAAAAACATTTATGGAACTCAATGTCACGTTATATTTCATTTTAAAAATTATAACCGTGTTATAAGCGAGACAAGTATCGAAATAGCGGTAGCTAGCAACCGCCATAGCTAACCGGAACCGGAAGTACAATAAGGCAGCCGGCATTGCCCTTATATGGTCTTTCACACTGCACCATGTGTTCTAAATGTCATGCGTTTAAGTGGGTCAACAATTTTAAGAAACACTGCAATTAATGTTTCTGGAATGAAACTGAAAATAGCAAATATTTGAAATGTAACAGAAAGACAGAAGCTTTTCTTATATCTTATATGGATCATGTCTGAGACTGGACACATGCAGTCACAGAGGGCATTGAAGTTGTCCAGTGAGTTGTTAAGAATATCCAAACATCACACATTCACCATTCTTACATTATATCATATTATATTATATTAAATGAGATTATGGGATCATTTCATTGTACATAAATATTTGCAAATTGGAGACAAACTGTACAAAGAATGTAGAACCGTGTCATTTTAATAGAACTTTGATATGTTATTGTTGAATAGGTGAAATGAAAAGGCAGTTGTTGGGAGTCAGAATGAAAAGGCAGTGCATGGAGTCTGTTCACTGTCCTGCTCTGATTCTGACTTATTGGTATTCACTGTCCAGTGCTGTACTGTAAATGGAGGAGATCCGTAGAGATTCTGTGTCTGTAAAAAAAGAAAAGAGAAAAATTATCGCACACACACATACACACGTGTACAAACACGTACACACACACACACACACACACACACACACACACACACACACACACACACACACACACACACACACACACACACACACACAAAGTTACCTCCTTAATGTAGCAGAAATGCAAAGTATTGCATTCTCAGAATGGCTCAGACTCAGAATGTGGAAAAATATCATTTTCTTGCCTGGTTGTCGGTACCAAACTGGTTGGTTTGAGAAACTGTAGATCAGCGTGTATTTTACAAAGAATGGTGTGGAAAAACAAAAAACATCTAATGAGCAGCTCTTTGGAAATGGGGGAAATACCTTGCTGATGAGAGAGCTCAGAGGAAAATGGCCAGATTGGTTTAAGCTACCAGGAAGGGTTTATTTACTCAAATAATCAACCCTTTAAAAAGAATCCCAGAATTCACGAAAACTTGAGATGGACCGCTACAACAACCGAAGAATGTGTCAGCCTAGCAAATGAATCTGAGGCTATCATGGTACAGACTTGATTGAACAGTTGAAGATTTAAATAAACTGCATATATGGGCAGCTGTACACACACACACACACACACACACACACACACACACACACACACACACACACACACACACACACACACACACACACACACACACACACACACACATTCTACTGTATTTCAGAAACCTTTACCAGTGTCTGTGCTTAATGTCCTCATGGAGACTAGCATTATGCTTTCCCTCTGTCCAGCGTGTCTTACTTGGCTGTAAGAACATTGAAAATCACAAATCACAAATATATCACTGATTTGCTTACATCAGCAGTGTCCAATCTTATCCACAAAGGGCCAGTGTGGGTGCAGGTTTTCATTCCAAAAAAGGTGTGGCTTCTGCTTTGTTGGAATGAAAACCTGCACCTTTGTGGATAAGATTGTACACCGCTGGCTTACATACATTCAAAAATGCATTTATGAATTTTAGTTCATACCCTTCCGACGTCACAGAGCCATAGTTTTTGACACCTACAAGGTAGATATAAAGTGCATTATTTTCTAATGCGTTAAACTGTGGGAAAGCACACACACACACACACACACACACACACACACACACACACACACACACACACACACACACACAGCACCTCACCCTCTTCCTTTGTATTACTGCACCCTCCTCTGAAGTTAACAGCTGTTACCAAGATCACCATAACAATGATCAAAATGAGAATGAAACTCATCACACCTGCCAAGAAACAACAATTATAAAAGTGAATTTGACAGATATCTCTGAACATTCCTGATTCCACAATTTGATGTGATGTGTTTACCAAAGGCTAAAGTGGTGAGCCCTTTGTCTGGTGTCTGTGTTGATTGAGCAGCATCACCTGCACATAGAAGAAGACATTACAGACCGGACTGCTTCCTGTACAGTGTGGTTTACTGGGATGATTTTATACCGGCAGGACAGAATATTAAGAGTGAAAGTTATAGTGTATAATATATCTTAAACATGTGCTGTTTGTTTGTACATTATAATTGAATTGGATTCTTATGAGCCACTTTGGTTTAATCTAATTTAAATAAGAACCAAACCACAATAAGGAAGCATGCAGGTAAAAGAAGGCAGACTGGAAATAGCAGGATAGATGCCACCTGACAACTGTAACAACATCTAACTGACATTATCTACAAATATTAACAAACATAAAGAAGCAGGTCCAGCTTTATCATCAGCTGAAATGTTTTCAAAGGTCAATGTTGAAGGAAAACTTTTTAATACTCTTCGCCCTAAGTCTAGAAATGAATCTAAGTTATTCATATGGAGTTTACATCATGTAAAATTGTAATGCATTACCTGTAGTTTGATGCTGAGTCACGTTAGTTGTATTTGTATAATTTGGACTGACGGTCACTTTGGAAACAGTATAAAACATAATATGCTTAATATTAAAAATTTTGAAAACAATGTAAACCTTTTCATGTCATTCCCCATTACATAAAACTGTTAATGAAGTCATCAGATATAACAAAATGTTCTTGTTTTCTGCGAATCCTCATACAGATGCTTTAATGGGCATCATGGACATTTCGCCACTGTTATCTGATTACACACACACACTGACTAGGCTTATGTCCGTTATGTTATCGCACATAGATAATAAACTGAAAAGCACAACATTCAGTTTGTAAGGAAATCAGAGTTATTACCGCTCTTAGATTTTAGACCTCTTTTTTTACCTGTTTTTTTCTAAACTGTTTCTACCATCGCATCTTGTGATAGAAAAATTAGAATTTGTTGGTGAAGTTTTGACCTTCTGTGTGTGACTAGAAATTGTTATTAGCAGAGATCTTTTTGTGTAAAATATTAGAGGCTCAGAATGTACTGCAGATGAGATGGTGAGACTAGGGCCCATGAACAGCCTAGGCAGACCTTGGTAAGGTTGTCCATATCTGGAGAAGTTCAGGCGTTGTGCATCAACTCAAAGATTGATGATGTTTTTCACTCTTCAGTTTATTTGTTTGAATCATGCTTATAAAATCTCAATGTAACTAATAATCCGGGCCCATGCTACACCAGTTTACTCTTTCCCATGCCTACCGGTGTGCAATTTTCATAAACTTACCAACATTATCTTAAGAGGAAGATAGATAAGACAAAATTAAAAAATAATTTCACATCATTTTGGTAAAATATGTTTTCTTTTTTTTTTCTCGAGGGTGTAAGTATATTATAATTCTAAGCACACTATAGGCAGAAATTCTGTCATTTTTTTTTAGAATGTCATACATTTTATTTGCTGCTCAAAATGTACAGGACACTTTATTATAAACAGTTTGTATTCAATGGCTTCAAAAATTGCATTTATGTTATAGTAACAATTGTGAAAGGTTTTGTGAAAGGTACGTGATTTGTAGATTTAATTCTTGGTTCCAGATATGAGGAATTTGTGTAAAGTATGCAATACAATTCTATTAGTAGGTATATTTCTGACTTACCTGCAGTAAGTGATACAGACACACAGAGGACAATGAAAGTAGATAAGAGCAGAGTCATGGCTTAATCCACAAAGTTTTAGATATATTCCTAAAGAAAAAGGCTGACTTTTAAAAGTCACCCGGAATAGATATTATTGTATAAAAAAGACAGAGAAAGTCAACTTGAAAGTGTGCACATATGAAAAGTCCACAGCAATATGCAGTTCCTGAGAAACTGTTGCCTTTGATGATAGAAGGAATAAGACAGGGTCAAATTTGGTTGGATCCTGGTGTTTGACTGTGCGTGTTTGTGTGTAATTATGCCCACTCCTGGTTTGAGGGAAAGATTGCTGTGGTCCTGTTGGTGACCTACAGTTTCCTGTGAAAGAATAGAAGGAAGAGGATGTAGCGTTCTCATGGAAAAGCAACTCTGTGGCCTTGTGTTTGTTCTTCAGCCTGGCTAAGAGGAAAAGGTTTCTCGGAAAAACACTGTATAGTATATAACAACATCAATAATAACCAATAGCCTAAAACAAACTGAAGTCAAAAGGCTATAATGCTCAATTTGAATGTTTAGTGGAGTTGATTTGAACTCCATAACACAGCCGAGTGTCAAAAGAATTTGAACAAACTAACCGTGCATTTTATTTTTCACAGATAACTGAAAACAAACAAACAAAAAAATATTTTTTTTTATTATGCTCATAAAAAAACAAATTGTATATTTATTGCAAATTCTTCAACCTGTTAAGACCTGCCGATAAGACACATTATCAATCTAGCCAGACACGGAAACCGATAGAACAATGTATAGTAAATGTGCTAATCACATGCTTTCGGGCACTGTCCGGTTTGAGTAGATTTGTTGCGTTCAAATAGATTTTTCTTTTAAAAGACATTTAGTAATGTTCGATACAGCAGCCTTTGCTCCTGTCACCATTGTCACAGTGTGTGAGAGAACACTGAAGAGTTATCATTACTAGCTGTCTTGACTCCTGCTTCTCCCAGACACACCATAAACAAAATGTATGTTAAGCAAGCAAGCAAGGGGCAGCATGTTTCCTGCCCAAATGGACCTTTATTAGTTCATGTTGAAGTTCCCTTTATTGACCTCAAGTTTTAATATTAAATCAATGGGCTTACTGTTGCACAGCATCTAGAAAGGTGATCAAATATATCAGTCTAAGAGCAGTTAGTTAGTGTTTCGACAGGTCACGTTGTGAATGAGGACTTTGTGAATATTAATAATTGTTGAATGACTGATATACATAATATAGTATACGGTTGGGTCCTGATCCACCTGCCCCTATGGACGAGAAATCAATGGAAGCCATGACATAATTAATCAATTCTGCAGGATTCCCCTTTCTTTTTATGCATGATTACATTTGGCCAGTAATCTCTTGAGACGTAATATTTTATCCATGACGAGGAAACCACACATGACAGGGACAGAATGGCAACAGACACAGCAGTTCATGCATATTTTATTCAAGAGTAAAAAAAGTGATTTGTCCCATAGGGCATGCTTACAATGTGTATTAGCATTTAGGAATCAGATGCCAAAACTTAGCTAAAGAGAAAATTGCAAGAAAAATTAGTCACAAGTTAAAATCCATTAAACTCCTTCTTTGAAATAAACCACATCTGGACCAAACAAAGATCAGAAAACAGTGGAGAAATGAACCGTAAGCTTAATTGTAATAATAAGAAGTATAAGGATATCATCAAGAATTAGAATGAGAATATAGTTGTCCTTCAAAGTGAGACACAGGATTTTCAGCGTGTCCAATTTGTTTACATGTGAATAAACCATGCGATCATGCTTTGGCAGCCTGAATGTTGCTTTTCACTGAGTAATATGTTCATTCACACTATTGAACACATTCTTTACACCAACTGAACGAAAAAAGAAAGAAAAAAAACCCCCACAAAGGCTTAACACCTCAAAAAGAGCATTGGTGCCTGTACAGCAAAAACAATACAAAAATAAAATCAACCAACAAAATAACATTAAAAAATAAAAAAGGAAATAAATTAAAGACAGAAGAAAAGATTACAAAAAATCATATATATATATATATACTGTATATAGATATAAAAAAACAAAATTTAACTTTACAAATATAATCTGAAGAGGGAAATAATTCAAATCTACTATATTGAAACACATCACAATTATAATTTCACATATCAATAAGGAACTTAATTGCATGCATTGATGCGTTCCATACCACAGATGCTGTTAAAAATTGTCCTCGATATTGTCCTTCATTTATTATTAATAATATATTTATATATGTATATATTTATACTTATATATAGGATCATTCAACTTGCGAAACATACTATGTGCATTCTCTCTCTCTCTCGAGTTACAGGCAGGTGAGAAACAATCAGGTAGGTGGTGCCAAAGGTCAAACTCTAACTGCATAACCCCCCCTCCCCCTCCTTTCGCCTTCCCCCCATCATCTAGTGTTCACTCCACACAATAGACGGTGGGGTTTATGAGTCCACAGCCAACATACGCAAGCTCCCTTTACCTTACATCCCAGCAGCGTTATCGCATCTTACCAAACAAAAAAATAAATAAATAAAAGAAATTAATTAATAAATAAAAATACTCAGGTAAGATTGCATTGCAAGTAATAAAATGTACATATTTTTCTCTTTAAATGTCCTTTCTTAGAAACGTTTCATTTTTGCATCATTTCAAATTTCATTATTCATTAATACTAGTAGCAAAATATGTCAAACAGTGCGATCATTTCATTACGACATGGGCTCATGAAGAAAACTCATCAATCAAAATATTCAAATGTGTGCGTGGCATTGGTACTGGCTGGTCACCCCCACCGATGAGCTGCGATGGATCAGGCTTAAAGAGAGAGTTCTAAATCCCAAGTCCCCGCCCACTTGGTGAATGGGTGGAGTCAGAAAGGAATTGATAAAGACACTTTCAGCCCTTGACTGACATTACTCCCCCCCTCCCAAGCAAAGCCCACCCCATACCCTGTTCATCACACCCAAAAAGCGGCAGAACTCGCCCGAAACAGCGAGAAATCCGCATATGGTAAACTGGCAGCGAAAAAAGAGCAGCCGCCTTCAACCCACATCCATGTCAGATTTTAAATTGGATTGTTTGCGTCCCTAATTTGACATAGCAGTAGTGGATGCATACATATAGTTATGTCGTTTGGGTTTGGTTGGTATCAGGAGGCTTTAAATTTTCAGCTTTTGGCGATATCCTGCCACACAGCAGAACAGCGGCACGGGTTTGGCCATGCGGTCACTGCAGGTGGCCGCTGCATCACTGGATGTTGCTGTTGTCGTCAGTACCGTTTGCCTCGGACATGTTCATTTTGCCCATGGAGTGACCGACGTGGTTAACGCCATCTTTACGGGGAGGCATGCGCTCGTTGATGCGATCTAGACCTTTAGCCTCTTCGAAGCTGCTGATCTTGTGCTGTGGAGAAAAGCCGCGGATGGCTGTGGAGAGGCACAGATCACAATGAACCCCAGCACACCAGATGTTTAATGGAACCATCCTATTAAAACTGTCCTCTGTCAAAAGTGTAATATGTAAGGAATATATCACAACAGGACATGCTGTTATAGGAAAATAAGCAATGTTGTTGATTATACCAGCAGGCCCAAAAGTGTTTTATCCCTTTTATACCACAGCAATTTAACAACCAATCTTTTTTATGTAGTTACTGTACCTCTGACTGTTACAAAGTGTTGACACTGGAGATTCCTTTCCTTCCACAAATGCTAAACAAACATCAACATCGTATCACAGAAAGCTTCACCGTTCCAATGAGTACATGCATTTTTTTTAATCATTAATGTAAAGCATCTGCCAAAGAAGTCCCTAGGCAAGTTGTTACTAAAGAACCTATTAAATATTAGATCAGGCACGTTAATATAAGCCTTATAACAGGAAGTACTGTGAGAACTAACACCTTCTGACTAATCATCACCTTCTGAGAAATCATCAGGGCTGTGGTAAAAATAAATAAATAAATAAAATAATAAATAAATAAAACAAAGTGCACCATTTTGTCAGTCATGAACCTCATGTAATCCAACAAACAGTTAGTAGGTTTCTTATATATCCAAGTTTCAAAATAAAAGCCCTGTAGTTTTTCTTTTTCTATAAACTCTATAATAATGTTTTGTGATATGTAGTATGCCGTACTAGTTCTTAATTCTTTCTGTTACATACCACTGACTTCTGGATGATAATATAAAAATAGGATATTAATACTCTCTGATGATAGCGAGTCCTGTCTCATTCCACTACTTATCTTAAAAAGATACATTTTGTGTATAGGCTTAAACACACAGTTTCAAAAATTCAAGAAAAAATAAGAATGCAGCTTTCAAGACTCACTGGTGAACAATCTTAGCTCAGGATACTAAACCCATTTCCCCTTTATCGCCTTGTATGCAATTACCCGGCCTTTTTCCTTTTTATGCTTGTCCCAAAAACAGGACTGGAGAGGAAATAGCGATAAGTTCCCTTTCCATGAGTGAGCCACTGAGGTGTGCCTGCTTTATAGCACGAGAGGTTGTGGAAGAGGCTAACACACTCTGGTTGGCTGGCAGTTCCTGAGAGTTCCAGTAACCACATGCTACGCTCACAGTTGTCTCATGAGTTGACGAGAAAAATGCAGCACTTAACATACCGATTCAAGTAATCATGCTTCTGGGTTAGACACCATCTCAAATCATCATGCATTCTTCACAGTGAATGTTCCTATTCTCTCTAGTGTTATCACTAAGAAAGGGCATTGAAAATATCTGGTAAAGTCATAAAAATTTAGGGCTTTCCAATTCCTTGGATCAGAATATAAAAAAAGGTCTGTAAAATACTTGACTTATGCTAATACTAATGCCTTAGCCACTGCAGCTGCAGCAGAAGCACAAGGTACTTATGCAACAAGATTTTACTTCAGACGCATTAAACATATAATGAATGAAAGGTCAGTCACTTTACCAAGCTTAAAGGAGCAGTTTGTAATTTTCAAAGTCCTCTTCTGCCTGTGAATAATCATTTAATAAGCCTTCTCCTTTCCCTGAACAGACCACACACCCTTTGTTGTATCCTTGTATTTTAAGCAAAAGAGGTAGAGCTAAACATCCATGTTCTGGATGTTCTGGATGGTCATTTTCTAAACCTGAAAAAAATGTAAACACAATTCTGAAAGGAAGAAAACTCAGACCAGCTGCATGGCAATATCATAAACGGCAGCTTTAAATATATCTTTGAAAGTAGATTATAATTATAGGTCTGGAAACACTTTTAAAAATCACAAACTGCAACTTTAAAGAAGTTCCCAGATATCAGCCTTGCCCTTTCTTAGTCATTAATGCATTGTTCCTTTCAGTGATTCTTTGACATTGCTTTGGTCCTTGTCTGAACCTGAACATGAGATCATGGCTGTGCAATAGCTGACATTAAGCCCAGATACATGTCCTGAATTTACCTTCTCCGTCCTTTTCTTCTGTCTCGATGGCTTCAATGGCTTCAATGGTTGCTGAGGGGAGAGGAGGGGACCCGGTTACATTCGAACAAGCCATGCATACTGCAGTAAGGCACAGGCAGCAGTAGTGCACCAGTAGCGACGACCCTGCGAAATGCATGCACGCCAACCAGACTATGGAGCACAGAGCCAGTCAACCCCTCAGGCACACACACACGTTTTGGACGCCTTGGAGTCCTTCTTTACCTGGCACAGGCTCACAGACGCTCACCTCACCCCAGTTTACCCACTGTGGGGAAACCGACCCACTGCGGTCCAGGCTTTGGGGCCGCTCATGGTGTGTGTAGTATAGACAGAAGAGCACCCCAAAGCCTGGAGTCTGTCAGAGGATACAGAGAGACAGATGGAGAGACAGGTGGAAGACACAGGGACAGGTTTAGAAAAGTGCCCAGAGACCCCGTGTAGGCTTGTATGCTCACCGCTCTGCAGAGTTTGTTTGCCCCCGGACAGCACACCGCTAGGCAGCATGCCAGTCGGAGTCAGACCCTTCAGCGTCAACACATTCTCGCTCTCCTCTCTGTATATAGTCATACACATACAACACAAAAGTAAACAAGTCTATAACTCTCATGTACGTTATTCTGATCTAATTTTTATTTCTAAACAACTGACGCAGATTAGCATACTGAAAGTACTTCACGTACCTGAGCACAGAGAACATCTTTGCCATCTTGCCGATGGCACGGATCTTGTTCTTAATCACCTCTTTCCGCGCAGCTGCTGCGTTGGCTGTGGGCGGACATAAGATTTCAGGCTATATTGCCATCGGGAAAGTCATTTAAACGCAAGACTTGCTGGGAGCAAGAACACTAAGCGATCTTCTTAAGAACACTGTGAGCTTCTGGTTTGCAAGGAGGATTCTCAATACAGCACTTTAGAAGACAAAGCCTGCAATGGGAATGAGAGAAAATAGATAGGACATTGTGCAGAATTTAAAGGCAATGCCTTACCATCAAAGATCTCGTCTCCATCGTTCATTAGCTCATCATCAGAGCAGATGCTCAGCACATTCACCAGCATCTCTGTAACTGTAAAAGAATCATAATCATTCGGAGGGTCACAGAAATATATTATATGTTCAGTATAAAATATATATAAAATATATTTTTTCAGTGTTTTAGATTTAAATGTCAGTGACAGGGGGCATGGTGGCTTAGTGGTTAACACGTTTGCCTCACACCTCTAGGGTTGGGGGTTTGATTCCCGCATCCACCTTGTGTGTGTGGAGTTTGCATGTTCTCCCCGTGCCCCGGGGGTTTCCTCCGGTGAATGAGAGTGTGTGTGTGCCCTGTGATGGGTTGGCACTCCGTCCAGGGTGTATCCTGCATCGATGCCCGATGAAGCCTGAGATAGGCACAGGCTCCCCGTGACACGAGGTAGTTCGGATAAAGCGGTAGAAAATGAGTGAGTGAGTGAGAGTGTGAGTGAATGAGAGTGTGTGTGCCCTGTGATGGGTTGGCACTCCATCCAGGGTGTATCCTGCCTCAATGCCCGATGACGCCTGAGATAGGCACAGGCTCCCCGTGACCCGAGAAGTTCGTATAAGCGGTAGAAAATGAATGAATGATGAATGTCAGTGACATACACAGCACCTATGTCTGAGAGAAAAGAGTTACCTTTCTCTCCCACGAAGGGCAGAGACCAGGTGAAGACGTCCATGAAGTTGGGCAGCCAGTAGGGGTGTGGGGAGCAGTTGAACTGTCGAATGTTCATCACATTGTTCTCATACTTCAGGACGGCCGCTGATGGGGTAACACATAAATACGCACAAATCCCTACATTTACATTGACAAAAATCCAAAACATAATACATAATTAACAGTGATTTGTTCATGACTGACAGTTAGCAAATAACCTGCTAAATGCTAGCAAAATGTGATAGTGACAGGGCCATCTGTTGGCACAACAGAACAGTGTGTGTCAAGTACAAATCCTGTCGATGCCACAGGAGCAAAATTGGCTGTGCTGTCTCATATTCTGTCCTTTGTCACTTACAGACACTAGCCAAACGTGGGCATCTGTGAGCATTTATGTAGATTCCTCCGATTTCCTCTGAGTGTGTTACAATGAACTGTGATGTCATCCAGCTTCACGTCTCAGAATCAGCAAGTGTTAGCCTTCACCCTTCTCCAGACATTTAGGCAGATATGTTAACAGTCACTCCTACAGTATATGATCTATTCATTCTCACTACATGGAACTTCAAATGAATAAAATGTGCTGACATACAGTATAGCTGAGAAGAATAGACCAGAGAAGAAGACAAAAGAAGAAACCAAATAACCAGTAAAAGAAGTCTCATTTCATCTCATTAAGCAAAATGGTGGCACAGTCGAATAGCCCTGCCACCACTTTGCTCCAGGGTTCCCAATTCATTCCTTAGCTCAGGTTACTCCTTGAGTGGAGTTTCATATGTTCACCCACATGTCCACTGAACATCAACTCTCTTTATGATTTTATTTAGTATGCTGCTGCCAGATGATTGGATTGGTCGATTGGATATTATGCAGTTGTGCAGGTGTTTCTGTGGACTGTGGGTGTACATATTGTAACTGTAGAGAAAATACAGATATTACATCATACTCATAAAACATATAATATGATTTGACAAGCACATACTTGAACGTCTGCAAAGAAAAAAAAAATTCCTCTGTTATTTGAATTGTCTAAATTAGCATGTTGCTTCAGTATTGTTTATATCTCTGTCCCTTCATGTGTGTGTGTTGTATTCTACAAAACATCCACTAGATGGCCCATTCTTAAGCCTGAGCTGCTGACCCTGTTCCATCAGGAGAAATAAAGCCACATGGATGGAGTCAGTGAAGCTGACAGCCTCTCCCACCCACACATCTCTTCCATCCTACTCTGTTTATTATAGATAACACTCCGTTGCCACACATACAACATGTCGACTCCGGTCTGATTTGGTGATATTTGCCACACTTCTTGCTCTGACTTGTTTTTAGTACATTATGCAATGAATAATATAAGATCTATTAGAGAAGGGGTACACTGAGACATGAGTGTTGGTTCCACACACCTTTGTTGTTGTAAACATCAAGGTAGTTTGGTGCAGAAAAGATGGTGATTAGTGATGGGAAGCCAGTGGTTTGACTCTTCCTGTACATCCGGTATCTGTGACAAAACACCCACACCAACACATATACAGATAGAGAGACAAGAAAGGGGAGAGAGGACTTGTTATCAAATGACTATGCTATAGATTAAAGTGTGTGTGCATGTGCATGTGTGTGTGTGTGTGTGTTTTTGTGAAACAGAGTGTGTCTGCATACATACCCTGCATCTTGTGCTTCATGTGCTCGGATGACTGATAGCAAGTTATTATTTTGTAGGAACTCGCACACAGCTGGATAACTGGAAGGCAGAAAGAACACGTGTGTAGTTTAGGCTGTAGTCAGCAGGGGCACTGTAACATGTAGACAGGTTTCCAGTAGGGGGACTGAAAACACTGGACAAAACCCAGAGGTAGAAATGTCAGCACTGTCAGCATGATCTGTGAATTCTGGCTCTGACAGTTTCTCAACCTCTGCTACGTTACTCAAGCTTTCACTGCACTCAACCAGAAATGTGATCCAGACTCAATTTGCACAGATATTGATTTTTAATTTTTTTTTTTTACTTGCCCACAATATTTTAGAGTTGTTTTCCAATTCATGTTTTTGTCCATATTCTGTACCAAATTCCTATAATGGTCACAAGGAACATGGAATCTGCACAATAGACTCAAGGCACAAGGTGAAAGACATCCTGGATGCCAACTCAACAAACACACAATCACAGCCTGTAATACAGTACATGTCTTTGGACTGGGGAGGAAACGGTAGTACCCAGAGGAAACGCTCAAAGCAAAGTCTGCATATGCAGGGCAGAGGTGAGACTTTGTCCCTGAAGCCCGGAGATGAAAGGTTTTTGAAAAAAAAAAAGAGAAACAGACTGGACATGAATCCAGTATACAAATGTTTTCTGTTTTGAATTATAGGTCTTTACATGAACTTGTCCATTAATGTTTCTAAATATGGTCGTGGCTGCGTCCAATGATGATGTTGTCTTGGGCCTGTTAAAACATCTATTTATGAAGTGAATTTTTAAATTTGATCTGTCATATACAGTATGAAACCGAAGTAAAAGATCTGATGGTTTTAGTTCTCAATATTGACTTGATCTTAATCCCATTAATATTCGGTCTTGATTGTGGATTTGATGTTGTGGTGTTTTCTAAAATATAATTTCATTTGTATGCTAACAGACAACACACCATGAGGATATCGTAGCTTAGTGGTTAAGGGTTGGATCACCAACTCAAAAGGTTGTGAGTTCAAATCCCAGAGCCATCCACCAATGCTGACTTTCCACCAAAAAATAACTGAGTGCTGGTTCAAATTTGGTTCCACTGGTGAGCCTTCTAAGAACCGGTTTGCCTTTCCATGGGCTACAGAGCCAAGTCTTATGTATACAATGTTATAAGGCAACGCTAGCGCAGCAGCGGCAAACACAACATCAACAATGGAGGATGTTGCTTTACTGTTAATGCTCATGGCTTTGCGAACCTACATTGGCATCCAAATGCGGCGAATCCTGATTTAAAATGATTTAAAAATGGTGCTAACGACGTTCTCTTTTGTCTTGTTGGTCACAGTAGCCCCGCCCCAAATCCCTGACGCAAGCAGTTCTTAAATCTAGACCAGCAATGTTTTGGTGCTACTTAAGAACCACTTTTTCTGGTTCAGAACCAGTGCTTTTGGTGTTTGAAAAAGAAAGATCTGATTTTAAATTAGACTCTGGCTCTGAACCAGCACTCAAACTGCATTGGTGGAAAAGGGACACAAGCTGCCACTGCTGGGCCCCTGAGCAAGGCCCTTAACCAACAATTACTCCACAATTGCTTTTGTTGTATAACATAAAACTAAAATTCGAGCTCTGGATATGTGTGTCTGCCAAATGCTGTAAAAGTAATGTACCTCCTGTAACAATAAAGACTATGAGGCTCACAGTATTTATTGTTCCAACACATAATGTAGGAACAATAAAGACTATGAGGCTCACAGTAAAAATCATTCCAACACATAATGTAGGTTTCTTTAACTTTTGTGGAAGATTCAAATTCTTCCAGCAAACAAACTGACTCAATGCTGCACACGGTTGGTTTTGGTAGTCAGGCAAAAGGAAGAAAATAAAACCCGTAGATCAGAATGGGTGTAAAAGACTTGCTATTCTGTTCATTTTATTTTGTGCTTAGGATATGTAGGGCGTGTTTTAGTGATTAATGGTCTGACATCACTGTTGCTAAGCAACTGGTGGGGGGGGGGCAGACACCTAACAAATGACTGACTTATTTTGCTAGCTAGAGCCACACATATCCATTAAGTCTTTAATTTACTGAATGTAGAAACAAAATTCCCAATCAAATTGTGACGTGTTGGTAAAATTCTACAACGTGCACTAAAGTTGTACTCTAATTAGCATTTCTTAACTGAAAGGAAACCAACTTTATTTAAATATACTGTACATATTGAAAAATATAAAATGTAAAAATGAGAGCTATCAGATTATTTTGTCTTCAGAACTCATGAATTCCACAAGAGGAATCTTTTTTAAAAACAGTGAACAGATCAAGTAGCATATGACACAAGCACGGAGGCAACACACAAATAATTACACATATGCTGACAGTTATATTACAGCTTAATGCTTTAAATAGTCTTCAGACACACACACACACACACACACACACACACACACACACACACACACACACACACACACACACAAGCATACAGATACACACACACAGTCTACCCTGTAAAATACTCACATACTGCTGTTGTAATTATTATGAAGTGCGCTAGGTGTTATGGGGAATGTTTTTGGGTTAAACGGCAAGTTTTTACAGCTCCACATAATAAACCGCAGGGCTTGCAGTGAAGAGTGAACATAATTCTGCCTTGTCAAGAGCTAATGGAGCGCGCAGTATGATCTAATGGCGAGCAGCACATCCTGTGGCTCGCGTAAAGCCTATAGCTCGCTTTCCTTCATTGTGTGTGAGCGAGAGACAGGATGGCATGGAGAGAAGCAGGTTCACCGGGAAGTGAGTGTCCTTTCTCTCGCTCTGCTCCGAGCTACAGCATCTGCTAACGAGTGGCAACCCCATCCTAATACTACTGATATCTTCTACAAATCAGTGCTTCCTCTGTCTCTTTATCACTTTCTGTCATACTCTCTCTCTCCGATTCGGGTAGGAGGAGTGGGTCGTCATGGCAACACCACACTGCAAAGCCCCTGGGGATTGTGGGATAGATCACAGAGATGTGTTGACGCTGCTTCTGGCCGCAGTGTAGGCCTCGCTCTCTTTCCCTCCCTCCCTTTTTGCTTTTTCTTTTCTTCTTTAGCAATCTTTTTCTCTCTCACACGCTTTCTCTCACACACACACACACACATGCAAACACACATATAGTATATATGCTACTGCTGACTAAAGCATTATTCGGGAGATTTGATGTCGAGGAGCACAGTCATCTTCCTTCAGTTTCAGCTCAAAGACATCTTTGCACAAATCTGCGGTGCAGAAACCCTCCACAGGAATCCTAAGCACTGCCCAGATTGATTAAATGATCAGATATAAATACCATAGAGCTGAGGTAAAGTGTCACTATGTGTGAGTCCTGTGACATGCAGTACAAACGTCTACATAGCACATAAGGTGTTGTAAAGCAGTTCATTGTGGGCTTCTCTCAGACCAACAGGAGCCACGTGCACACCACTGTTCACATCAATAGCAGGTGGCTATGGTAGAAAAGGTGGCCAGATTTACGTTACTGAGTGTCCAAATCTGTGAAGACCTCACAAGTGCCACTAACATCTCCACCCTGATAAAAAGAGTACATCAAGATTTTTACCTTCTAAATAAAATGAGGAAATCTCACCTATCTACTTAGATATGAGATTATCTTCTATCTATAATCTTTAGGAGCGTACTGATGAACTGCATCTCAGTTTGGTAAAGCAGCTGCTTGGTCCATGACCAGAAGGCCTTGTAGCAGATGGTAAAAACCACCCTTAGTGGTTAGCACGTTTGCCTCACACCTCCAGGGTTGGGGGTTCGATTCCCACCTCCGCCTTGTGTGTGTGGAGTTTGCATGTTCTCCCCGTGCCTCGGGGGGTTTCCTCCGGGTACTCCGGTTTCCTCCCTGGTCCAAAGACATGCATAGTAGGTTGATTGTCATCTCTGGAAAATTGTCCGTAGTGTGTGAGTGTGTGAGTGAATGAGAGTGTGTGTGTGCCCTGTGATGGGTTGGCACTCCGTCCAGGGTGTATCCTGCCTTGATGCCCGATGACGCCTGAGATAGGCACAGGCTCCCCGTGACCCGAGTAGTTCGGATAAGCCGTAGAAAATGAATGAATGAATGAATGAATGAATGAATGAATAAAAACCACCCAATACTTCACTGGTGTCTAGCTACCCTCCATCTCAGACATCTACGACAGACATTGTCTAGAAGGTGAAAACATCAAGGATATTTCTCTCTCCATTAATAGTCTGCTCCTCCTTCTCCCATCTGGGAAGCTCTACAGAATTCTCCGATGCCATAACAGCAGTCTGAAGAAAATCTTCTTGCCCTCGACAATCAACTTCTCACAACGCAGATAATCCCCAATCCTACAACCCTCACACTACAGTTTGCACACAGATCAACTTATACCACTTCACAGTTTGCACAAGCACATCCTTGCTTATACACATGGACTAACCTTAAACAGTTTGTTCTTCATTACTGTAATCCATGTCTCCAGACTCATCTACACACATCCTGGTATTTGCACTGAATTTCCCCCATGCTTTATATTCCATTTACACCGTTGAAAACATGCCATTTACACACACCACTTAAACATTATTTCTACATTAGCTCATTGTCGCTTTGCACTTTACACCCGATTTGCGATTTTACACGTCTGGATGGCTGCTAAAGGCATTTTGGTGGCTTTGTAATAGTACTGAACGTAGTGACAGTAAATCTGAGTCTAATCTAATCTAAAGATTTAAAATTCTTATCGCAGTACAGTACAATTTGGCAGATTATTGTAAAGAAATTGCTCGTATTATTTAGACCCACTTGATAGGGAAAAGGTTTGAATAACAGTGTAATATTTCTTAAATATAAGGGTTAAATATAAGGCGTTCCAAAAGCCCAGTTATACTACTCTCTCATTACGTAGCCCCACAGTAATCTAAACATTGTTACACTCTTTGTTATATGTTATAAACCTGGGCTAGCTACAAAAGTCCAGTGAACCACTCACTGAACATTTCTATACACCTATACAAATTATCATCCTTTCAATATCCATCCTCGGAGACCTGCCACAGGTGGAAATAACCAAATCCACAACGATAACATAAGCATACAATCAAAGCATTAATCAGCCTATAATTCTATACTGCCACAGAGAGAGCAAACATTAAAAAGCCACCATGTTTATAGTGTATAACCTTTTAAGCAAATACAAATTAAGGAGGAAATATAATAATTTAATTGCCAACTGTGTAAATGACTTAAAAAATAGTTGTTTAATTGCTGATACTGGGGTGGGGGGGCACGGTGGCTTAGTGGTTAGCACGTTCGCCTCACACCTCCAGGGTTGGGGGTTCGATTCCTGCCTCTGCTTTGTTTGTGCAGAGTTTGCATGTTCTCCCCGTGCCTCGGGGGTTTCCTCCGGGTACTCCGGTTTCTGGTCCAAAGACATGCATGGTAGGTTGATTGGCATCTCAAGAAAAATTGTCCGTAGTGTGTGAGTGTGTGAGTGAATGAGAGTGTGTGTGCTCTGTAATGGGTTGGCACTCCGTCCAGGGTGTATCCTGCCTTCATGCCCAAAGACGCCTGAGACAGGCACAGGCTCCCCGTGACCCGAGAAGTTTGGATAAGCGGTAGAAAAAGAATGAATGAATGAATGAATGAATGAACGAATTGCTGATACTTAGCTGGATTTGTGCATTTTTGCAAGATAATGCATTCTGGGATCAACATTTTTTTTGGCATGTATTTAATTTAAAAGATCTTTAACAGATTATACCTGTACGAACTGAAGATTATTCAGATTATGAGAAAAAAAAATCATAGATGCTATATTTTCCATATAAACTTTCATATAATCTGGAAAAATATACATAATATAATCAATGAAAATATAAAGCCAGTTGATTCTATTGCAGGAGGTGCATGAGTTATTTATTTATTTATTTATTTATTTATTTATGTATTTATTTATTTATTTATTTATTTACGTTTATGTTATTATTATAACACATAATAGTGGTTGAATTTACAATCAACTCTAATCAAAATTTCTTATGTTGTTATAGTTAATTTACAAGACATTCTGATATTAAGAATATTTTAAGAATTCTTTAATAGTAAGAATATTTTTAGATAAAGAGTTTTCGATATTACCACATGCCAATTAACCTTGTGGGGTGAATCTAAATCTACTCAAACAGCTTTAATTCATGACTCGAATACATGAATTTGCACAAAACCTGGGAGGCGTGCTTAAAGTAAGACGTAAGATATAGAAGATGTCTGTCTGCTCATATGAACATACGGTTAGGGCTAAGTTCATATAGTCAATAATAATTTGGTGTACTGCATCATTGTATTAATCTGTAACTTAATAGGTAATCTTGACTGAACCTCTTCAGTGTTCCATGTCACTTAGTAAGAACTGGCCAACTTAGTAAGAACTGGCCAACATCACCATGTTTTATATTGGAACTTAGTTTAGGATAATAATTTCTTTCTGTTTCATTTCTCGTGATCAAGAGAGAAAATTGTCCGATGTGAATTTGTGCCTTAATAGAGTAAACATAAATGCACTTGTAGACTGATGCTGACTCTCAACATTCATAACATGGTGAATAAGAAAGGGAAAAAAACTGCTGCTGTGATTCTTACATAACAGACAAGATTGATGGAAATATAGCACATCAAAGCACAACATTGTGCTTTAGAAGCAGTCTTGGGTAAGCATGAAAAGCATCACTACTGCGGTGTGAAGAATGAACATAACTCATGCACATGGACTCACATTCACACACACACAGACACACACTGCAGACTGGTCACTCCCTGGAGCAAGAGAAGACAAGGTAATGAAAGCGATGATTGTTTTGAGAGAGAATATTAGTCCAAATGGCTTCAAGACAGGCTTTGGCTCTGCATAGAAACCTAATGATGAATCAAGCACTGCTATTGATTGGCCCAAATCTGCTGCAGTTTTCTCCTGGCTCACTGCTGCACTGATTCCTTCACTGTGTTTCACCCACATCCACATCTTGAATATGAGGGCTAGAGGCATATTTGCAGAGGAATACTCTGTGTGGTGTGTGTGTGTGTGTGTATATATATATATATGTGTGTGTGTGTACTGTAAGTCTGTGTATGCGTGTTTCTATGCAGCATTTGAGTTGATGGTGGTAATGGGCTTTGTTGTGTTTCCCATTACCGTGACCAACCCTTCTTTAACTGTGTTATAATGATCACCTTGCACTGAAACAGAAAGATCGAGAGAGAGAGAGAGAGAGAGAGAGAGAGAGAGAGAGAGAGAGAGAGAGAGAGAGAGAGAGAGAGAGATATTGAATGCTCCCCAACCTCAACTAGTGCAATGTGGGAGGTCAGTCATCTATCATGGCAGAGCAAGAAGCACAGCCACACACACACACACACACACACACACACACACACACACACACACACACACACACACACACACACACACACACACACATACACACACACACACACACACACACATATACACACAAACACACACACGCCCAAGGGGTTGCAGTGTGTGAAATTGTGTACTGGGTGTGTATAAAGAGTTTGATACGTAAGTTTAAGCATGCTTAATGAGCCTGCATTGGACAGGCCACGCGATTTTCTCTTAAAACAGACAAATGTCTAAAATGTGAATGTTGAAACACTCGCACCCACACAGAGGCTCTAATGTGTTCTACAGGGGGGTAATGCAGTGTGTGATGTGATCTCCCGCAGTGTGATATAGTGTGTGGGTGTATGGATGTGCTTAGGATGATATTTAGGATTGTCACAATTCTTCTTCAACAGAAAAACTGTACTGAAACTGAAATCACATTAAGGATATAGTTTGTATTTAAATGTGCGTTGATGCCTATAATGGGAGACAGACAGACAGACAGACAGACAGTCAGACAGACAGATGTGGATAGATAGATAGATAGATAGATAGATAGATAGATAGATAGATAGATAGATAGATAGATAGATAGATAGATAGATAGATAGATAGATAGATAGATAGAAAATGCTACATACAACACAATTTCTACTGCCTCAGAAAAAGCCAGCTGAGATTCAGGACAGAAAAAGTGTGAATCTCTAAGTGACTGTGAAAAGTATAATTATTATTACATCTATAATTGTTTTTGTTTATTGTAACATAAAAAAAAAGTTTCAATAGACTTATGCCAGGTATCTAAAAATACACAGCTGCATTGCAAACAAGATTTTTTTTTGCAGTATTCAGTAAAGAAATCATTAAAGTTGCATTTAAATAAAAAGTATAACATGCCAAGCTGTTCTGATGATGATGATTATTTTTTATAATAACAGCATATCTAAAAGTGATTTAATCTTCTTCTGTTGCAATTGTTTATTTGTTAATGAACGCTAAGTCATTTTTTAATTATTTGTGGTTACATTTAAAGTTATGGAACTTCCACAGAACAAATTACCTCCGCATTAGTTAATCACTTACACAATGACAGCCTTAAATGATGCTAATTATGCCAGCTTGAGCTGTTACTATAGAGACGGTAGCTGTTACTATAGAAACGGTAACATATTCTAACATATAAACTTGTAAGCAGGTACTACTGTCAGAGCTACTGGTATAGAAAAGGAATCAACACCTTCTGACCAATCAGATTCGAGATTTTAACAGCGCTGAGGTATAAATAGAAATCATTTGCTTGATTCCCATGATGACCATTTCACGACACTTGAACTAACTGCACATACACACAAAGCTTTCATTTTAAAAATGATAGTCCCTGTAATCCAGTACACGCACACAAACAAACACACACACCCTCACTGACACATATATGCCCTCCATTGTTCTATCAGTTTATCAGCAGAGAGTGTGAAATATTCATGGCCTGGTGGCGTGTGGGAAGAGAACGTGTGGGAGGAGCAGAGAGAGAGAGAGAGAGAGAGAGAGAGAGAGAGAGAGAGAGAGAGAGAGAGAGAGAGAGAGAGAGAGAGAGAGAGAGAGAGAGAGAGAGAGAGAGAGAGAGAGAGAGAGAGAGAGAGAGAGAGATTATAATGTTGTCAGCTGGCAGAACTTAGACAGACCGCATAGCTGATCTGTTTCTTTCTCTCTCTTAAATCAATTCAATTCAACATGAAGATAAAAGAAGAAAGAAATTCATGAAAGAAGTTAGATTTAAATTAGAAGAATTGTGTCTATCTTAAAGCATTAATTCTCGCTCTAAAAAAGATGTTTAACAAAATCATGTTTTAATGAGCTGAAATGAGAAATGTGTTGTTTAGTTGTTGTGCTTTAAGTCTCCTACCTGTAGAAGTAGGAGCAGCCCCTGACTGTGTTATGGCTAAAGTACTCCTGGCTCTTCTCATTGCCAAAGTCCTCCAGGGGGTCTGACCACAGGAGATCACACATGGGTCCAAACGCTGGGGGCTCCTTAAACCGATCCAACTAGGCCACACAGAGACATATAGTAAAGAACATACTAAATATAAACACACACACATATCGCACCTTTTTTAAAGAAGAACTGAAAGAAGAAAGCACCTTCTTTATATCATCTATGGTGTGTATTTCTGGGGACAGTCCACCGTGAACACACAGGAACTGCTGGTTCATGAGTGCAGCCAGGGGAAGGCAGTCAAATGCATCCATACAGGAGTCGTACACCTGCTCTGAATACTTGATTTTACCTGAGAGAAAACATCAAAACAGAGAGATCAGTGAGATATTTCATCCACATCGAATACTGTACTCTGTTGTACTATGCACTCACATGCCACTTTAATAGGAACACAGCCTCAAAAATGCAATTAGCAATTATTTCCCCATTGATGGTTTTAACTGTTGTCAATTCCTTATTCTTATTACTTATTCATTGTATTGTGTTACTGTGATTATTTGTTATTGATTTTGCATAGTTCTTTTTATGTAACTTGGTGAGACCATATTTTTTAGGAAAACATTTCTGTTCAAACAGTTGCTGATTTTTTTGTGTGTGTGTGCTCATTCCTGCACTTCAGTCTCTTGGTTGAACTTTTCTAGCCCTCCTGGGTGTCTCCCTCCATTACAAACAAACAGAAGGAACACTGTCGCAAGTCTGGTAAAGGTCCCTCTCTGCGTGGGACGATGTGTGTGTTCCCTTTTTTTCATTAAATCTTAATTCGCTGCCTCTCAGAGGCATTTGTATCCATGGTGACAGGTCAGCAGAGTAGGTACAGAAATAGGTTGCCAGCAACTCTGCACTTGCCCTCCCTTCACCTGTGTCTGTATTCTGTCGCTTAGCCTCATGGGATAGATTTACTTGTGAGCATTATCTCATCATCTGTTTTGCAGCCTTGCCTTACAGTCAGCTGCTCCTCCCTTAGGAACAAAGCTATTTTCACCTGATGCACCCGATCAAACACTTTTACTTACTAAACTCATGCAAAACTATTATGTCTCCTGTCTCAGCGCAAACTTACAGTTCTCTTCTGAGTCAATCTTGACAAGTGCTCTCAATTTTGGGTTTTCTATGTGTCCTTAATGTGGCAAACTCCTTATTGATGTGGACTTAACAGTGATGACTTGCTAACTATAAGACAGCCTTGGGACAGGAGAGAGAGAGAGAGAGAGAGAGAGAGAGAGAGAGAGAGAGAGAGAGAGAGAGAGAGAGAGAGAGAGAGAGAGAGAGAGAGAGAGAGAGAGAGAGAGAGAGAGAGAGAGAGAGAGAGAGAGAGAAAGAGAGAGAGAGATGTGCTCTGCTTTGTGTTGGGCCACAAAGTGTCATCCACCATATTGTCAATAACAGAAAACCACATTGTGTTTTATTCCTTTCAAACATATATATATTTTTAAATATTTCAACACAAAAGCACGTTTTTTTCCTTCTATTGCTCTAGACTAAGACTAACTAAGGCTTCTCCCATTTACGAAGTTAAATCAACTCTAACAATAACGTATGTTGAACAGTGCACCTGAATTTAAATTTCATTGTTGGCCTGAAAGATACTGAAAATGTTGCAATAACTAAACCTCAGACATCCTAAACAGAATTTGATGGCAAGGGCATATTCAGAATTGGAGGATTTGTTGGTTCTCAAGCAGAATTGAGTGTTTTGAGTGAGGACAGAATCTCTCTTTAAATAACACTGCACAATGCTGCACGCGTAAGAAAACAAGTGGCAGAAAAGAAGATAAGACGATGAAAGCATGAATCCATACTTACATTCTTGTTTGAAAGTGAAGTATTCTGTCAAATGTCTACATTCATGATTTCCTCTCAGTAAAAATAGCGTCTTTGGATAGAGGATTTTCAGCGACCAAAGGTACAAAACACACTGTGGGCAGAAAAAGAAATAGAGAGTAAGTGTGATATGTTTGTGACAAACTACATACTGTATTATTATATCCATTCATGTCTATAACTATAACACTTCCTAGCTGCTTACAGCCTAAGACTCAAATGATTATTACTCATCCACTCATATTATTGCAAGGAAATATTACAAATATTTCCCTGTTTCTGGGCTTATTTCTAACTAGGATGCGCATTGAGTGTTTATATGCGTGTCACATTTCACTTTGGTGACTGAGGATAAGGTTTTTCTTAGCTTTAGATGTAGGCATAGCATTAATTAACTGCTTTGATAATTAAGTCAGTATATGGCAGTATATCTGTTTTATCATAGCAAGACAAATGTCCAAATGTGTGTGTAAGACTAAAATAAATTCCAGTGCCAATACAGAATAAAGTAATGATGTGGGCATGTTTTTGCAATTTTGACCAACTCCTGTAACACCTCTTCATTACTACTACAACAGACAGCATTCATCTGGAGTTTAAGACCCTTTTAAATGAAGCCGTATTTGCTACTAAGATCTTTGCTATTGTACTAAACAGAATCCTTGTGTCAGGTTTGGAAAAGATAACTGTTAATACATCATTGTCAGATAAAAATATCTTCTTTTAAATGTTGACACAACCACTGTCATTTGCATATGATTGTTTATTCGCTCTGTATACAATAATGCTAATTTCTTCTAGTCCAGCTAGGAGATTTTTTTTATGTCATGAAAGCGTCAAGCAAATCTTAAAGGTTTCCATTCTATGAATATGCAATTGATTAGTGACACACTTAGGTTCTGAATCCTCAGTAACCTGGTACAATAGTCTCACACTTTATTTTGGGAATAAATCCCAAGACACCATACACAACTCATTCGCAACTAGGGGCAATTTAGTGTAGCAGCATGTTTTTGAGGTGCTCGTGGTTGTGTGTGATGTGTGTCCCTTACCTCGATACTGAAATAACCCCGGTCCACGTAGTCTCCTAGGAAGAGATACCGCGTTGTTGCGGGCGAGCCCCCTACCTCAAATAGCTTCATCAGGTCAAAGAACTGCCCATGGATGTCCCCACACACTGGCACAGAATGAGAATAGAACAGAGAGAGAAAGAGAAAGAGAGAGAGAGAGAGAGAGAGAGAGAGAGAGAGAGAGAGAGAGAGAGAGAGAGAGAGAGATCACAGCCTATTAATCTCTACCACCAGGAGACTCACTCCATAGAAACCTCTCATGTACGCTGTTACAGTGTGTAGAAGCACTGCAGTCACTCTTACTCCAGTCTGCTTAATGACTGCATACATTTTGAAACTGAAATAAACAGAAAGATTTGTAGAATTTAAAACGCCACTCTGTATAAATGTGGAGTCAGGGAACAGGATACATCGGTGTTATTTTATAACTGGGGGTTGTTGGGTTGGAGATCCTATGGCCAGAAGATCTCTGTTGTCTTTCAGTATGATGATTCTTTCTTTCCTGAGGAGGAGGAAGTGCGAGAGAGAGAGAGAGAGAGAGAGAGAGAGAGAGAGAGAGAGAGAGAGAGAGAGAGAGATGCAAACTCCAGTTGCCATGGTGACATGAATTTGATGAGGATAAATAATGAAATAAATGAGCAGTTTTCATTTCTCTTGCCTTTGCTCAGCGTTGGCATGGAGATGCTACCTAAGCATTTACCCATGAGACCTATCAGCCAGTTCATATCTCAATGTGGGTGTGGCTTCAGGACATGTTAAAGGAAATGTATATGCGACACACAATATCGCACACAGTGTATATACAACGTACAATACGGTCTTGTGTTTTTGTTATCAGCACATGATTGGTAAAGTTTTGGGTAATAAGCCACAATTTTGGCACTTGCAATTACATCAGAATATTTACTAGCTACCTAAGCAATAGCCAGTGTTGTAAGCTATCTAGCTAACAAGTCAGTTTCTGTCTTCATACCAAAAAAAAAAATCTGAAGAACAAGGAAGTGGTTGAGGAAAACATCAGATTTTAAACGCTATATTTGTTTATTTTACTATATGAATATCCAAGTCTCTGATGATTTTTACAATTGTAATTATCTATGAGATTGAGGTATTTGTATATATATATATATATATATATTTATATATATATACATATATATCTGCAAAGAAGATGCCTTGTGTTTGCTGACCTATTGCAACTGCGTCAGTCCGTTTTAGATCTTTGACCAAACTGTGGGGCACAAGACAGCATTTCACTTCCTCCTCTGTCTTCACTGCCCTCCTTCGTCTCTTTCTCTCACACTCACAAACTCACACACAATCTCTCTTTCTCTCTCCCTCTCTCTTTCTTTCCCTCCCACCTGCCATCTCTGTCTCTGCTGATCTGCTCCGTTGTGGCCTTCGCCCACTCAGGGCTCGGAGCAAAACCGTTAACGCTTTGCAAAATGCTTCACAAAAAAACAAACAGTGCCAGCTAACCATTTTATCCTCGCAAATGTTTTTACGACCTCAAGCTCTGACACAGGTACGTTTCGTATTTTAGGCTCGATATATATACCACATGATCCTCTGCAGGCAAGTAGAGGCATTTTGTTACCACAATCTCTCAAGCAATACGCTCAATACGTCAATAGGTCTCTGAATCCAGCGAATCCATCAATCAGACAAACAAAGCTGTCAGACAAACAAAGTGTTAAATGGACGGCCGTCTTATCTGTGTTGAGGTAACTGGAGCCATGGGCATTGAAAGCCTGAGCTGAGCCATTAGAATGAGCCATTAACACATTTTACAATGACAAGCCCCTAGCAGCAATGTAGCAGTGTGAAACAGCCAAGTAGTTTTGTCCTGCCTTAGGGATATCTCAGAGACAGAGAGAGAAAATGGATAGAAATGAGAGAGAAGTTATGATGGTTATTCATGATATTATCTGAAATGGCTAAATATCTATCAATAGCTAGACAACAAATTTATTTTTGCTGGACAATTTACTATATCACAACTGTTTCAAGTACGTAACATCCTCCTGGCTTAATCCCAAATTGAATCTGAAAACCAAACATTTTAAATTTGAGGATAAAACAAAAAATAGAGACACATTTAATTTGAGACCTTTATTTTGTCACGAAAGAAAAAATAGGTAGTAGTGCAGACTTTTAGGGTGCTTTCACATCTATAGTTCGGTTCATTTGGTCCGGACCAAAAGCAAAAAAGTATACATTGCAGCTTTTTAGCTGTTTTGGTTCCTTTTCACACCACATTGATCGCTCTGTTCCGCACCAGTTGAAACAAACCAAAATGCAGTCATGTGATAACATCCACATCACTCATTGGCCACATGTCTTTGAGCATATTTCCTAAACTGCTTCTCGATTGAAACTCCGGAAATTAAACAAAAAGAGGAAAATACAGGAAAATACAGCATACAGTACACCATGGAGAGACGACCGCGTGCTGAAATTATGGTCGTGGTTGTAATCTACTACATCGCTCGTATACAGCATTCTATGCAAAGTCTTAATTTTCAGAATGAAGCGCGGATGCGGCTTAAAAATATCATTTTAATGCACTGCAAACGGCGAAGACGCATCGCAAGACACTTCAGGAGGCGGCGAGCATTACTTTTGCGAAACTGTGACATGCTTATCTTCCGAAAATATTGCCAACGACCCACTACGGCAGCTGGTTTAGTCCAAAATACGCAGTACTTTTTGCAGTTAGGTCTATTCGATCTCGGATTGTGTTCTCACCACAAATGAACCGTACCAGAGTTCGTTTGAAAGCGTATCGAGACCACCTCTTCAAGGAGGTCTCGGTACGCTTGTTTGGTCCGCTTTTGGTGCGCACCAGAGTTCGATTGCTGCATTCTCACCTGCCCAAACGAACCCCACCAAATGAGCAATCGAACTCAGGTACGATTCAACCGAACTAAACAAGGCAGGTGTGAAAGCACCCTTACACACAACTTCTTATTATGAGTAAAAGTTTGTATGTGGTAGCTCAGTGTTAAGGTGTTGGGCTACTGATTGGAAGGTCATGGGTTCGAACCCCAGGTCCACCAAGCTGCTGGGCCCCTGAGAAAGGCCCTTAACCCTCAGTTGCTCAGTTGTAAGTCTCTCTGGATGAGGGTGTCTGCTAAATGACATAAATGTATTTAGAATCACTGTTTATCATCAAAAACACCAGTAGAATCAGTAGAAACAAATCCAAATTATTAAAAGTTGAGTGACATTAACATAAAGTTATCATTTACTCATCTTTAGTTACTTGCCAATCAGGGATTTGTAACAAACTAACTGACACAAACTAACTGACACAATCTTTAGTGATATCCTGGTCAGGGTGATTGAAATTACACCATTGGTCTGTTCATTTTTTTGAAAAGTTAACCAACCTATCTTTGGTGAATTGACAATTAATTTGTTAGAAAATGTCATCGCACAAACACAAATTGAAATGTGCAAACAAGATTTAAAAAATGAACCTCATGCAGAACTCTTAGGTTGAGTTTGAACCCCTCTGATTTACACCACACACCATTCAGTTTAAATCTGAAAATGGACCTGGATATTTGGAGCACTAAACAGATACAGAAACAAATAGTGAGCTTGGCATCGTGTTACACCCATAGTATCTTGTATCAGACAATACACAAAGCTCTCATATATACCAAAAAAAAAAAAAAAGGAATGTGCAGTGCCGCCTGTGTTGTCTGCATCCACACACCCACATGAAGGAACTTGAGATAAATGACAATGGCGATGTGACAGGATGCTGGTGGATAAGTGGACGCACTCCATCATCTACCTGCACTCTTTCCTAATCGCCCCTATTTCAATGCTTTTTACATGCAAGCATATCCATATCCACTGATAACTCAATTGCAGTCTATTTGTAACTGTAACTCCCTTGAACTGTTTTTACATGTTTGGAATGTAAAGTAGATGCCTAAGATGAAACCGAAAAGGAGTTTTAATGTGTTCTAAAGAACTATTTCAGGAAGCTATTGCCTTTCAAGGATTCTACACCGGCTGCGCTCAAAAGAAATACTATTAGGCAACAGCATGTCGAACAAAAACGCCCATTTTGCTGATTCACTTGATCCGACAGTTTTTTTGTTAAACTGGTACAGCGGAGACGAATGAGCAGACCTTGTGAAGTGTGCTGTGCAGCTACGCTACTCCTGCGAGTATCTCCGAGCTTGCCGTTTTTTTCTTTCTACCATCTCCTGCAGAGCTTGGGATTTTCTTAAGGCAACTTCAGAACCCTTCCAGCCAGGCACGACTGTGTTGCTTACTGTCAGCCCTGTTTTTTAAAAGGCTTTGTAGATAGGAAAAGGTTTATATAATCCCTTCCCCTTATCCCCTTAACAAAAAAGGTAGTCACGTTGCATGATCAGTGCTGTATAATGTACAGTGAAATCAAATGAACATAAACATGAACAGGAAAGTAGGAAATGCCATCTGCTGCAAAGGGGATGCAGTGAGTAGTGTACTGTGCAACCACAGTGTCCACAGACAAGCCAGTATTTATATGAATATTGACGTACTGACTGTTATAGTGAAAGTAATAGCATGTGGTGTAGGCAGTGATTCCACTGAAATATAATTTAAGATTACAAGACAATACAGATCAAATTTACCAGATGCAAAATTTTTTTGATAAACTATAGAACTATTACTATGAATACTATGAGTACTAAAAACACCTACTGGCTCCTTTACACACCCATATACACATCAGGTTCTTCTGTGGCTGGCTTGATCATGATATGCTGTGTTACCAGACTTCTTGGTCATAGAATTGCATCGCATATACTTTCATCCTTTGGATATCTATATGAGCTCGTTGGAAATCTAATTCCAAAACCATGGGCATTACAGTTGCCCCCACCTTTGGGGCTACAGCAGCAACCATTCTCTGTACATGGTTTTGTACAAGATTTTATAGCGTGTTTGAGGGAATTTGTGCCATTCAGACAAAAACATATTGTGGGATGAGAAGGCATATTATATTAAGTATAATACTGATGGGATGATATCGACAGCTAAGCCAAAACATTTAACTAAATCAAATTAAACATACATGTCTTTTGTATACATTTAGCAAATTAAGGTTTTCATAATAAAGCCTTTCAACAGAGGCTTGTACAATCAGTAATAAATTAAAAAATTAGCTATATGCTAAGTATTCATTTATCATTCATTAATTATTCTTTTATTAATTAACCATGAAATGCACTCCTCAGTGGTTTGTTGTCTGGTTAATTGTTATTTGCTTCTTAAAGAGGTTCTACATGAAGCTTTCTCTGACATTCTGTTGTAAGATCCTGCAAAGAACCTTTCCAGGTTTCGCCAGAGGGTCAACAAAAGAACCCCTATGGCTTTTAGATTGATCCTTCTTTTCTAAGACTGTACATACAGAAATGTTGAAAGGTCTAGGTACTTTTTTCTCTTTGATATTTAGTACTTACTGTTCTTTCTTTGTCTGTAAAGAGAATAACATATATAGTAACAATCGCTTTTGTGAAAAAGCACAAATAGTGCATTAACTGCTGAGAAAGAAAACCAAACAAGTTGAAAAGATTCTCCTATATGAAATATAACTATGTAACTTGTGCATCTGAGAGAACCAAGGCAAATTCATTCATTCATTCATTTTCTATCGCTTATCTGAACTTCTCGGGTCACGGCAAGCCTGTGCCTATCTCAGGCGTCATCGGGCATCGAGGCAGGATACACCTTGGATGGAGTGCCAACCCATCACAGGGCACACACACACTCTCATTCACTCACACACTACGGACAATTTTCCAGAGATGCCAATCATCCTACCATGCATGTCTTTGGACCGGGGAGGAAACCGGAGTACCCTGAGGAAACCCCTGAAGCACGGGGAGAACATGCAAACTCCACACACACAAGGCGGAGGCGGGAATCGAACCCCTGACCCTGGAGGTGTGAGGCAAACGTGCTAACCACTAAGCCACCAAGGCAAATTATTTATTGATTTTCAAGGTAACAGGTGCTCAGGCTCAAATATTAATATTTTATATAATATATATAAAATATTGATATTTTATATAATATTCATCTTTTATATATTATATAAACTTATGTGTAATCTGTAACTGTATGATCCATTGATTCATTGATTTATTTTCAGAACCCATTTCATTTACCCTACACTGGATCACAAAGAACCTAAAGCCTATCTCAGGGGACTTAGTCCATAATTACACACACCCACAGACACCCATATTTAGAGACGCCAATCAGCCTAGTCTCAAAAGGAGATCCCCTGAACATGGGGAGAACACTGAAACTCAAATCCCCAAAGAATCAAATCCCCAACCAAAAAAGTTGAAAGAAAAACAATATGCCCCATGTAATTTATTTAACTGTCTTATTTTTGATGTTTAGAGACCCTGAGTTTAGGTTTAAGGTCTTGGTTAGGACAGTGAACCACCACATGAACTCGTTGATTAAATGTAGGCGTTCCTCAGCTGTGAGTTAGATTAGACTTCAAGAACTCAGCATGACATGCAGAGATTATTTATGATTATTATTTAGTTGTAGTTATCGTCCCATAAATTTTTCATCAAGATCCTTTCCTACATTATAACCTAATTTCTCACAGGTGATCTAGTTAATGTTTTTAAAAGTAGAGGCGGATTTGCTTGCTCAGCAGGAACACAGATCTCTGGCAAAGGTATCTGTGGCCGCTATAATCATTTCATCCCTCGGTGCTCATTTCTTCGTTTGTTCTGCTCCATTATTAGGTCATTTGTCTCCAACACACCTAACATTCTCTGCTGAACGCTGCTGTTTGGATTCAGTTGCTTTCAATTCAGTCTTCAATTTCAATACAGTACACAGTTCCAGTGCCACCCACAAACGCACAGGAGTTTCATCTCTTCAGTCTCCTCTTCTATTTTACTTCCTTCCTCTCCTATAATCTCTCTATTTTAGAGATGATTTTCAGGAGAGATGAGAGCTTAAAGCTTTCTTCTGTTTGCAAGAAGTTCAGTTTCAACTCACAGAGCTACAGAAATGGCCTTCATCATTCCAGTGCTGAATATATTGAATTTATAATGTCAGTAATATTCTAAATGTATTGCAATAATATTATGTATCGATATACTCCAGTTTCAAAATGGAAAAAAAACATGTCATTTACTTACTCACAAGTATTGTTTTTCAATTTTACTTACAGAGTGCAAAACTTCCTGAGGTTTAGTAACAAATAAACATTTACTCAAATATTTTCCATCCAGGAATTTGAATTGATTTTAAAACATTACTGTATTCATAGTATATTCAATGTATATTTATGGAATAAACATTCATTCATTCATTCATTCATTTTCTACCGCTTATCCGAACTTCTCGGGTCACGGGGAGCCTGTGCCTATCTCAGGCGTCATCGGGCATCGAGGCAGGATACACCCTGGATGGAGTGCCAACCCATCACAGGGCACACACACACTCTCATTCACTCACACACTCACACTCTCACTCACTCACTCATTTTCTACCGCTTTATCCGAACTACCTCGGGTCACGGGGAGCCTGTGCCTATCTCAGGCGTCATCGGGCATCAAGGCAGGATTCACCCTGGACGGAGTGCCAACCCATCACAGGGCACACACACACTCTCATTCACTCACACAATCACACACTACGGACAATTTTCCAGAGATGCCAATCAACCTACCATGCATGTCTTTGGACAGGGTGAGGAAACCCCCGAGGCACGGGAGGCGGGAATCGAACCCCGACCCTGGAGGTGTGAGTGGTTAGCACGTTCGCCTCACACCTCCAGTGATATATATATATATATAATATTATGTTTCTTCCATATATGCCATCACTAATGATATGTGAATATTAATATTTAGAAAAATTACAGTCAGTGCAGTGTCCTTACAGCAACACCTTTTATATAACCTTTGTGATTATTAATGTAACAAAATAAATGTTAGGAAATAGTCTGTATTAATACCGATCAATGCTTACAACTTTAATATTGGCAACAGAATAGGAGCATCCAGAAAGAGGACAGTCAGCAATTAGAAAAAAAAAAATCGGAAGAGGCAAAATGGAGATTTTCTGGTGACAGCAGCATTATGCAGATGTAACTTGGCTACAGCATCGTCGGACTTAATGAGAACCAGCACAAAAAGGCACACAGAACAAATCAGCCTTAGATTGAATTGATGATCCTGACCTCAGTTTGAACTGCAAAACAGCATATGTGTGTGTGTGTGACAATGACAATAGCGTTACATCAGGTGCTATAGAGCTGTGTGAAGGTATGGCAAGCATTCAGAGAGATTTTTACTTTTCTTTTCCATTTTGGTGGATCACAAAAGGAAGCGGCCCGATTCACAGCGTACATGTCGTACATCTTCTGCATATTTCATATGACGGAACTTCACTGGTCCTAATTTTGCTTATGTTGAAGAACTAATCGGGGTCATACGCATTTATACACATGAATACACTCCCACAAACAAAATTTCACATATGTATGAACATGTATGAGATATGAACATACACAGGCACACACACATACACACACCCACGCAGATATAAATCACCCAGCAGCCGTGAGAGAGAGAGAAAGCTGGGCTGTGAGGAGATGACTCAGATGTGTAGGTGTGTTCTGCTCAACAGATCTTTCTCTCCCTCTCTCTTTTCCTTCTTCTACTTTTCTTTCTTCTCTACAGTTTTGATATACTGATGGATTTAAGCAGCTGTGGCAGGAAATCTGAAGGGATGGTCGAATTGTGTTACTGCACTCAGTCTGAGTCACTCAGACTGATTCTGCTGTCAGAAACACAGCTGAAGGTGTTCCTCTGGTTAAAAGGTTATATTTCATTATTTATGCTAGTAACGGAATCGTCAATGGTGATTAATTCTCTTATATGTGGCACAGTTCCTCAACAGACTCATTAGAAAAGCCAAGAGTCATAATGAAGCTAGGTTAATGTACCTCTCGCTGATGAGGCCATGTCTCTGTTTGTGAAATTTTAGACTTCAACCAGTCTGATAACCCACTGCTGAAAAGCTTGTAGTTCCTGCAATCTCCAAGGATACTACCACTGTGCCTTCTATCGACAATCCCATTATTCACAACAGGAGGTTGCACCACACACAGTGACCTGGCTGAATCTGATTGGCAAGCATAATAATGCCTTCCACATGTTAGGGTGGCAGGGTGACTAGCAATCAGCAATTAATTGCTTCAGTGTTAAGGAACTCTTTTCTAAACTCACCATGAGGCCAAGTGCCACAGCATGTACTAGGAGGGTGGATGCATTCCAAATAGTTGGCTCCTGTGGGCCAGTCATCCACGTACAGCAGTATTATGTACCCCCTGGCCACTTGCACACATGGAGATATCGATTAAAGGGTGTTTAGGAATCACTCAAATCTAGAACAATGAAGTATGCTGAGCAAAACCTAAATAGACTCTGAGCTGCAAGAAGTTTCACTACGCCTAAAACTGGAGAAACTGTAATGTCTGTGCAAACCTGGTCTTTAGGACTCTGATTTGATGTAATTGCTGCCTAATGACCAACGTTTTTCAGCGTACGACATTCCACCACAAGCACGTAGCCTCCATGGGCCTGCTTCTTGGGGACCTTTAGTGGTGGTGGTAATGGGATGTGCTGTTTATTGACCACCCCATGAGGTGGTGCTCAAGCGGTAGGAGACTGAGGACAAGATGCTCTTTTCCAAAAACCCGCGTGAGACAGGTGAAACCTTTGTGGAGAGCTGGACTGTGGTCACCTAAAAGCTCTTCAGAAGATGGTCTGAAACTATGCTGGTTCTCCAGGTTATATTTGGCAGCAGACCCAAATAGTGACCCTGTTACACAAGGTGTTTTTTTTACAGAATGCCTGGCAGACTGTCTTGTGCTAATCACACATGGCACACTGTGGTAAACCAGTGGGTGGAGACTTGACCCACATCCTAGCATTAGTGACCTACCACTGCGAGTGAGGTGACAGGCAGCACCTCCACACAGGGTTTGATTACTGCATATTTGAGTGAATGTTCCAGTGGATAACATATTGTCGGTGTGCGCCACATGTGATGCAATCTTGTCAATCTTCATGGTTGCTGCATTTACCTCTTGGGCACTGCACATATTGCTTTATCTGGTGAGTCCACCACTAATGGGATAAAGTGCCAAGTCTTAGACATAACAAATT
This sequence comes from Tachysurus fulvidraco, assembly GCF_022655615.1. NCBI lineage: Eukaryota > Metazoa > Chordata > Actinopteri > Siluriformes > Bagridae > Tachysurus > Tachysurus fulvidraco. Next base: position 6,053,857 of record NC_062538.1, on the reverse strand, counting down.
CAAGCAAGGATCTGTTCAGGCTGTTTAGGCTACGAAACTCCAATTTGCACAGTTCCAGCTACCAGTACAAGTTATTTTTGTGCTTGTTAGTTGTTGCCAAATGTTGGTGCTTGTAACTAGCAAGCTGTTTAGACTGTTGGGTCAGGTTTGACTCCAACAGAGGGGTATACTCAAAGGAGATGGTACTGAGGGAAAACCCAACCTGCTGGGGATAATGAGAAGTGATGTTACTGAGCAACAGCCCAGAACAAGTTTGTTGAGATAACTAGCATACAGCATGCTAAATGATGGCTAAAAAGGCTAACAATAATAATAAAAGAGCCAAAGCTAAGCCACCAAAATGTATAAATCATGAAAAAAATTATAAACAAACAAAAAATACACTACTTGGGACAGAAGAGAAGTTTGGAGATGATAGGAATTTGGAGACAATGTTCATGGTTTGAGGTGTACAGAAGAGACAATATGAAGTTAAAAGAAACGACGGCCATAAATTGGTACAATTTCTGGATCTTACGTCATTTTATTAATTTGTTGTAAGTTTGTTGGACTCCACACAAAATGCTGTCCAGGTGGTATCCCAGATGCAGTAGGATGCACAATGGTGTGTGTACAACATCATTGTGTTCTATTGAAAAGACCTTCAATAACAGGGAAACATGCCTCCTTCTACCTGCGGCTATCAGGTGACAGAACCAGAAACGTAGAGTGACAAATGAAATACTGGAGAATAATATTTCTAATAACAATGCACTTTTAATACAAAGGGAGCTGCATTGTGATATTGGACACCAGGTTGCTACATCCTAGCCCATCCCAATGGTGTTTTTTTTTCAGCACTGCACCTGCTTTAAACCAGCTTTAAAACCACTGGTCCTATTTATTAGCTTTGCTTAATACAGTGTATTCTCAGGTCTCTATGCCTTTAGTAGCCTGAGTAGCCTGTTGCTTGTCTCATTGAGTATTTTCTCTTATGTCAGTCAACTGTGTTACCAACAAGGGCGGTTCTAGCCCTTTTTTAGGGTGGCTCCAGCCCCACTGTCTGTGATCTCAGCCACCCTAAAGCTAAACGTATAATTTTTACTTTTATAAATAAACAATAAAAATAACGTTAAAATGCAGGACATGTCGTCGATAGGAAAGAAAATTATTTATTAGTTTGATCCAAGAGTGCTTTTTTACTTTGCTTTTACGCGTGTGCGTTGTTCTCTTTCAAATGTGCGTCTTCACTTATCTATCTATTATTTGTCTATTTATCTTTATCTTTATTTATCTATAACGTTAATCGGCGGAAAGACGCAAAGACGGCAACCAAAAGCAGTGAAATTTCACTATTCGTATTACCAGAGTTGAAAGCACAAACAACATACAGTATTAATGCAAACAATCCATTCAATACTAAATAAAAATAACATTTATTAATTTGGTCTTTGTCTTGTGAATATTTTTTTTTTATTAATGACTTCATTCATTGGACACACTGTTAGTAGAGAATGCACATGAACTGATTTGATTCAAGACTGGCATCATTACATCATGCAGAACATTTTGGTGTCCACTTTTGCCATTTTAAATAATACCATAACTTGTGTCTTACTATGTAGTCATATAATATATAATATAAAACTCTTCTTGTTTTAAATTCTCACTGAGGGCTAAAACCCCTAAAGATGAAATCCTAGAACCGCCCCTGGTTTCCGACCTTATAAAACATGCTCAGACACCGTGTCTTTAACCTTGAATTTGTGACAGCATGGCTAACATATTTGAACATTATAAACATATAACCATCTATCTAATAAGGACAAAGTGACAACTGTCTTCAAACTGGCAACTTTTTTCATCTTTAGCTTCACTCTAAGCTAAATGAAGGGTTTGTGAAACCTTAACTCTTTCCATCTCAGGTCACTATTTGTAAATTTATTTCCCTCTGTTGTTGTGTTTGAGCTTCTCTGTGTCTAATTCTCTCTCTCTCTCTCTCTCTCTCTCTCTCTCTCTCTCTCTCTCTCTCTCTCTCTCTCTCTCTCTCTCTCTCTCTCTCTCTCTCTCTCTCTCTCCAGCTCTTTGTGTTAAAGCTGGTTTTGAGATGAATACAGCAAAAAGCACTTAGACTTGGGCAGGACATGAATGCAGTTCATGTCAGCTGCGAAATTGGGGCAGTGAAAACAGGAAACAGGGAATAGTACAGTGACATGCCCTTTGCAACCAGTTCCGTAAAACAGGATCCCTTACAGAACAAAAAATATTTACTTGTACAACACACTACTTCCTACACACATTGAATAGAAAAGCCTCAGTCCTGGTAAACCTATGCACTCCAATACATGTTCATGTGTTTCCTGTTTGTATATACATGGATAAATGTGTGTTACAGCACAACTGAACATGCAGTGGAAGGAAATGTGCAGTAAATAGGATCCTCAGAGATGAGGCTGGGAAACAGACTGCTGGGCAAACATACTAGGTGTCTGACCCACAGGCTAATGTATGAAATTGCAAAATGGCAAACATTTACTTGAGTTAAATTATCAAAACATATCTGCATTTTAATATATTTTCATATATACAAAAGTATATATTTTAAAACTGATGAAACTAGCTTAGCCAAACCAAGAATATTGCTTGATAATCATTAATAACCCCTTTGTTATGAATGCTAGGCCAACTTACAATATATAATAAAATACTTATATTTAATCATGAATTTTATATCTGATATTTTCTTTTTAATGTGAATTGCCAGAATTTAATTTTATACATGTTTTTTCCCTCAGATTTTTTCAGCTTAAATCTGAACTTTTCATGAAACAGTTATCTGCCTATAAACATGGGTTTGTTTTCGGACACTTATTTCCATGTTTCGATGCTTCTGCTGGTGAGTCAAACACAAAAACACCAAAAAATGTAGCAGCTTCCTTGCAATTAAGTGCTAATTTTCTCAGTACAGCTTGCTACTGCAGGCGCTTGAAGCACGGGAATGAGAGACAGCTCACTTTCACCCCTTATCCAACCGAGTAAAAAGCAATCAAGATAACTTCATTTTCCATTAAACCACTAAACCCCCTGAAAAGCAAGAAAGAGAACACCCCAATACACCTCCAAATCAGAAAAATCAGAACTAAAGAATGAAATGCGAAAAAATTCAGGGATATATCGTATATATCTTTGATTAGATCTCATGTAGAATAATTCTCAATATGGCTACACTTTACTCAAAATGGCTACACTTTATACCAGTGAAGTGGACATGGTAGATGATAAGGCACAGCATGAAGTCTCTCACCTGTCACAGGTGCTTCGATGTCTAGCATGGTCTTCTCCTGGCGTAAAATAGCAGCGCCCTCGTTGACGATGCGCAGGGCCACGGCTTCCTCAACCCGGCCCTCTTTGGTTAGGTGGGCTTTAAGCAGGTCCACCCTGGGTTTGCCCTCACAGTCAAACACCTCCTTCATGGTGAGGCGGTGGCTCAGAGGGAAGGGCACAGCTGAGAAAAGTGAAGAAGATACAGGAGGTTATCTATCAGATCAGACTGTGATTGTGGCTTGACTTATACAGCTGCAACCTGGAAGTCAAATGGACTTAATTGGAATTACTCAGGAATGTCTTTGGGATATTGTTTTTATAAGCAATCCCTGATTGATACTTTCCAAGGCTTGTTGGTTTACTCCTAAGTCTTGCTCAGGTTGTATTTACCTAACAAACTCTGGGGTCTGTAGCAGAGGTACATTTATACTGACAGTGATCACATGACACAGATTTGAACTGCTCACAGATAAACTTACCTGGAAAAAAAAAAGAACTGTATGAATCAGTTAATGCATTTAGTTAATACTTATGCATAAACAAAATCTGCCTTGTAAATACTTTTGCCAACTAAATTGATTTACTTGAATATTATGCTTTCGTTATTGGATTCATGACATATAATCTGATTTTAGTCCATTTCATTTTAAGATCGAAAATGTGCAACAAATAATAAACAAAAACCAAAAATAAGCAACGTCAACTAAATTATCTTAGCTTTGGCCTTTTCAGGTCATCTATTTGCAGCTATGCTTCCACTTCTATCTAAGCTCCACATGCTTCAAACACAGCCCACTAGAGTTGATTGCAATATTAGACTCATGCCTCTGTTTCTTAGCAGAATATGTTACAGATACAAGCCAGTCATGTTACTCTAGCTCATCAAATCAGTATAACAATTTATAGATGGGATCAGCCAGCACAAGTACCAGTTGAAGTTTGTAGAGACTGCAGTACGTGACCTGCAGAACAAGGATTAAACTACATACAGTACAATCCATCAACTGCTATAATATTCCACATTTGGTCTCTTGCTCTCTCAATGCATTTTGTTATAAGATAAAACCAGACCAGAAAAAGACCAGAGGAAATACAATGTTCTAGAAGAGGGAACAGGATGACACCTTCATTTTTCCTGAGAGGGTAAGGAGCTACATACTTAAAAGCTATGGGATTAAGGGGCCAAAAAAGTACCAGGCAGGTAAGTCACTAATGAGCCCAACTCATTAAAGAGTGAGGGGTCTGGATTAGATTGTAAGGCTCATTAGCTTTTTTTTTTTAAAGAATGCCTCACAGGGCACACTGTGTGAGTGACTGCTACTTTAAACTCAATTGCTTATTTATATGTATGGTCTAACACAGATGATGGAACTCTTTAGAACTTCGAAACATAAACACTGGAAATGAAAAGTGCAATTACAGACAGCGCTGAAACGAAAGAAGAGAGAAACAGCGAAACTTTGCCGGAAGCATACTCTATAACTAACACATCATCTATCAATGCCAAATAAAACCTAATATATTCAAGCATCCTTCACAACATAATGATACAGTACAAAGCCAAAGCGGGCTTTTTTTTAATATACTTCTGATCAAAAGGGTGCTTTGTCATGAACGGCTCATTGCCTAAAATAAATCCTTAAAATACTAGACTACTTTAATTATACATGCTTCATTAGTATGATTGTTCATTCATTGACATAAATTAACAAGGTAAAATGGCCTTTTAGCATTTAAACAATAGGAGTGCTTCATCGAACAGAGTGAATGACACTCCACAACAATCACTTCCACTTCCACCACATGAATTATTGATAAAGCAGTAGTAAAAGTGTATGCCGATCCTCAGTTGAGTAACATTTTCAGTTCCTAATCAGACACAGAGCACAATGTTGAACATAGTGCAAAGAGTGACTCATTATGAAATGTGTGCTGCGATGATGGAGCTTCAACAAAGCATCGAAATGGTGAATTATTTATGCGTGTGTTCTGGTGGCGATGAGCTGCACTCTAATTACAGAGTGTGGTTACAAGATCGATGAACAAAAGACAAAGCATCTTTGAAATGGATGACGTGGTCACCATTTGTATAAACGGTATTGGTAAATTTGTATGAATGGAATGATAAAGAATGCACGCTAGACCCAGACTGTGGTCTTTATATCTGTGTGTAAATATATTAAGCTGTGTAATGTATGAATCTACGTTCACTTGTACGGAGCCTAGCAGCGACAATGCGACCCAGAGATCATTCATTGTCAGTGAGAGCTGGTGACATGAGCGATGTGGGCGTGTCCAGTGACATAAAGTTTAACTTTATGCAAATATCTACTGACTCGGTGCAGCAATTTCCAATGGAAGTGAAGACAGTAGAGCGCATGTGATCAGTCGCTGCTTCTATATATACACACTGCTGAATTTTATCTCAAAATGTTTCATTTTAAATTCAAGAAAACTGATTTGGATTGAAATTTGTGATACTTTATCACTGAAATATTATCACTATGGCAACCAGGAGTAGGAACGCCTGTTGGCGACTTCATAGTACAGAGACATGCGACTTCCAGCAATAAAATCACTGTTTGTGTGAAGGTAAATTGGGGTAGCTTTAAACACAATCTGGTTCCAAACCTCTCACTATTCAGTTCTGAAGGCTATAACCCTACAAATAAATGATACACTATGATGGGAATGCTCTTACTGGAAAATAATCAATGATGGAGTAATGTGATACAGGATGACTTCAATCAGATTCACTGTTAACACCCAAAAAACAATTATTATTTCCCCAGCAATAACCTTTGTGTTTTTTTTTACACTTATACCACACCACTGCCAACAATAACCATTCTGTAACATAATAAAGAACTCCACAAGTTCCTATTACACTATCATTACACTTCTGTATGTCCATCCATATTTATTCTGTTTATTCTGTGTTTATGTATATATGTGTATATGTATATATCTGTCATACCACTTCATACTGTAACATACTTGTATAAAAACCACACTATATTTACCCTTATTCAGTTACATGTACATATTACTACACCTTCTGTATATCCTAGTACCCTTATTTATTACACTAACACTTGTAAATAAGCCATCTATGTACTTCTGGTTAGATGCTAACTGCATTTCATTGGCTCTGTACATGTATCTTGCACAATGACAATAAAGTTGAATCTAATCTAATCTAATCTAATCTAATTATCCCTTGTTGTATTGCAGCTACAAAAAGTCCTTATCAGGAGAGAAGCCTTCTGACTTTTACAAAGAACTGACACTGGAGATACTTTCCTACAGTATATAATTATTACCTGATCATATCCTTACAGAGAACTTTAAACCATCAGTGGCTCATTGTTTTAAATAAAAATGACAATTTATAAATGCAATTATTATGAGACATAATTTATGTAGAGTCCCTGATTCTGATTTTCTTACCCATCATAACTTGGTAAAAGCACTTTACATGAGCCATATCTTAAACAACATACTCTATTGGTCAGTATCCAGTAAGATGTATAAGTATTCACCCCAAACCGTCCCCCTACTTCCCCCACCTTTAACATTTCACAAACAACAAGGAATTTAAATGTAATTCATTGCCATTTTATGCTATGTCTAGCACAGCGAGGTGTAAAATATTTTCATTGTCACACAAAGGTTAATTAAACAAACAAACATGTTGGTTGCAAAATTATTTACCCCCGGGTCAAAACTTGGTAGAACCACCTTTAGCTGCAATTAAAGCTGGCTGATGTATATTCGCTTTGCATACCTAGAACCTGATATTTCTGCCCACTCTTCTTGGCAAAAGTGTTTGAATCTCTCTCTACCTCACCTTTTCAGTATTATGAGATATTTTTTGTTGCAACGCTACAAAATGTGGAAAAGTTCAAGGTAGGAACACTTATGCTGCATCTGCACTGCATCACTATCTAAAACCTAATTTTTATGGTAATGCAGCCTACACAGTCAAAAGAAGGCGTATACTCTGCAACAAAATAAGTGCAATGCAAACATGAGATGCACAGTAAGGGGGCGGGAGGGGGTACTGGGAACAGAGACTCAACGGCATCAACACAGAGTTAAATAATTCATGTGTGACTTGAGGGGGAAAAGAGAGGCGTCTCAAGGACCTACTGGTGACATAATGGGCCCAGGATTAGTGTAGGATTTATACTGAGGGTGTGTACGCGTGTATGTACTTTAATCAGGACAGGGGGACAGCACATATAAATATATGTATTTGTACAAATGATTGTATTGTAAATATAGGCAACAGTTTAGCATACTTTAGCATGGGACAGTTGTACATAGTGAGCTACTGTTAGCCTTATAGCACATAGCAGAAATTAGCACTGTTGTAGCATCAGTGAATGCGCAAACAAGCTAGTTTCACATGACTCCTGTAGAAGTGTTTGCTAGCTTTCACCATATGTGGTTGTTAGACCTTATTTTATATGGGCAAGAAAGTAATAGAAATGGCCAAAATGAGCAAATTGGAGAAAAGGAGGAAATTATGTAAAACAAAAAATTTGAAGGAAATCTGAAGATTAAGATGAGGAATCAGTGACACCTATTGAGCATTTTGTTTACTTCATAATGCAAGAAGACACAGAGAGAGAGAGAGAGAGAGAGAGAGAGAGAGAGAGAGAGAGAGAGAGAGAGAGAGAGAGAGAGAGAGAGAGAGAGAGAGAGAGAGAGAGAGATTTTAAAGGACAGATCTGGGAAGAAAAGCAGCAGTTTAGCGCTCAGTCTCATGCAGTTCCAGAGGCACAAGCATATAATGCCTATCTGTCTGTCTTTTCCAGCTCTCCATGTCCTGGAGGGACATACACACACACACACACACACACACACACACACACACACACACACACACACACACACACACACACACACACACACACACACACACACACACACACACACATTATTTGTTAAATTATTTGACAGAGTGTAACATAGTGAAGTGACATAATAGAAAATAGTGACATGAACATAATAGGTGACATTAACCAGCATGACAAATATGGGTTTTAGACTTAGAGTTTGCTTTAACATGTTACATACATAGAAGCAGTATAATTAGTAATGTCTCAAATGAATTACATTTGAATGCCCATTAAATTAGAAACATCATGTGTAGGAATAAATTAAGAACAAGCCAAGTATCATGTGGCAGGGCATAAAATCATACAAATACAGGTCAAGAGCTTCAATTAATTATCACATAAACTTCAGTAATTTTCTTCCCTTGTTCCGTGTTAGTTTTTGACTGAAACCCTGCCTCTGGCTGGGTTGTTTGCCTGATGGACTTATTCTCTTTGTAGCAGAGACAGTGCCGCTCTTCTCTATGTAAAACACTCAAGGCAATGCTACACACACATCCGTGTCACTGTCAGTGCTGTACAGAGGATAATCCAACACCCCAAAAATACCTGGTTATATGCTAGACTGATTTTCAGTAACAAATGTATTTACAAAATGCTTACTGTCAGTAAGCAGTAATCTCAACCAGATTCAAATTACAGCAAACGTTCCATTTTTTCATAAAGGACATTACAAATAAATAAAGATTATATATTTAAATAAGATGTAAGTGCGATAAAACGGGTAAGATGAAGCATTATGCGTTGGTATCCTGAGAGTCATAGTGCATAGATGCATGGATTAGTTCTCAATATGGATTCACCAATATTGACATAGTAAATAGAAAAAAAAATAGATAGTACTATTACTATTGTATAGCTCTGTTATTACTGCTTTTATTGATGTTCAGTAATTGCTTCGGCAGTAATGTAAAGACTAGCAGTCATGGTAATAAAGCAAACTAGGAAATGAAATATCGGAATAATAGAACGTGCAGGCTGCACTAGAGAAAGTGGTCACGCTTAAGAGCGCTCTAGCAGGCCGAGGCGGCTGACAGCAGCTTTGCTCCTTACTTACACCCAAAGCCGAGCTGTTGAAACTGCGGTGTGTGTTGCTGAGCAACAGCCACTGACTACTGGAGGGCGGCCAACACTGACACACTATACATTGTGATTGTGGAGTAAATCTTAAGTCTGCCCGTCTGCAGCTCGAACATCACTACCAGAAGAATTACCTCATTAATATGAGTTAATCTGGAACTATATAACGTAAGCTCAATTGAAACTAGCAGAACAGAGCTGACTAGTATTACTGGGCTGGAAGAGCCAAGTCTTCCCTCTATTTCAAAGAAAAATATATTAAAATATGGTTTAGATTTTACATCATATTAATTGCTATAAACATATGACATAGTGTGGATTATTAAAGTGGAAGCTGTAGCTGATTTCTTTCAAGCGCAGGCTGTAGATTCTTCAGTCTATCACTTATTTTGTGTGAGATGATTGCACTATACTTTATTATCACCCCTAATGTTTGCATTATGGATTTAAATCAGCCATGCATAACACCAGATTTTAAGAAGAATCATGTGAAATACAACAGTGGGTCCAATGAACACAACCAAATTCATTGGATTAATTGGCATATATGCATCAGGGTGTAGGATAGAGCTCTGTTAACAGAGAGAAGTAGTCACGTTGATAGAACATTATAAATAACTGAGCAAACCAGGTTGCATAACCACCTCCTTACTGTCTAACACATTAGCTGTGGCTGGATCAAGTGTAGGCCTACACAGACTGATCCTCTGCAGCTGGACATAAGAGGAAACATTAGCTCTGTCTGTTGCGGCTCATTTCTGTTGTTGTGTGATTGCATTAGGAAAGAACGAGATATACGCCTTAACACTTCCGGGAGCCAAAATCCAGCAAGCTCTTTTGATTTATCTCCTTTGACAAATGTGGGTTGATCTGAGAGGAAAGTGACCCAAACGTCAAGAGTTTAGAGCAAACTGTGCTAAATTAAGTGTCAGTAAAAACGAATGTTATCACACAGCATTACCTAGCATGATAATCTCTATTTATTATCATTCTTTTCTTAGAATGTTTCTGCTTCTCTTTTTTTTTTCGAGTAAGAGATGAGAAAAGATGTAAACCTCTCACATGAAAAAAAGATATTTTACTAAATTAGCAAGCCCCAGTATGTAAACAAAGCCCAGTTCAAAACATATTTACAGGACAAGAAAGGCAGACAATTGCTTAGATCCTACAAAATGACCAAACAGATCCAAAACATATCAATTATAAAAATTTAAAACTTTAAAACCACGATGAATAAAGAAACAGCTCAGAAAGCCACAAGTCATTAGCATGTCCGTGACCTCTGTGAGTTTGTTTAAACGTATGCAAATACAGTAATTGGCTGACCGATCAGGAGGTCATAAGACTAAAGGAGGGGAAAAATATCACGTCAAAACGAATAAGAAAAACATGTCTGAGATAACGACAAAGAACGTAAGGATGTACCGAATGTTAAGCCAAATGTTATGATAGCTCAATTTTTTTAAACACTTTAAGAAAACAGCTAAAGGATTTGATGCTTGGTGGGGAGCTCAGTATTACTAACTCAGCGTTTTTTAATGTAAAGTCTGTAGAAACTTGTTTACATGGCATTACAATCCCTTAATGTAGATCTGAAATGGTTAACAACATGAGCATTAACACATCCATTCAGACATGCAAAGAGTGCATGCATGAAGTGGCAGCTTGCAGTTAATCTAAACACAATCCATGCATGAAATGGCAATATGCTGGCAGCAAGAGAGCTGAGAGGACTGCAGCGTGTATGTGGCAGTGTGGTTCTGATGGTTTGGTGCTGGGGCAGGATGGTGATGAGATTTGTTCCTTTAGCACTAGAGCTTCAAGGTTAACCTATGTAATCTAAGTTTCTGCACCTGGTCAACTGTAAACACTGAATATTGCTATGTGTGTTCTTTAGCCCTGTTTTCATTTCATTGTTTTCATACGCTTACACATTTTCATGTTTTCATACGCTTACACATTTTTACTGTCCAGGTTTCATCTCTCTGTCTCCTTTGTTCGCATAATATTTTCTCCACCATGCAGCATTTATGCTCCGTCTCCTTATGACTTTCCCCCAATGCATTTCATAGATCTCAGGGAAGTTTCATTATGTAAGAGAGCAGTGTGCAGTAAAACACTGCTGCGTATCAATGTTTAAATAATTCACCCGCACTGCTAAATAAAGCCATCCAGCGTATATCCTGCATGCAGATCACCCCAGCTCCCTGCTCTCTCTGCCCTCTCAGCCTCCCAGACGATTATTATACCTTCCCATTCACCTCTTCACCATTCACCTCGGTGGTGCCTGCGAGAAGCAGACCCCGAACTCGAGGACACGTCTCGTCTGTGTTCTTCTATATGGCTATTTTGCGCGGCTAATTTAGTATCAGATTACTCATAGTGTGTTTTACACACAACAGCTCACCGTATAATAGGTGGTTTGTCAGAGCCTAGCACATTAGACAAGCCATTAGAGTGAATACTGGGTGAACATATCCATTCAGTTCCATTCAATCTCCTAGATTTGATTAGGCAAAACAGTTATAAAAGAAAAATGGATGAGACCATTTTGCTCATTAAAGCCTTGAAGCAAGTCGTGTCAGAATGATGTTTGTGAACAAGACATGCTTTAAGCTGTTGATCAAGTCTGACAAGAAAAAGATGTCTTATAACGTTCTATGTAGGACAGTTTCCTCTGAAGACATGGATATACTTGATATACAATAAAACTTTAATTAACGGTGTATGTTCAGGCTTATAGTCATGGTGTCTGAACATACACTAATGTCGATTAGGTTTTATTTCTACCATCATACAGTCGTTTACAGTGACGACCGTTTAAAGCAAAATGTATACCTTTGTTTTGTTTGCTATTTGGTTGGATTTGGTTTCAGGCTAAAAATAAAAAATAAAAAAGCAAAAAATAAAAATACCCTATGTATAAACATCTTCCATTTATTGTTGAGAAATATGATTTGATTAAAGCAAATTAAACATTGCATATGTTACGTGAAAACACATTTGGGATTTTCAAGGAAATATCTAAGACCCTGCCAGCACTAACACAGTTAATGCCCTAGAATCAAACTCTGTAAAGTAGGCTGCTCAGAAACATCCTTTTGGGACACCAATATGTGGCTAAGTGGCATCTACAGCACACTAAACTCCTGTCATCATACTAGGCCATTTATTACAGGGACTGAGAGAGTGAAGCCAGCCTCTGACCTAAATGAAACCAGGTGCTAGTGTGAAATAATATTACTGTGACATATGACACAGCTAAGCTGCCTTTAGAGGAACTGAATGTCCACCTGAATGTTCTGTAAGTAACCCCCTGTTTCATACAGACACACACATATATATATATATATATATATATATATATATATATATATATATATATATATATACACACACACACACACACACACACACACACACACACACACACACACACACACACACACACACACAACTTAGACTCACCAACCCACCTACCAACATCCAGAGAGATACTACAAGGCCAAATAAGAATCCAAACCATTACACCATGTTGTCATTTAAATCATCATTATAATGATTATATTTAAGATAGCAGTATTTAGTTAATCGTATAAGTTAATAACGCGTTATACACTCGTTGTGTATATATTTGCACACATAAAACCATTGTGAGCTACTGATTCATCAATGATGAATAGATTGCAAACATGCAGCATGTATTTATGAAAAAATAATATATTACCCATTAACCTATATTCCAAAGGACAGGTGCACAGCGTCCCTGAGAATAAAAGCTTTTGTCTGCACAAACAGAAAACAAACATGTAGCATGAATGTTGTCAAAAATACTTGTCACACATATAAAAGTGGCAATGCATAGAGCAGTAAAGATCTTTATGATGTTTATTGACGAGGCAATATAATCAATTCTTTTCGATTGTCTTAATCACCGAAGTTGGCACTAAAAGTTATCATTGACGCAGTTGCTCATGATAAAATCTTTTTATCACTACCCACAAAGCATCATGTGTGGTGTAGAGGTAGAGTTTAGGAGTGTGTTAACACACTCAATCTATTGGTGAAACTGATCTACAATAGTGCATTCCCACCGATCCAGCTGTAAGGCATGCAGGGAGGAAACAGTCAGTGGCTTGTCACAGTGACTGTGTGGACGTTCTGTTAAGCTGTACTGAGTGAATATCCTGAGGTCTGTGTGTGGGTGCAGACCACCATGACTCACTACTTTTAGTGACTGTGTCTCTACAAATAAGTCTTGTTAAGGTTACTTTGGCTTCCTGAATGGATTTTTTTTATTGTTTCCTTTTTTCCACAGTCTCACAAACCATAACAATGAAACAAATATATTGATTTTCTTTGTTATAGTAGATGAACTTGCACCTTTGGCTACACAGCAGCAGACTGAAATCTTTTCATCATAACTTTTATAGAGACCTTAAGACGAGACCATAGCACGGAAACTATGTTAAAATGCAGAATATTGCAAACTGGGATTATACAGTATATCTGCTTCGTCAAACCCATGAACGACGAACAGATTTAGGTGTAATGAGCAGTCTATGCCAAAGCAGGTTCTTGTGAACCAATCAGGAGGCTGGGATTTTGCTGAACAGACAACTCAAGGTTCTTTTTAATAATCATGCTCATGTCTGAAATCTAATGCAAAATATGAAATTAGGATTTGCTTGTGTCAGTATTAAAGGACCAGTGTAAAAGTGTCCCTGTTGGTGCATTGCTGCATCTTTTAAAATATGCTTAATGTCCTTCTGCAGGTCAGTGCCAATTTATTTTTGGCAGTACAAGGCTCAATTAACACTAGAATATTTGGCTCATAAAACATAACAGATGCCATGAGCTTAAATGCCAAAGGAATTTTGCTCTACATTGCAGAGTCATTCTGAAAATGACTTCAGAATATTGTAGACCAATCAACTGTAAAAAACCTAGATATGTCTGTAGCTTGTACACACTGATGTACAGACACCAGAATTCCTATCAGTGTACACAAGAATTCCTGTCAGTGGCAATATAGCCAGCATGAACTACAAGAGTTTCTCAAATAAAAATCGGTCTAGTGGTCATGGTCTATGAAACATTACACGGTCATCAGCCAGACACACAGTGCATTCATCCAAACACATCATTTAAACACAAGGGAATTGTAACACACACCCCAACCGATCAGATTCAAAATGTCTCACGATAGACTGCATTATGTTTACAGGGTGTACAAGCCATTATATCATAGACCAACGTTTATATGAAGGCAGCTTTTTGGGATCACATGACCCTCCTGCTGGAATCCCCCCTCCCACTCCTGTCCACGATGATCAAACACACCGCTCCAACACTTGTGCCAGTGGAAAGAATTGTGATCTTAGATGTTCCTTTTTTCTGTGCACACGATGGAGTGTGTGTGTATATTCAGCATTCGTCCTTTACCAGCGTGCCAAACGCAATCCTGCTGCATCACCACCGCCTCCTCAGAAAGTGCCTGCCTCATCCATCCATCCATCCATCCATCCATCCATCGCTCATCACTATAAATTAGATCAGACTAAACTACACATCCTGCAACTCGAATCCCTCCACACATTGCTAATAATCTGACTCCCTTTCGGCGCCCACGAACATAAGCCGATCAGAGAAAATGCCATTATCAGACATATGCATCATCCGGCGATCGTATGGCGCGGCCGATTGGATTTAAAACGACGCCCCCGTCGCTCGCCAGTACGCGCATTTTTAATCCAAGCTCGAAACACATTGTGATGAAATAACACTTACATTTCACTACCCGATCGGTGGCGTTGAGGACCATGTCGGCGTTAGACATCTTCCTGTGCGGCTGATGTCTCCGGGAGAACGGTTATTGTTCTTCCTCGCAGAGGAAGTGGCTTAGGCTCGGTGTGCTGGCGCGGTGGCGAGCTGCGGGTGCTGCAGTGGCATCACCTTGGACACTCTGTCCGGCTCTCAGCAACGCCGCTGGAAAGGACTACGCCACTATCCAGCTAAAGATTCGTGCTAAACAAGAAATGGGTGGATGCTGCTGCTGAGGCTGAGCTGAGGATGCTGCTGCTGCTGCTGCTGCTGCCGTGATGTGGGGGAGGATGGAGGGAGCGGATGGGGAGGGGGCTAGAGAGAGAGAGAGAGAGAGAGAGAGAGAGAGAGAGAGAGAGAGAGAGAGAGAGAGAGAGAGATTGGGAGAGCCATGAAGAGGGGAGAGGGGAACTCCCACGCACCCATATGAAGGGGCTGCCTAATGCTGCCATCAGGTGGATGTGAAGTGGGGTTTCCCGTGAACAAGACACGCCATGTTTGCTAATCAATATCCACTTGACGCAAGAGTCTTTGGAAACCCTCTGAAGTAAGATGATGATGATGATGATGATGATGATGATGATGATGATTATCAGGCAACAATAAATAAACAAATCAAAATGAAAAGGTTATAGATGCCCATTATTCAGCCTCAGGATCTGGTATCTGATGTAGGTCATGCAACTAGGAGTATTCTGTTCTGTTTATTCATGCTGTGTTTAATAAAATCTGTTTGTTTGGGAAAAGGCAAGGATTTCCTTAAGTGACGCCCCAACGGTGACTAACAGGCTGTCAATCAACGTGCATTTGGCTCAGTGAAGCGATCCATAATGAAAGTATAAATAACAGACGTTCCTCGTGTGCAGAATGCTGATTCCAATTAAACTTTTCTTTTTCTTTCTTTCTTTCTTTTTTTTTGCATAATTTTAATACTGACATTTGGGTTAACAATGAGCTTTTGCTTTGAAACCTGGATATTAGTGGCAGCATTGTTGCTGCATTCACACAGTCAGCCACAGTATAAAAGTCTAAGAGCACAGACTAGTAGTGCAAACCACACGTTTACAAAAAAAAAAAAGGTTATGATTATTTGATTGCTTTAAAATGCTATTAGATAAACCCAAAGCAGATAACCTGGTCATTTGAAAGTTTTCCAAATAGAATCATCATCTTTCTAAAGATGAAGAATAGTGAGCATCCAAAATGTACACTTTCAGTACAGTGCTGATTTAGTGGTCTTAGTGGATGTTGGTCACACTTGTGATCACACTATTAAAATGCACCTTGTTACAAAGGAACTTAAAATATGAATATGATAGCGTTTAAAAGCACCCACAGACTAACACGCTGATTTCCAAGAACTGATGTAGATACAACTATTATGACCTCTAGAGTGCTATATGAAGACAAAATAGATTTAATTGAAGTATCTGTATGTTCATTTTAATTAAATATTAAAGGAAAAATTGTAGTCACTTTATGCTGTAGGGGCATTTTCTGCCATTGTTTAGGCCTGATTTCCTGCCCTTATAACCAGGGTTATGACTATGATATATATTGTTATATTATATATATATATTATATGTATATCATATGGCAATATTGTTTAAATACACTGTAAACAGTGAATACAGTATTTACACTGGACAGCGCTGTTTCTGTTTATTGTCTTTTGTTTATTGTCTTTGGTCTAATGTCTTGTATTTTTTGTTTGCATGCACTGTCTTTTTTCTTTTGTCTTGCACTGTTTGCACCAGGTTGCACAGTTGCACTTTATGTATGTAGGACTACTTACTGAGTCCTTAGCTCTGTCTTTGTTTTATGTAGCACCATGATCCTGGAGAAACGTTGTCTCATTTCACTGTGTACTGCAGCAGCTATATATGGCTGAAATGACAATAAAAGCTTCTTGACTTGACTTGACTTGATATATAAACGGCAGAAAAAATAAATGGCAGAAAATGGCCCTACAGCATAAGTTGTCTACAAAATATTTGATACAAATACTTAATTTAAAATCCATTTTGTCTTCATATAGCACTCTAGATGTCATAATAGTTATAATAAATATATTTTTTGCAACTACTCACTCCAACTGAAATGTTAGACTGCTAGATGTAATACATAGTTTTGCCTCAAGAGGTCTCCCAATAACTATTAAACAGTTGTATACCTACTGCTACCAGCAACCAGCTAATATATACCAGAGAGAGAGAGGTCCTAAAATGTCCATAATGTTCTGTAGGTGTTCAAATGGGTTGAGATCTCACTACTGTTAAGGCTACAGCATTTGACATTTGATTGTCCTTGATGTCCTGTTGATGTGGGCAGAGATGAATCAGACCTCTCCCATCAAGCTAGAAATGTTTCATCATAGGATAATCAGACAGAAGAAGTTTGTATTGATTTGCAGTAACTTTTTCTTCTAATGGGAAAAACCTTCTCTGATCTATCTCACTTTGCTTGGTTTCATTTGATGACTTTTGCTTGCCATGTGAAGAAAGCCATTTGGTGAAAGCCCTCACCAAATACTGTACATTTATCTTGTTGTCATTTCTAGATGCTTTTTAGTGCAAACAATTTATTGCATGTAGAGTTTACACAGAACTTGCAGCTATCCTGAATAGTTTGCCAATATAGGAACATGAAGTTTATCATCTATATGGCAATATATCAGTTCTACCTTTGAAAGTTCTTTTGCCACTCAAACGCTTCATGTTTTTTAAACCGAAACAGCTCCTATGTGACTATTTCTGAGAATCTGGACAACTGTGCTTGTCTCCAGTCAAAGGTTAACCTGGGGCTTGTGTAGGCATGAAAGCACAGGCAGGATATGTATTGACTCTTTTTCTCTACTTTCCCCTAAACTGCATCTATTCCCTGAGGTTTGATCCAAACCTAGTGACAGAAATCTATTGACTATACAAATCAGAGCACAATAAGGATTTTCATCTATTCATTTGATTAACTGAAATATATTTGGATTTGTAATAATAAACCTATCACATTCCCTTCTCTCTGAAAGAATAGCCTCAGAAATGATTCAAAGGTGCTCAGAAATTCACCCTCTGGTCCTTTGGAGATGTGACACAGAGAACTATGAAAACCAAATTGCACCGGGGTGTGATATTTGAGCTGCATCATCTGCAACGTTGCACCCAATCTATGCTCTTTTTCTCTGCCAATTAGTACATATCGCATTTATACAGTAGGTGTTGGAAGAAGATGTTCTTTCAAGCAGCATCTGTGGCTCAGATGGTGCCACGTCAGAATATTTTCACCTGTGAGCTGTACAAGTTTTTTTTTACACTCCATTTACTCTAAATTTGGTCAGATCCCACCCACAAGCTAGTTTTCCTCCAACCAGAGAATGTGAAGGTGCTTGTGTGAATCCACAAAGACAATGAAGTAAGAGCTGTAAACCTTTTCTTTTTCAGTACAGACAGTGACGATACCTTATTTCAATCTTTATGCATTCTGTTGCTGCAACACGTATTGAGCTCACAACCAGCTATAAACAGTCTCACATCATTAATTCGTAACCCATCATCTCTTCCAAAAAGCCACCATCTAGCCTTTATTTAAACATTGAGCTGCTTTGAGACATTTAAGTGATTTTTTTCTCCAGCTCTATAATCACTGACTAAGACACATACATCACTACTCGTCAACTGTCATGCATGTCAAGCAGTCATATAGAGACCAAGATCATATTTTACTTGCTAAATGGTCCTAATCTGTTTTGCATAAAGCATCAGCTTAAGCCTGAATAGTACTTTCCACATTGCACATTACTGCGTAAATGAGGTGTGCTCTGAAGTGGTTCTCTTCGGATTTTTTCCAGATGGCAAGACTGGCGTCCCACTTTAAAATCCACTCAACTGGTCTTTTCCAGCAAGCTGAACATCACTACATGTTACTGCTGTCTTTACGGCTTAAGAAGCCAGTTCAGAGGCTAATGTGCCGAAGACCTACAGGATACGTAAAAACCCCAACTTGTACATATATCCTCTATTTACTGTATGTGCTGCTTACATTAAAACCAATTTAACCTTAACATTTTAATCAATCATATTAAAACCTTAAGGACTCTACTGTATCTGAATGAAGTGTTAAGGGTACACTTCCAGGAATGTTCCAGGTAAATGACACATATCAAAAGTCTGTATAACAAGATAAGGATGGTGTGAAATGGCTAGAGGAATTAAACAAAAAATGGTTAATATATGATTAAAGAAAAGTGTAGCTGAGGGAACTCCGGTTTCCTCCCCCGGTCCAAAAACATGCATGGTAGGTTGATTGGCATCTCTGGAAAATTGTCCAAAGTGTGTGAGTGTGTGGGTGAATGAGAGTGTGTGTGTGTGCCCTGTGATGGGTTGGCACTCCGTCCAGGGTGTATCCTGCCTCGGTGCCCGATGACGCCTGAGATAGGCACAGGCTCCCCGTGACCCGAGAAGTTCGGATAAGCGGTAGAAAATGAATGAATGAGTGAGTAGCTGGGGGAAATAAGTCACAGAAGCACCTGCAGTTTTATTCTTATAAAGAGATTTATATGCTAAATATATTCAAATTGGGACCACCCCAAACCTTAAATATCACCCATTAATAGAAGCATGACAATAGAGTTGTTGATTTAGGGAAATGCTTATATATGAAATGCATGTGATGGGTACTGTAGTCCAGGGCCAATTTGGAATACCTCTTGCAAACACCAGCATTCATTTGTGATATATTGATGTCTTATTCTAATAAGATTTTTATTCAGCTTGCTTATTTTGTACAAGTTTAGGGTGACTCTAATGGCCATTAGTATCATTATGTCATTTATGGTTTTGGTTTTGAGATCCATCCTTACGTTGAACTCTCAAGCATGAGCCAGGTCTGATTTCTCTTGTTTATTCAGTTAACCTTGGATTTTAATAGACTCAGTTTGACCTCTGCTTGACTGAAATGAAAACCTGCATTTAAACACCAGCACTTATATTGGATTCTCCTCTGTAATGCACTATACACACCACCAGATGGCGATCGATAATTGAGATAATTTCCTAACATTTATTCACTCAGTTACTCTGAACTCTGCTTATATCTGGTTAAAGTGCCTCCCAGGATTTGGGAGTTTTTATTTGATCACTTTTTTTTTTTTTTTAAAGAAATCTTTCAGCATTCTTATGAAATCCATTCTAGTGTTAGAACATTTATCTGTATGTCCAATGTTGCTGAAGTCCATCGATCATCTTATTTGTGGACGTTTGTGTTATCTGCACCTGTTCCTGTGCTGACAGTCCAAATCACTCAGGTTAAGACACTGAAACCTTGCCTTGTCTATGGAGACTTGACAGAGCTCACGGTTCTAAAAGTTCAAATGTGAGTCATCTCTCTCTCTCTCTCTCTCTCTCTCTCTCTCTCTCTCTCTCTCTCTCTCTCTCTCTCTCTCTCTCTCTCTGGGCCAAGATATACATGATAAACAGACACCAGAGGTATACAAAGACAATAGTGTCCATCATGTCCTGCTGTAGTGCTGCACGTCACAAGCACGTTGATGAGGACAGAAGCAGAGCCATGCGTTTTTCTTGGGGGAGAGAGGAGAGGGGAGGAGCACAGCGGTGTTTGTTTGGAAAGCTTACACAGCTCACAACATTCCTCAGTGTCTCAGAAGCCGTACATCTCCCACCACTCCCTTTCTTTCTGTGTCTCACTCTTTCAGGCAGTGTTTAGGAGCACTCCTGTGGCGCTGGTCTAGTGTGCAGCTGGAGACGGAGGCATGGAACACTAATCCCCCCCTCCCCTGTCAGGAAAAGCGCTCTGCCTCGTCTCGCACATGGAGAAAACAACAAAGATCTGAGTGTGGCCGCAGCCTTGAGGCTCAGCGCACCCACCCGAACCTCTCCTTTGTCACGCCTTGCTGCTTTCTCGCTCTCTCTCTGTTTCTCTCCCTACAAGACCCACAAGACAAAGCATTCGCTCCACCTCACTACGTCTGATTTTCCATTTTGTTTTTACTCCAGTGTCTCATATGTAAACCGAAGTATTCACTACAATATACGCATGTCATTATGAAGTTTCTAAGTTGGTATATAATTCCATGATCATTTATAACCATGTTATAACATAAGTGTCAGCATACATTATAACACTGGGTGGTAATCACAATCTGAACAAATAATAATGAATAATTAAGAAGAAGCCTTTATTTTTGCCACATATACATTATAGCACAGTGAAATTCTTCCTTTGCATATCCCAACTTTGTAGGTCATTGTGCAGGCACAGCGATAATACAGCGCCACCGGTGCAGGAAGGGTTAAGGGCCGTGCTCCGGGGCCCAAGCAGTAGTAGTGGTACTGGCAGTAGTGGTACTGGGTCTTGAGCCCTGACCTTTAAACCCAGATCCTTAACGTTTGTATCCACCACAATAAAAGAATAATTGAAAGCAACTGTTAACAAATTTGTTAACAATATGAATCCATTATAAACGTAACAATAAAACGTCACTACGGATTGCATCCATAAATGACAAGAACACACATTTACCACCTAGTTATTATTATTGCATCTCAATTATTTAGACTAAAAATAGTTCAGTGGTGTATAACTTCGCATAAGGAATATCTTAGCATTTCATTGCACCTGAAGCTGTCAGCGATAAGATTTGAAATAATCATAATGTTTATGGTTGCTTTGTAATTATGCACAGCTCATTCTAATTTGCAAAGCTTGTGCAGTGCAACACACACTATAAAATATTTCCAGTAAAGTATTGTAATATCTTACACAGTATATGCTAACGCATAATCCTGTACGTTTGCCCATTTGGGTGACGAAAGATACTCAGATTGGCAGTATATATACAACCATTAACACAGACAAGATATCACATACTTAACACAAAGATGTGTGTAGTAATGCATTCACGTTGTGGTTCCTGTTTCCTCAGTGTCACACATTCCTATAGTTTTTCAGGTCTGACAAGTCAAACCCTTATCAGCAGAGGTCAGATGTGAGGAACTAGCTCAACCATTGCCACTAATAAAAAGATATTTTAAGAAAAGCAGCCACTACAAAAACATTTGCAATCTTATGTGGTGTTAAGTTCATTCTTAAGTCATCCTTTAAGTCATCCAGATTTCAGCTCGGGATGTGTGTTAGAGATGTTCTTATTAGACCAGTAAAAGGGTCAAAGTGAATAGAATTCAAGTAGACTTCTGGTGTAGACATTTCACATTTTGCAATAGGAGAGAAAGTGTGAATAAGTGTGTGGCGGTCTGGGAAAACCTGTCTGGTGTTGTTGTGGTGTAATTAAGCCAATTAGCCTGAAAAGACTTCTGTCAAAAATATAATCTGATAAGGAAATGTTTTCATGTAAGTTTAATTTTATTTGGCTAGGCTTTCTGTGCAGACCAATGTGGCTAATAAACATGTGCATGTATTCACTAAAGATGTATAAACTGTATTTTCACTCATATGTATATATGATATATAAATCTGTATATTCATATATGGATTATATGTATAGTAATCTATTTATATATATATATCTGTACTAATGTCTATACTGCTCTCCTACTTTGAACTTCTGATTAGATGCTAACTGCATTTCGTTGCATTGTTGTTACCCATCTGGAACGACAATAAAGATGAATCTGATCTAATCTAAACGTGCTACTTCCTGATTTCCATATATTCCAAATACTTCTATATTGGAACAGATTTGGATAGCTACATACTGTAATGTAGCAAAACTCATGGGGAGCCTGTGCCTATCTCAGGCGTTATCCGGCATCGAGGCAGGATACACCCTTGACATTCACACACACACTCACACACTGTGGACAATTTTCCAGAGATCAATCTACCATGCATGTCTTTGGAGAGGGGGAGGAAACCGGAGTACCCGGAGGAAACCCGTGAAGCACGGGGAGAACATGCAAACTCCACACACACAAGGCAGAGGTGGGAATCGAACACCCAACCCTGGAGGTGTGAGGCAAACATGCTAACCACTAATCCATCGTGCCCCCCTATTCAGATTCAAAATTTTGAAATTTTGAAATTCAAATTTACATTTTGTAGCTCACACACATTCAGTGTTGAAACCAAGGTGCATTCATAGTAACATTACTGTGATGATTTAGGGAAATAATAAGTTCTATTGGTTGCTGAAGCAAAGGAGCTCAAAGAATTTCAACTCCAGTTTCCAATAGCCATCTTAATCATCTCAACTGTGTTATTTATAGAATGCATCGTCGTATGTATCTCCCCTCATATGGTTGATAAAACAGGTTGCTTATTAAATCCTGGCTATTAACACAACAAGTTGCTCTCGAGTAACAAGTTGATGGTAATTATTTCTTACTCTGAGGTGTTTGGGTCACACTGATGAGCATGTTCCATTACAAGAGCTTACCTATTAAAGTCTAGTCAAAGGTGATGTCATGGCACATGTCATAAATCTAATATGAACCCATATCTTTTTGGAAAGTACACATTTGAAGGAAAGCTAATGTGTGATGTGTGTTTTAGCTAATGAAGTGCTTATAATGAGAATGGTTCTAAGGAAGATACATGGCTTTGCATACAGACAAGAAATACAAATCAGTCCCATCCATAGACCAGGCTTTTAACAAGCTTCTGTTGCAAAGTTATGCAAAACATCACAGGTGTGATAGCAAAGTTTAGGGTAATTTGTTTCTTATGTGTTCTTATGTTATAAGCCAACACCATGTGCATCGGTTGATTCACAGCATATACGGTGGATGTTATGGAATCGGATTCAGGTTTTTAGGTCAATATTGGTCTGATATTGATACTGAAGATCAGCTTGGTTGCATCCTTAATAAGTACATAGGTTTTTTACACAGCTCTACTAAACTGTCATTGACTGATGCATTAAGGTTTTGGCAACAAAAGCTGAAGAAGCCCAGTATAAACCATGAATATACTTTTTAAACTATTGGGAAAATTGAAATGTGTTGAGATCTTACCCTCCATCTTATGTAAATACTCATACTGTGTTTTAAATAACTTTATACACAACTGATTGATTCCCTTGACTGACTTGCACTTAAGACTAATGAACTTATCAGTCTATAGAAGCAAACTTGTGCTTCTCCATTCGATATCTCCCATGTAGCTCCTTGCAAGTAAGCTTGTCAGATCCATTGCCACCTTTACACTTTTCACCTGCAGCTGAGCGCCATGTGCGTAGCTTTGTGTACCTGTAGAATTTCACACATCTCCAGCCCAAGGTGTCAAAAATGACACTCCACTGTGTTCACGCGTCTACTACGGCTTGGGCATTGGAGAAAAGTAAAACTAAAAGTAGATGGTTTACGAGTCAGCGAGTAGCGAATGTATCCAAACCATGGAGAGAATCTTCATCAATAAGGAAACAATCTACTAGAACTAATATTCTTAAATGCGCTTTAAGCAAATGTAAAGAAATTGTCTATGTATTATTTTACAGCCTGAGAGCTCTCACCATCAGTGAAAGTAATAGCTTGTGTATCAGTTAACTAACTGGTTTTAAACAGTCTGTGAGCATTTTTGAAAAGAAAGAGTTCTCCCTTCAAATGAGTTTGTAGCTAGTTAATGCACCGTTCTCACACTGTAAAGACTTAAGTTATAACTCATGGACAGAAAAACCTCTCACTGCCGCAAACAGGGTTCGATTCCAAGTCAGAGCACTGTCATTGCAGGTCCAAAGCCTGGATATAAAACAGGAAGGTTGCATCAGGAAGGGCATCTGCTGTAAAACCAATGCCAAGTCAAATATGCAGATCAGTGATCAGTGAACGTGGCGACCGCTGACAGGATCAATCAAAAGACGACCTTTAAAACCTTCGCTAATTATATACAATAGTCTTTACTACCTCAGTAAGTATTTAGTAGTTTGTTATAAATTAAAGAGTAATAATGGCGTACAACATGAACAGCTTAACGTGTCTGATCTGTAAGTGAGCAAAGCCCGCATCTTCATTTTAAAATGATATAAAGATCTAATGGCTCTTCTCTGAAACAGGTGAATTAAAACAGTGTTGTCCCGGTGAAACCTCCATTCTTGCTCAAACTGGTAAATGATAAAGTCTACAGAAAGATACAATAAGCTCGAGAATCTACTGAGTGTCAATCTTGATGGATAACCTTTATGAGCATTCTGTCCAATTAGAGGTCACACATGATTCAAATAAAAAGAAATGCATTTTGGCAAACTTTGAAATTCCACCATGTGAAAGTGAAGTGAGCTAAAGAGAAAATTCACAGATCTACAAGTCTAAAAAAAACAATTATTATGCCACAACCTGAAAAACATGCGACGATGCCCAAGCAACAAATTAGCCGATAAAAGAGCATCTGCAGTTTCTATTCACAAGAACAAATTAAATGTTGACACTAAACCTATATTTTAGTTTGAGCTTCTAGCTCACAATTGTGATTATTAACTTATGGATTATCCAATTTTTTTGTTACTTGTACTTCTGTCTTTGCTGTAATTATTTGATGATATGGACATTGCTTTAGATTTCTTTTTAACACTGAACAAAGCAAGTTTTTTTTTTACGCATGGTCATTAAAATGCCACGTTCAAACTGACGCACACTCTGACGAGAAATGAGCCTGATTTTCCAGATACGCCGAAGGTGAAACTGATGAATAAGGATAATGATTGTGGAATTTATGCACGCTTGTTTTACAGTCAGATAACAGATGATCAGATAGCTTCAGTGCGCTTTAAAGATATAGCATCTCACAGCTTGTGGTTTAGCAAAACTCAGACCGGGTCGCTTCTCATAAAATAGACTCCTGGAAGAAGAGTTAATACTGTACATTCATACTGTGTGTTACATTGTACATACAAGATGTATGAAACATATTCTCTTATATTTCTTCAGTGGAAATAAAAGGTTCATTTTCTTTGTTAAATGTTTTAAAAGTAACAAAAAAAACTTTTTTCTTAGACTTTGAGCTTCATCTGAAGCATTCTGCAAATTCATTTAAGAACGCTGTATAATTCATTTAAAAAAATCTTTCTGCCAATTGTTTTGCTTCTGAACACATATACAATTCATTTATACATTATTATTATTATTATTATTATTAGTAGTAGTAGTAGACGCAGTGGTAGTCGAGGTATTTTCCCATTATTTATTCACTTCTATAAATTATCCAGTAGGTGAGTTACAGTACAAGGGTGTAACTGAAGTTTGGAGTTTAAAAGGTAACCCCATTATGCTATAGCTTACTGTAATTGCCAGGAAAGTGGTTATTTCCTTCTTCAAGCTGCTGATGTCATCGGTTCTTGGCTCTAGACCAGCAGTATTTTGTCTTCTCTTCTTTTGTACGGGTAAAGTGTATAATGGTCCAGGATTAGTCATTAGCAGAACCAAAAAAATGCCTATCGAGTGTTATTGTGACCCATTCGGTTGTATTTTTCAGCTGGATAAATTTCCAGCCAACAACGATTTTACATAATACTAAATGAGTCTCTCCTCGAAATAAAGACCTCTAAATGAGCCCTTGAATGTAATATGATGTGTTTCCACTATAACTTGGACACTTGCCTTAATCTAAGGGTCGAGTGTTTGAGTAGCATTGAAGCTGAAACTTATAAAAACCCGAAGGTCTCTGACTCATACCTTCTTTATTATTACTTAATTGGTGCAATTGTGAAGAATCTTATAAAGTGGGATTATGGACACATTATGTAATGCATAAAACACAACAGTGCATGCTGTTATAGAAAAATAATCAACATCTAGATGTTGTTAATCTTGTGGGCTGTTACCTGCATGTTCCAG
The DNA here is from genome assembly GCF_022655615.1 of Tachysurus fulvidraco. Taxonomy (NCBI): domain Eukaryota; kingdom Metazoa; phylum Chordata; class Actinopteri; order Siluriformes; family Bagridae; genus Tachysurus; species Tachysurus fulvidraco. Next base: position 6,026,949 of record NC_062538.1, on the reverse strand, counting down.
TGTGTTTTATTCCTCTTATAGCGCAGCAGTTTGAACTCAGGCACTTATTATGTACACAGAATGACACATCTTTGTATTTTTTTTTTAAATCTAATTACTAATTACATTAAAGGTCCACAGAAAGAGTGTTGTCTCTCTTGAGTAACCCATTTTTTTTTCTTCATGACCTTTCAATCATGAGAAAATTTCAACTAAAAAGAGGCAGCTTTTACTTCTGACTATTACAAAACGCTGACTGTCAGGATCACACCCAGACTTTTTACCTGTTGGAACTTTAGAGGGTGTTCCGGCAGTTGTCTATTGTCCCATGTGTTTGTGTTTATGTTTTGTGTCCACGTGTCTATTCGTGTCTAATTACGTTTTGTGTCCCTATTTATTCCTGCTGCATCGCCTTGGGCAGCACGGAATCCTCGTCTTTGTTTTTTGAGTTTTGGTTTTCTTTTCCTTTCCCCAGTGTGTTTCCCGTTTTTTTTTTATGTTATGCTACGTTAATAAATCGTGTTTTCTTTGAAGTTCTGGTATCTCTGTGGATGATAGATGCAGTTAGTCCACTAACTTTCTCTAGGTAGCTAAGGTACAATGTAGAAAATAAACCTAGAATTTTCTTTTCCTATATTTTCTCTTTACCTAATCTGTGTTTTATGTAACCCAGTATTATTACACCAGCTACAAGCTATACCAAAGGATAACTTACCAACTGCTCTCTTTGTTCACTAGTCAATATTCATGAGTTCTGTCACTTAAAAGCTGGGAAATAAAATGAATTCTTCAATAAGTAAACAGCTGATTATCATTTAGCATTTACTATCTTCACAGCGAATTAGAGAAGAAAAACACAAATACTCTCAGTCCTGAATCTTTTTATCTCTTACAGCATACTATCAGGCTTTCACACCCCAGTTTGCTTTGCACTCTCACACCCTCTCTCACTCCTAATTGGCTGCTGGCTCCTGCCACTCATGATGGCACGGTGTCCACAATGTCATCTGATTACCTGTCAAATCCGACCCGACACCCCTGGCAGTGAATTACTATTACAGGATTATCAGCGTGACTCACAGCAGCTCATCAGTATCTTTTATTCTCTGACTAAATTGTTTTTTTTTTCAGATCAGATGGCATCTGTACACATTAAAGAGATACAATCAGATACAAAGATCACCCATGCAAACCAACAACATATACTTTACTTGCTACTATGTACAATAGGAAAGCAAGTAGGTTGGTTTGTTTAGCTGCAAAAGTGAGAATGATGTGTGGACACACCAGTGAGTCTAGGGGGTTTACAGGCTTAACCCATTAGCATTAGCGATATAGCTCAGTTGTAATTGCCTGCAAAGTGGTAATTTCCTTCTCCAAGCGGCTGACATCACTAGTTCTTGGCATTGAGCCAACAGTATTTTGCTGAAGTAAAGAGGTGTGTAGCAGACAGATAGATAGATAGATAGATAGATAGATAGATAGATAGATAGATAGATAGATAGATAGATAGATAGATAGATAGATAGATAGAACACAGTGAGGGAGGGAGAGGGAGAAAGAGACAGAGGCGTCTGGGGTCATGAGTCAGGTTGAGTATCCATAATCAGCGTGACCATTTATAGAGTCACTTGTTGTGTTCTACCGAAGCAGCCTGTGCTAACCATTCAGGTCGTTCAGGTCTACGGTAAACAGTGACTAAAAATGGCGTCAACAGAGCGGCAGTCCACGCCAACTGTTTTTCTGCCTCCCTCCCCCTCCCGGAGAGCACAGAAAACGGCCGGCCACTTAGGCATGGAAGTGATTTTGAAAAGCTAAAAGAGGACGCGCAGACGGACGTCTGCTTAATGTAAGACACGGTGAGGCCTGGCCGGGAAATGGAGACGCTCCGGGGATTTTAGTAAGCAATGCGTGTCAAATGCTTTCCCCTCGTAAGAGGCTGAACGCAGCTTCATTCGACAAGAAAGCACACAAACAACAAATACGTCAGAAGTGAAGCAAATACTGACAACTTAACAATGTCAAGTTTTAGAATATATTCATGTGCTCTTTCGTTAACTGTGAATAATCTCATAACTTATACATAACTTATACATTTTCTTAATTTTCGGCAACAAGTTTTTCATTAAATCACCTCCTTGTCTGGTGACGATCAGCTGGGAGCACACTTCACACTATTGGAGAAACATATTCTTCATACATACTGTAAATAGTCAATATGGAAAAATCACAGACCTGCCATTCATGTAAATGCAAACCTTGCCTGGTTGACGTTTTGGTGGATTTTGTACCGTGTATTTCCCTTAGGTGACATTTGCAATGTAAAGGAAATCAATCTATCCAAAAGTGTGAAAACTTTCAAACCTACAAGAAATTGAGGAAAGTTCCAGTCCTTGCATTTATAATATTAGTTTCAGTGTAGTTCACTTAATAAATCAAACATGACAGGTTATGTCGTTATAGAAAAATAATCAACAACAGGGTGCTTACTAGCCTGAACTTAGTAATTTTCCAATAAAAGGACATCCCAGAGTGTTTAGTTCCTCGTATTGGTATAATTGAGGATTATAGGGCCTGATTACTATTTTAACTTGATGGTTATCAATTTAGCACAAGCTCCTGGGTCCTGGAAACTGGACAGCCAGGACTCCATAAACAAATCTAAACTTAAAATCACTTTAAGAAACCTTCACAATATCAGCATTTATACCCATTTATATACTATGTGTTGTTGCTATAGAATCAGTAACATACAGTATTGGAACGAGTGCCTTAATATAAAGCTGGGATTTCAATAACAGTACTATTGTCTTAGCAACTATTGTCTGAAAATTAATCAACACTTTTTGGCCAATCAGAATCGAGAACTCAACAGTGCTGTGCTATAACAAAAATGAATGACATTTGACTTTCCTTGTTTTTATGACATCCTTCGTTAGAAAATGACCACCACAGAATCACCTACAGCTAGATATTATTAGGTAGATGACAATTAACAGAATTGGTAGAGGAGAGATATGTATTAAGCAACAAATGTAACTACAAGCTGGAAAGCAATGGTTGATGGTCTAAAGTGGCCAAAGTGATGGACTGGTTAGTCTATGTGGAACCCTTCAGAGGTTGGTCAAGGTTTCTATGAATAATTAAGGCTTCTCAGCTTAATTCAAGTGTAAACCATTTCTACTGGAAATCACTCTGTTACACTCTGTTGAAAAAAAAAAGGTTTTCAAGGGTTCTTTGGTAAAGGCAAATGCTTTATATGGGGATATATATAGTATAGAGTATTTAAATGATTAGTTGCAGTCCAGAAAATGTTTTTTATGCATGTTGTTTATATAAATGCTGTTTGTTCTATGTGTGCTATTCAAATTTAGTTAATCAAGATTGTTTACCAAGTTAAACATAGTAATGTCAAATACCTGGTATGAAAAGTAAAGTCAGAACCATAGAGTTAAGCAAAAGCAAGGCTGAGTCACAGAAACGTATAGACAAATCACTTGTTTTTTTACTGTTTTATTTTTATATGTAGCTGGACAAAGTGTGATGGGGTAGGTAAGTACATGTTGTGCTCATTTTCACAATGATTCGTTTTCTGAATACTGCATTTAAAATAGATGTTTATTTATTACTAATCATGCTTATGTTTACTGACATGTTCACTGGCTGCTAATAGAGGGATTTTAAAAAGTTGAAAAATATCTCTATTAGCAGCCTCATTTTTTAAAATACATTTTTTAATTAATAACAACAATAATAATAATTAATTATATTTTTCATTTAAATACATTTATTATTATTATTATTATTATTATTATTGTTATTATTATTATTATTATTATTATTATTATTATTATTATTATTATTATTATTATTATTATTATTATTATATTAAGCTCCCCCTGTTGTTCAAAGATAAAAAGACATCAATATAAAGTTTCATTTATGTCATTCACATCAGATTATTTGCTGTTAAATGCTAAATAAAGAAAAATAAGAAAAATATACAGACAGTTACTAATGTGCGAGGCTGGGGCTGATGTCTTTCTAGCTCTAACTGTAGATTCAGTGACAGTCCTGTTGGGTTATTCTGCAAGAGTGAAACACCCCTAGATTTAGACTCAATGTTTGAGCCCACTTGGATGACACATCCGTAACACGTCATCAGCAGTGATTGAGAAGCTGCAAGTGAAACACCACTGTGGGTGTAATTAACACAGCATGAAACCCTTTAGGCATTACGGACCTGCAACACTTAATTAGAAAAATTAGAAATCATGAATACAGCTGCCTATCTGTATTTTAGTGTGTGTACGTGTGTGTGAGTAAAAGTATATGATGCATAACTTAACTCTTAATAATATTAGATCATAATATCATCATGGTATAATGTGATATCAAAAGTATAAAATTCAGAACAATCAGAAGCTAAGAATTTTTTTCTTCTCCCATCCTATTTTCTCCATTTGACGACTTTTGTAGTCTATATAATCTTTTATTTATTTGTTTATTTATTTATTTGTTTGTTTGTTTAGATTCATTTTTCACCCATTCTTTTGTACAGGACAAAATTTTGTCTAGGGATCCACTAAAGGTTTGTTTTATAAATATATATAATTTTGTGTTTTTCTTTATCTTTTTTTTTTTTCATTTTTTTAAAATATATTTTTAGGTTTAGCACGTTGAGTGCTTACATGCTGCATGTAACCTACCTATAAACTTTTAGCTGGGTGAAGTTTTAATTATAAAGCCCTATAATAAAACTACAGAACACCTGCTTAAATAATAAACACGATACATACTTACCACTTAACCCTCCTACATAAAGACTGTTATAATTAAGAAGAGCTCAGAAGAAGCCTAGACCCAGTGTAGAGACACAGGTTATCTGGTGTCCTCTAATCAACCCAACACTGATTGAGCAGTTAATCAAATATCGAGCACTAAACTGTCCTCGAACCTCCAAACGTTTAGTTTCCTAAGTGGATTGGGAACAAAATGTGTTATCCAAAAATCCCGACGCGGTCAAGTTGCGTGTCTGTTCAGTGAAACGAAACGGAAGGCATTCAATGGAAGATTAACGCGGGCTATAAACGCGCTGTGAGCGGCGGGTGTTTGTGTTCAAAAAAAAAAGGGGGGTTGGATGCAACGCTATCAGTAGAACATCCTCTCTCTCTCTCTCTCTCTCTCTCTCTCTCTCTCTCTCTCTCTCTCTCTCTCTCTCGTAATTTTCCAGCTCGGAAAGCCTCGAGCCGCTCGGCCCGATCGATTCGCATCGATTGTCCCTGACGAGCTGCTCCACTTTCTAGCCAATGTCAGCCCGTCTGCGATCGGGAAGGAGAGAAATGAAGGAAAATCTCTGCCGCCCTGGCGGTGTCATTTCCACACACTCGACTTGGCCGCCTGCCAGAGGAGCGGACACTCCAAAGAGACGGACTGGACTCCAGCTCTGCGCGGAGAGGAGAGGAGAAAAACCGAGTGCACGGACACCAACACATCATCAACCAACCTCTGTACACGTTCATCCATTACACCAACACCGCGTTTCCTTCAACACCTATTTACCTGTTTGCTTAGTAATAAAATCACATATTGCGCATGGGATGACATTAATTTTAAAAGATAAAACGACCTAAATGAATAAACGAATAAAACGAATAAAAGACAATAATAGATATATTATAATATATTATATTACATTATATATATATATATATATATATATATATATATATATATATATATATATATATATATATATATATATTTATATATAATATATATATAAAATTCATTCTTTAATTCCTTATTTCTATTGTCATTCTGTTAGTGTACCATCATAATTATTATACTATTCTACCATATTGTGCATATTGGATATTTTGAGCATATGACATATTTTTATGTATATGTATAAAATATTGCTAATTGAAAACGTCCATATTATTCCTCATTAGTTTGTGGCGCTCAATGCGTTTCCATCAAAACAAAGCAATCCGCAAAACCAGGCGCTTTAATAGCGCCACCGGTAACCACGTGCATCTGTGTTTGACATTGTTTGACTGTAAACATGAATGTGTTCAAAGAAAGTTCAGTCTTAAAGAGGTATGAGGACATATCAACTTTTGCTCATAGAGGAGCAAAAGCCCATAGGCTGTGTGCACTGCATTGGCAGGAGAAAGAATCGGCTGCTGCTCCCATACAGCTGAAACAATAGCGCGCAAAA